>NC_045428.1:514432321-514747155 GCF_902635505.1 Sarcophilus harrisii
TGTCCCTTTAGGGATAAGTAACTCAAGGCCCAGAAAGAAGAAATGACTTGCCGAAGTTTATAGGTAGTAAGTAGCAGAGCTGACATTTAAACCCAGTTGTTAAGATTCCAAATTTAGCATTCTTTGCTCTCCCAGTTTCAGACATTGATTGGAAAGGCCAGGACCTGTTTTCTCCACATGATTAGGATAGAGAAGGAAGTGATATATACAGAAATAGTAATCTGTTTTAAAGTAAGAAAGCAAGAAAAGATGGTGTGGGATAAGGAGACAATAAATTTGGCTTGTCTGTCCTAATGATAATAATAAAACTAATGACAGCATTTACAGCTAGATCCCAATTAGTACTGAACGAGATGAGGTGAGATCTTTCAAGACAGTTGTGAAAATCGAGTAAGGCTTAATCTACTTCAGACTTTGAGTAGGCCTGAAGGACTTTAAGCATTGAGTCAAGGACCTACTTAAGTCCCCTTCCTGCTATCCTCCTATGACATCAGTGTCTCCCTATTTCAGTCAAATATGGGCAACTATGGACTTATTGGTCAAGTTCAATTTCTTGGGTAGTTCCCATGTTTAGAATGTAAGATCCTCAGCCAATAAGGATGAGGGTCGGTGGTGGGAGGGGGTATTTGTGTTAGGAATTAAAAGTGTTGACCCTGCCCCTGACAGTGCTTCCTCCCTTCCATTGTCTGCTCGATGGGTGGGATGCCCTTCTCTCGAGAATGTATAATAAACTTTACTTTGCTTCTAGAGATCTCTCCAGTTTTTTTATTAAAATGGTGATCCCTCACCATTTCTGAACCACACAGTACAAATAAAAAATACTCTGAAGTAGTCATATTGAGTTTTCACTGCATATTTCCATAAGACTGGAATCTATGAACATATTTTCTGTAATTATAACTTTAAAGAATATAAATTCAAATATATGCAACAACATCAGGGGATTCATTATTTGTACTAATAAGGGCCTGGTTATAGTACTTTATTATTTTAAAAAATTTTCTTCTTTCATATTATATTTTTTAAAATCTTTAATAGTATTTTATTTTTCTAAATACATGCATTTTCAACCTTCACCTTTGTAAAATTTTGTGTTCCAAATTTTTCTCCCTCTCTCCCTTCCTCAAGGTAGCAAGCAATCCAATATAGATTAAACATGTGTAATTCTTCTAAACATAGTTTCATATTTGTCATGTTCTGCAAGAAAAATCATATCAAAAAGGGAAAAAACATGGGAAGGAAAAAAGAAACCAAACAAACAACAACAACAAAAAGGTGAAAATACTATGCTTTAATCACATGTTCTTCCAATCTGTCTCTCTTTTCATTTTACACTTTATTTCCTACTGCATTTTGAATTTGAATTTTGGAACTTTATTTCCATTATTCTATTTTTTAGTCTGCTCACTTATTTTGGTAAAGTTTTCTAGTTTCTCTTAGGAGCACTCTCTTTTCCTTTCACATTTTTCCTTTAAGAGCTCTCATTCAACTTTTTTTTCACTTCATTTTATTTTAAAACTTCTAGGAGGCTTTATACTCACACTCAGAGTCCACATGACCAATCTCTTTTCTTTTTTTGCACTATATTTGTAATTTTTGCATAATTATTCCCTTCCCTGCTAAAGATAACTCAGTTTGTGAAGAGAGAAGCTGACAAACATAGCTGATAAAAAGTTTCTGGGCCCTCCTTCCTCATCAATGAAGGCTGAATGATGAGGAAACCAAACTGGGAAGTCATGACCTCTATGCCCTGCTTGTGATAGCATTGTCTTATCTAAAGGATATTTCATCAAGGGAGTTTCCTTTTATTCATTTCTTTTGGTTTTATGACCTTTTCTTTCATTTGAAAGTTTCTTATTATTCTTGAGGTAGTTTGAAAGAAAACTGATAGAACTTTTCACTATTCCATCTATTAAAATACTTTATATTGATTCATAAAAACAACTTTTGAAGTCATCAGGACAGACATTATCTCTCTTATACAATCAATTAATAGTCAACAAAAATTTATTAAGCATGTTTTCTAGAAATGGCTTTAATGTCTGAAAATTATTTGTTCATATTCTTTCACCATTTATCAATTGGAAAAGGTCTTGTATTCTTACAAATTTTAGTAAACTTTATATATTTTAGAAACAAAGCCTTTATCAGAAATAGTGGCTGTAAAATTTTCCCCCAACTTTCTACTTCCCTTTTAATCATGGTTGCGTCGGTTTTGTTTGTGCAAAACCTTTTTAATTTAATGTAATCAAAATTATCTATTTTTCATTTTATAATGGTCTCTAGCTCTTTTTCGAACATAAATTCCTCCCTTCTCCACAGATCTGAGAGATAGCTACTGCTGGTTCTCCTAATTTGCCTATATCATCCTTCATGAACCCATTTTGACCTTATAGGGTTTTAGATGTTGGTCAATAAGCCTAGTTTCTGCCATATTATTTTCCAATTTTCCCAGCAATTTTTGTCAAATAGTGAGTTCTTATCCCATAAGCTGGAGTCTTTGGGTTTTTCAAACACTACTATAGTCATTGACTATTGTGAACTTTACCTATTCCATTAATTGACTGCTCTTATTTCTTAGGCAGTACCAAATGATTTTGATGACCATCACTTTATAATATAGGTTTAGGTCTGGAACAGTTAGGCCACATTCTTTTATGTCTGATATCGCTAAGCCACCTTTCAATATTAAAAAAAAAAAAAGCAACAACTGAACAGTAAGGGGAAGAAGAAGAAAGAGAAAACATGATGGGAATTGGGTGGGAAATGATGAGGCTGCCCAGGATACCCCCCTTAAATAGAGGGATCCTTATTGGGGAGGAGGAAATTCCCCAAATCCATCCTTTATCCTTTGTAATCACAGGGAGAGAAAACACCCAGGGTAGAGGCTACTAAGGGTGTATGAACTTCAAAGATGATGCCATCTTATAAGATGATAAATTTCTAGAGAACATGAGACCCAGGAGAGCAAAACAGTATAGTATAAAATGAAGAAAGCTGAGGTCTTTAAACAAAGACAGGATGGTGATTTGTTAAGGATGTAGTCTACTGTTTTACTGTTCAGTAGAATTAGAATAGATTAGAGATTCTTAACCTTTTTATGTCATTCATCCCTTTGACAGCTTGGTGAAACCTGTGAAGTCTTTCAAAATAATTATTTTTAATTTCATAATAAAAGAAAGTAGTGATTACCAAATTAAGATGTAATTTTTTGACATCCAATGTAATGAGCTGAAGCTCGAGTTGATGCACTGAAGTCCCAAGCACGAGAGGCTAAATAGTAATTGGACCATACTCTATTAATATATATACTTGGAGAAAGAATGGCCCCCGCCCACTCTTTGTGCAAGTCCTGATGTGTTGTATAGGAAATGACGATTTTGGTGGGTGAAGGCAGAGGGGTGGAGAGAGAAGCAGAAAGAGACTGTTGGCTGGCATCTTGTTGCAGCTGCGCACATTGCTAATCCCCCCTCACCTCAAAAAGAATAAAGATTGAAGATTTTCCCTTAACCTGAATTCCTGACTCCAGCTGATTTTAAATACATGGTCATCGCAATCCAAGTTCACCTATCTTCTGAAATCTCTCCACAGATCCCTTGAAAGTCTGTAGACATCAGTTAAGAAATTTGAACTAGATGACTCTGATATCCCTTTCAGATGTCCTATGATTCTGCATCAAAGCCAGGTCCTTATTTGTATGATTTTTTGAAGAATAACAACTTTTATATGATCTACCTGTTCACAAGGTATAGAAATAAACACAAAGGATTTGGAATCACCATTATTTATGTGTATAAGATCCCAGAAAATTCCATTTGCAAATAAAACGACCACAGGCATTTCAGAAAACTTTATTTATTTGGGGGGCTTAGGAGGGGTGAAGGAGTCAAATACTTAGTTTAAATAAAAAACACTTTGTGAAAGTTAGTGATCAATCTTGATTCCTCAATAGCACACCATGCTGTTAAGATAAAGGGAATAGGCTATTAGTATTTATATAACACTTACTATGTGCAATGTCTTGTACTAAGTGCTTTATAATTATTGGTGCAAATTATCTTCACAACAATCCTGGAAGCTTGGAGAATTATTACCTTCATGTTATATTTGAAGAATATGAAGCAGACTTAAGTCTGCTTACCCAAAGTCACACAGCTAGGAAATATCTGAGAATGGATTTGAAATTAGGTCTTCTTGAGTCTAACCCTGCTGTTCTATCTCCTAACTCCACTTAGCTGACACTGCTAAGCTTAGTCATAATCAGGCAAAAATCTGAATTCTGTTCATATGAGACCATTCTTTCAAACTCTCTGTCCTCCTTCCTCAAACTAAGAAAGAGGCATCCATAACCCAGTACATTTCTGGGAACACTTCATAAGTTCAATGCCGGTATTTATTTCACACTGATATATGAACTTTGAGAAAACATAGTAACTTGATGTAACATTAATTGTACACATCTTTATTTGTTATCATATATTTAAGTACATTAGTTACTTACAAAATTGCCTTCATATAATTAGGTATTTAAATAATTATGTTCCTATATAACATGTGAATATGTAACTATAAACTTGTGTATTTATATATTGGTTTGATAGGTATATCCTACACTTAGTTACATATCAGACTCAAAGACTGCACTAAGTACATAATCACCACTGAACAAAAAATGTACACCAACTCTCCCTCCACTTTAGTCTTAGCTAATTGCCTTTCAAGTTAAATCATTTACTGACAGTGCGGTAGCTGACCCTGATGACATTTTCATTTTCATTGAAGGTATAGTTAACATCACTGAAAAATCATGCTAAAAGTCACGGGAACAAGCTCACAGCCTTATTTCCCTCAATTGGTTACTGGCAAAGTGAAAGAGGATTTTCCATTATCCAGAATCCATGGAAACATGTTCTAATTTTAGCCTAATGATTTATACCAAAAAAACAGAGGCTCTCCACCAAGCAACATCACACCATCCATACATCAACTATCAGTTATAGCAGATAGAGAAATTGTAAATGCTTTGGATAAGTGCACTTGGCAAGTATACTTTCTAGAGATATCCACATAGATGATGAAGTTGAAGCATGCATTGCCAGAACTAGCTCAGCATTTGAGAGGCTGTGAAAGAAAGTGTGGAAGGGAAGAGGAATTAGGCTGTCTACCAAACTGAAGTTCTACAGAGATTTTGTGCTGACTTCAAGAATTAGAGGGTATCTACCCCAAGCATGTAAAGATATCCCCAGTAGAATGAGCTGAGAACAATTTGTTCCAACAGCTATAATGCAGGGGCTATGAAAGTTTGATCAGATACTGAAGATGCCAAGGTGATCCATTCAGGACCATGGCCAGGTCCTGATCTTTATCTTGCCATTGGACTTAGATGACTGAAAAAGAGAGAGAATAAGGCTGATGACTTTGTGAAATTCTGCCTCACTTAAATCCAGTTCATTCAAGCAAGACATCATCCCTTCAAAACAAAGAACAACAAAACAACATACCTGTGAAAACTCGACAGTGTACCAGACCCCTGCCAGAAAACTGAACCACTTTCATTTAAATTGTGTTAGTAAGATTCTGAAGATCACCTGGCAAGATAACATACCAAACACTGAAGTCCTTTCTCCATTTGAACTCCAATATATTCAAACTATACTGCAGAGAGAACAACTCCAATGAGTTGACCAGGCAGCCCAAATGCTGAACGCATGATTATCTAAAAGATTTTCATGGAGAACTTGTATAAGGGTACACACTCACACATTGGTTAGAAGAAGCAGTCCAAGGGCACTCTTAAAGTCTCTGAAGAATTTTGGTATTAATTGTGAGGCATCTAGCATGGTATATCCTCATCAAAGAACACACTCTGTAAGCAAAGTAAAATCATAGTAGCTCAAAAGAATCATGAAATTGAAAGATTTAGAGCCTTCTGTCTTCTCAAATGACCATATAGATTATTTGTTCTGAGCTCGTATTGTTAGGATCAGCCACAGCTAGATATGCTATACCTTGCCCTTGACATTTTGGTCCTCTTCAAACAAAAAATCAACCAACCATCATAATTGTAATAAATGGCTTATAATAACAGCATAATAAATAAACTTTATTATCTCTGTAATAAATGGCTTCTAAAGTGAGTATAACAGTTTATCACATTGGCCTTTTAAGTCATTTATTATACTGGCATAACACCTTATATTATAGCTGTAAAGTATAATTTACTTATGTACTTAGGAATTTATCTGGTTAGATACATAGGTATATATATATTTGGATACATAGGTATTCAGATACTTATGAACTTATATATTATACACAAGTATTTATACACATAAATATTTAGGGCATTAGCTACATAGAGTTAGCTACTTAAATATATATTTATATATATATATATATATTCACTACATGGGAAGATAAAATGTCTTAACATGTGAGTATAATAAACAAAATATGTCTCTCTGTAATGTGTCAACACATAGATATAATAATTGACTTATGCTGGTGTAATAATCCCTTGATTCCACAGATATAATATATAGTTTACTTATGTAAGAATCTAGACACTTAGATACTTATATGCTTAAGTTCAAATATGTTTAGATATGTTTAACTCCAACAAGTTAGTACTAAAGAGGTATGGTAGGAGAATAGGTAGATGATAGAAATATGAAAAAGAGAGAGAGAGAGAGAAAGAGAGAGAGAGAAAGGAAGAGAAGGAGAGAGAGAGAGAGAGAGAGAGAGAGAGAGAGAGAGAGAGAGAGAGAGAGAAGATAGCATTTATTAAGTGTTTAATAAGAATCAGGTGCTATCCTGAGCAATGAGAATACAAATCAATTAATCAACTGGCATTTTAAAGGCCTACTAGAGGCTATGAACTGTGTAAAGTATCAGGCATACAAAGAAATACAAAAAAAGTTCCTGCTCTCAAAGAGTTCAGTTCAGTAGGGAGAGGGGTAGAGTTTACAACATGTAAACAACCATGTAAGGATAAGTTGGAGACAATCTTAGCAGGTAAGCATTAGAATTAAGAGAGTTAAATGAAGGTGGATTTTTAGATAAACCAAATCAGTTCCATTTGTTCAATAATGAAGAGAACTAGATATACCCAGTGAAAGAACTATGGGAAATAAGTGTGAACCACGACATAGCATTTCTACTCCCTCTGTTTTTGTCCACTTGCATTTTTTATTTCCTTCTCAGGTTATTTATACCTTATTTCTAAGTCCAATTTTTCTTGTTCAGCAAAATAACTGTATGCACATGTATACATATATTGTATTTAACATATACTTTAACATATTTAACATGTATTGGTCTACCTGCCATCTGGGAGAAGGGTGGGGGGAAGGAGGAGAAAAGTTGGAACAGAAGGTTTTGCAAGGGTCATTGCTGAAAAATTACCCATGAAAAAATCTTGTAAATAAAAATCTATAATAATTTTTTTTAAAAAAAAAAAGAAGGTGGGTTTTTAACTAAGACTTTAAGGAAACCAAGATACAGAGATGAGAAGGAAGAGAATTCAAATCATGGAGAGATTGTTAGTGAAAATGCTCCCACCTGGGATAGTGAGAGTCCTGTGAGGAGTAACCAGGAGTCAAGGAAGGTACAAGAAGACTGGAAAGGAAAGTGGGGCCCAGGTTATGGAGGACTTTAAGAGCCAAAGAAAGGATTTTATATTTGATCCTGGAAGTAATAGGAAGCTACTAGTGCTTATTAAAAATGGAGGAGATATCATCAGATATGTACTTTATGAAGATCAAGCAAAAAGAAAGACATCCCCAGACTTCAAAGAGTTTCCATTACAAAGGGTAATGGGCACAGAGATTAGGAAGATAAAATATAAAACGAAGCTAAAAAGACATCCCCTAGCTTATCTGTTAGATCTGTGGAGAAGGGAGGAATGTATGGCCAAATAAAAACTAGAGAACATTATGAAATGAAAAATGGACAATTTTGATTATATTAAGCTAAAAAGGTTTTGCCCAAACAAAACCAGTGCAGCCAAGATTGGAAGGGAAATAGAAAGCTGAGGAAAATTTTTACAACCAGTGTTTCTGATAAAGGCCTCATTTTTAAAATATATAGAGAACTGACTCAAATGCATATGAATACAAGCATTTCTCCAATTAATAAATGGTCAAAGAATATGAACAGATAATTTTCAAACATTAAAGCCATTCCTATTCATATGAAAAAATGTTCTAAATCACTATTGAATAGAGAAATGCAAATAAAGACAACTTTGAGTTATTATTTCACATCTATCAGATTGGTTAAGATGACAGGAAAAGATAGTGATAACTATTAGAAAGGATGAGGAAAAGTTGGAGAACTGATCATTTGTTGATGAAGTGAAATGATCCAACCATTCTGGAGTATAATTTGGAACTATGTCTAAAGTACATCAAACTGTGCATACCTTTTGATTCAGCAGAGTCTCTGCTGAGTCTGCAACCCAAAGAGATCATAAAAGAGGGGAAAGGACCCACATGTGCAAAAGTATTTGTGGCAGCCCTTTACATAGTGGCAAGAAAATGGAAACTGAGTGGATGCCCATAAGTTGGAGAATGGCTGAATAAATTATAGTATATGAATGTCATGGTATATTATAGTTCTATAAGAAATGATGGGGGCAGCTAGTTGGTGTAGTAAATAGAGCACCAGCCCTGAAATCAGGAAGACCTGAGTTCAAATTTGGCCTTAGACACTTAACACTGCCTGTCTGTGACCCTGGGCAAGTCACTTAACCCCAATTGCCTCAGCAAAAAAGAAAAAGAAAAAAAGAAATGATGAGCAAGATGATTTCAGAAAAACCAAGAGAACATTGTACATGAAACAAGAAGATTATGTGATAATCAACTGTAATGGACTTGGCTCTTTTCAACAGTGAAGTGATTCAAAGCAATTCCAATAGACTTGTGATGGAAAGTACCATCTGCTTCCAGAGAGAAAACATTAGAGACTGGATATGGATCAAAGGATAATATTTTCACCTTTTTTTGTTGCTGCTGTTGTTTATTTGCTTGGTTTTTTTCCTTTTTTTTTTTTCACTTTTAATCTGATTTTTCTTACACAGCATGATTAATGTGGAAATATGTTTAGAAGAATTTCACATGTTTAACCTATGTTGGATTGCTTGTTTTCTTGAGGAAGGGAGGGAGGGAGAAGGAGGTAGAAAAATTTAGAACCCAAGATTTTGCAAAGGTAAATGCTGAAAACAATCTTTGCATGTATTTAGAAAAATAAAATGCTAAAATAAAAAAACAAAAAAGACACCCCTATTAGAACAAGACTCAGAAATTTTCTGGGGAATCATGAGCTAAATTAGGTTTGAAAATGGAAATGATAAAGTTAGGAAGAGTGACTAGTCCTAACTAAATATATCAGAAGAAATCCATACTGGAGAAATACAATTATAAAAATACTTAGTTATATTTTTAAGGTATTTTAAAGGATTTGAATCAAATAAGCATAAAACGAAACATACATTTCCAAGTGTTACCAGAGGACATCCCCTGCTAATTGAAATGGATGATGAAAAGAAAAAAATGTCTTGTTTCTGAAGTGATTTCCAGTTTACAGGGTGACTTCCTTATAATAACCTGTGAAGTGAATGATAAAAAATAGTACCAACAATAACAATAATACTAATAATAAATATTTAGCTCTACATTTTAGAAAGTGCTTAACATATTACTGCTTTCTATCCTCACAACAATCCTGTAAGGTAAGGAAAGCTGGTATTTTTGTCCCCATTTTACAAATAAGAAAACTGAGGCTCAAGAAGCACATGTAAATTGCTCTTTATCATACTATTACTGAGTGAGAAAACTGGGATTCAAACCCAGGTCCTCCAATTCTCATTTGATGTTTTTTTTTTTTTTTTCCTGCTAGAACATAGAACATTGCCCTATTAACAAAATTAAGCTAAAGATTCATTCTCTTTTGTGATGTGTTATTAGATCTTAGAAATTAATTCAGTGGGGATTTGAAATATGTATGAAAAATACATATTAATAAATATTAATACATATTAATAAATTAATAAAATATTTTTAATCCTCCTTCACCTGTGACACCTGGACAAGGTATTGGGATTGTTAGAACACAGTCTTGACACTGAAAATCAGATATCGAGAAAAATTTATTAAAGAAGAATCTTGAGGAATCATCATAACATTTCTGGCCAGAAGCGGGCTCCACTCCTCTTCAAGAACAGGGATCCTGAGCACAAAAACAGGAAAAGCTTTATACAAGTCACTATCCTACACTATCTTAAGCTTGCAACACTTTGCCAGCCTTCTACTTACTGTACCACCTACCTGCCCCTTGTCTACTCATTTATCAAATCAAAAGATTTGGATTCAAAAGTCCTTTATCTACAAATCTATGATTTTATGGCCTAGCCTCCTTACTTTATCCACATGCCTTCCTCCTTTCCCCCACCCCCGCCTTTCCCACAATTTATTTTGTCCTCTGGAAAAATATCATTTTTTTAACCAGCATTCCATTATTTCAAAAGTCTTCTTTGGCTGCTTTTCTCTTCCCACAAGCCTTTACCAGATCCCACATTCTGTGGTACATTAACCCTTCTACAATCATCCATCAGCTTCAGAGAGGTGATGTATCTCTGCCTGTCTCTACACCTGGTTGAAGTAGAAAATTGAGATAATTATCCAAGCAATTGGTGCAAAGGCAATTGACTTCTTATTGAATTACCCTGATAATTATCTCAATCCCCAAGAATTAGCCAAAGTATTTCTGAAAGCTGATTACCACTCCCTCTTCCACTCTATTGAGAATTCTGTGAATTGGAGAAACAAACTTGGTTGGTTTGAGGATCTTTCATCATTCACTCAGAGGATACCTCGTTAATCATTTGGGGAACAAAATTGCTTGTAACACACCCCTCTGCTCTTTGGACCCTTCTTTCCCTTGCCTTCTCATCTCAATCCTCAAATTTTAAAGAACAATTTAGAGTTCTATGTGTGTGTCTTTCTTTGTCTCTCTGTCTCTTTGTTTGTCTGTCCTTTCCTGTACTCTCTCTCCTCCTCCTCCTTTTCCTCTTCATCCTCCTCTTGCTTCTCCTCTTCATCTCTTCCTTCCTCTCTCTCTGATTCTGTCTCTGTATCTTTCCTCTAAATTCTTAATGCACATCTCTCCAATGAGATTATCATTGCTGGTAATACACTCATAAAAGGGAATGAGTAAATTCTTATTTTTGCTTCTATGCTGTTTGCTTTCTTAAACAAAGTGAATATCCTGAGGTTTTTTATCTGGTCTTCTAACATCCTAACTATAAACAAGTGTATTGAGTCTGTGTTTCTGGCTGCATGGTTCCAGGAAGTACCTTAGAGTTTTACACTAGTTCATGGTCAGATGGGGAAGACGACCACTATACAAGTCCAGTCACTTTCATTGCTTCTGGTATCACCATTTGCCATTTTTTTTTAGAAGAAAGCTAGTTCTCTATTTTACACAATAACTACAATATTATGCACTGATCAATGATCCAAGGCACTTCCACAGGAATTATTCAGAGAAAAAAGTGATCAAGTCTGAATACAGATCAAAGAATGCTATTTTTCACTTTCTCTATTTTTTTCATTTTTTTTTTCCTCTTTGGGTTTGTATTTTCTTTCACAATATGACAAATATGGAAATATGTCTTGCATGATTGACCATGTATGACTATATCAAAATGCTTCCTATCTCAGGGAGGGGGGAGAAGATGAAAGGAGAGAAAAAATTTGGAACTCAAAAAAATTTTAATGAATATTAAAAATTATCTTTAAAATTTCCTCTATCAAAGTAAATCTGCATTTAGTTTGTGAGCTATAGGAGTATATGGGTATCCCCAATCCTTCGAATAGTGCCTGACACATAGTAGGTGCTTAAAAATGTTTATAAATTGATAGATTTTTTAAATTATCTTTATATGTAACTCAGGGAAAAAATTTAAAATATAAAATACTGTTCTAAAGCACAAAAAAGTGAAAAAAAAGATCATTCTCCTTTTGAAGGATAGATCTTCCACCAATGTTTTTGATCTTACATTTTTCTGCCTTCTCAGATGAGGACTTTGGTGAAAGATATTGTTACTTTTATCTACCTGTGTGACCTTGGGCAAGATACTCAACCTTTCTAGAACCTCAATTTCCTCACCTATATAATGAGGGGGTTAAACTAGATAACCTCTACAATCACTTCCAAAACTATATTAGGATCCATCTAGGTGAAGAAGTGGATAAAGGAATTGAACTGGAGTTAAGAAGCCCTAAGTTCAAATTTGAACACAGTCACTTACTAACTGTGTGATCCTGGTCAAGTAACCTGTTTGTCTCAGTTTCCTTGTCTGTAAAATGATCTGGAGAAGGAAATGATTGAGAAAACTCTAAATGGGATTAGGAGATGTCAGATACAACTGAACAACAATAGCTTCTTTGTAAAGACCACATGGTTTAGTGGCTATAGGGCCAAGCTGGCTGTCATAAAGACCTGAGTTCAAATTCTGCCTCTCACACAGATGATCAATAAATCATAGATTTAAAACTATAAAGGAGCATAAAGGTCATCTATTGCAACCTCTTCATTTTATAGGTGAAGGGCCAGGAGGTTCAGAGCCTCTGTGACTTAGGTTATACAGTGAAAAGTAACTGAGCCAGAATTCAAACTAAGATTCCTTGATTTCAATTCCAGTCTTCCTTCCTTTGTACTCCATAAACAAACCACTTAAGCTCTCAGCATTCCCAGACAATTCCTTTAATCTATAAATTACAGACAAGTTGATGACCTAAATTGGGAGTTCTCTATACAAAATAAAACCACTATTCTGGACCAATCATTCACACACACACACACTAAATGAAGTGATTGTGACATTTCACAAACTAACAGAAGCTAACTCTAACCATTTTAAAATAATTATGACCAACGGAAAGGATTCTGATACCATGGAGGTCTTAGAAAAGAGCTCTAATTCTGGCACTAGAGGACATACATTCAAACCTCTGCTCTTCTCTTTTCCATCCTGGATATCTATCAGATGTCACTACCAGCATGACTGAAGCTAAAGACTTTAACTTATCTGAGGCTCGGTTTCCTCAAACAGAAGGAAATTTGAGGGGGTTGAACTTCATAACCTTGAAAGTTCCTTCCATCTCTCAATCTAATCTATGATCATAAGTAGAATTACTCCATTTGCATGATTCATAGCTTTTAGTGAACTGAGTGAAACAGGAAGTATTTTAGTGTTGTCATTATCCAGTATTCATAGATCTCCCCCCCCCCTTTTCCTTTATCTTTATACTTTTGTCCTTTTTCATCCTACAAAAGTTACAAATGATCCTCAAAATATTCTAAAGGTAGCCTACATTTGATAATGTCAGCTGGCATTAGATCCAATTTCAGGATGCATGTAATTTGTGGGGAAGTGAATGGTATAGTGTTGCCCATCCCTCCTAACTGAGGAATCAAGAAAAATAGGGAGAAAAGCAGATTACTTTCATAGGCTTCGCATTGAAGGCTCTCCTATTCTTCAGAGAGATTTGACCCCTGTCTTCCCCATTCCTCCTCTCCCCCCCCCCCAAAGAGCCAACCATGCCCACTTGTCTTATTTTCAAATTAAAATGAAAATATCCGGTCATTCATCTTTGTCACAATCCACCAAGCAGTTGTGTGAGAGAATGTTTAATAAACAAGCCATCCTTTCAGAGCTTGCCAGGAGGGCTCATGTTTATATCCTGCATAGTGGTAGCAGCTCTCTTCCTAATGCTCCCCCAAACATCTGTTCAGTCTCTCATCATTAACATCTGTCACCCATTTCAAGTCTGTGCCTAGACAAAGATTTTTTTCCCCTAACAAACTCCATTTCAAACTGTTACCAAGTGATTCCCACTCAGACTAATCTTACAGAAGAATTGAGAATGAGTCTTGCTGGATCAAGTTATCTTTGGGCTAATACAGCAGCATCCAGCCTCCAACCTGACTCAAACCCAGTGACTCAGAGAAAATGAACTAGAAACAGGCTGAGTTAGTCATATAAACCCACTTTATCCAACATACATACTTATAAATATAGTCAATAGTTTATGAATGGTATTGTCTCATATCTCTTAGCTTCCCTATACCACTTGGATTAGCAAACATTTTGCTTAATAACATAAATAGACTATAATTTAGTTCAATATCAATGATAATTGAATAGTGAAGGAATTAATATACTATCAATCCCCTCCCTTTATCTCAGGATTTGTCCAGTAGCTTTTCACATGTTACCACTAAATAGTGGAAATTTTCAGCAATGTAAAAATATATATATATTAATAAAAGTGTGGTTTTTGGAGAATGTAACCCTTTTTCATATCACATAATTAAGACTAGTAATTAGAGTGGTATTTGAAGGATTTTGCAGTCAAGTCTCATAATTGGTATTCTTGATCAAACCAACAAACTTCATCTCTCTTCATCTTATTCTCCCTACACAAATCATTCCTTCCTAGCTAACTGCCCCCTTTATCTTCTGCCTTACCTCCCCCCATAATTCAAACAAATCCACAATTGACAGAGGAGTCAACTAAAGCTGACCTGGAATTGCTGGAGTTTGGCAGCAGAGGGCAGCAAAAAGCTAACTCAGACAACATGATTCCTCCTGAAATAGGGCATATTTGCGATTTGGGGTGGATGGTAGAGAAGAGACCAGGACAAGCTAATTTATATGTACTCAGAAAAAAAAAAAAAAAAAAGATAGCCAGAATGGGGATCAGGGTCCTGGTTAGCCAAGCCAGCAGATGCAATAGAGCAATCTGGAATCTTGAACCAAGATGCAAAGCAGAACAAGTCAGAATGTTGTTAGTTATCAGAGAACAGATGAGAAGATATTTGAGCTGGCAAAACACCTACAGCTAGAGGCAGGTAGGAAGTGGTGTGTTACTAATAACCATAGGCCCCTAATGTTCTGATTCCTTCTGATCCTTGAAGGGCAAATCTTGTTTCATGGCTACAATGTGATATCATCAAATGTAATAGAAAGTAATGGACTTGAAATCTGCAGAGCTGAATTTAAATCTTGGCTCACTACTTGTTTGAACTTCAGTTTCTTCATTTTTACAATAAAGGGACTAGACTATTCAATTTTTAAAGTTCTTTCTAAATCCCAATTTTATGTTTACTACAATCTGGCATCTCATTTGGATTCAGTCCAAATGAGTACCTTGAAACAGGTGAAGTAGAGAGTTTTCTTTGTGATAATTTATTTTTGCAGAAATAATAATAGCATATCAGTCATATATTTAATAGCAATAATTTTAACCATTATTCCATAATAATAATAATAGTAGTAATAGTATATCAATCATAGTAGAATTTTTATCCTTATTAGGCCATTTACATATGGAGTTGAGAACCTTGTGGTGTAGATTCACATTAAGAAAGTGTCTTAAAACTGTACCTGAGAGACTAACTATAATTATAATAATGAATAAAGGTGAAGAAGTGAGAAATAAAGGCACCAACTCAGAGCTTGTGACATCATGCAAAATTGGCAACCAAACAAATGCCAACCAAGATTTCTAAGTTCTGGATCACCACATGACCTGAAGCAAGACCCATACAGGAAGAGGGTAACTATGGACATAATTGCCATTTATAAGATATCTTTCTTGTTGCTCTCACCAAGCAGAAATCTTCTAGTCTTAAGTACAACATGTTGAAAGTTGTCCCTACTTTCTGAAATAGAATCAGCACTGTCATCTAGACATCTACTAGCCATACACTTGAAATGGCACCATAACCAAGGTATTCAGGATATATATCCATTAAAGCTCAACTAAAATGTCATCAGCAGGAACACAGTAGGCAGAGGCAGACATACAGATAGAGAAAGGGAGAGGAGAAGGCATAGTGACAAAGGGAAGGAAGGGAAGAACAGAAGGAAAAGAAAGAGAGGCGAGGGAAAAAGCAAATAAAATATAGTTACTGTGTGTTAGACTGTAGGAAAAGATTGCGTTTACTTCTGGGTCATCACTTTGTCTCCTCTGAATAGTAGCTTTTCTATGGCCATCTTTCGGTTACCTCTACCAACTGTCTTCTTGGCTTGTTTGGAAACTCAGCTCAAATTCTATGCTCTGTGAAAAGCTTTTCTAGGTACTCTCCTCTTACTCTGACTTCCATCTATTTTCTCTACTCTGTATGTCACTATGTACATTGTTCTTTACATGTCGTCTCTCCCATTAGAATGTGTGTTCCTTGAGAGCAGGAACTATGTATACCTTTTTGCTGTATTTCCCCAGGATTTAGCCCAGTTGATTGGCATATAGTAAGATCTTTTTGTTGTTTAGTTATATCTGATTCTTCATGACCCCATCCTGGACTGGTCTGCCATTTCCTTTTCCAACTCATATTACAGATGAGGAAACTGAGGTAAATATGGTTAAGTGACTTCCCAGGGTCACACATATAGTTTTGAGGCCAGATTTGGACTCAGGAAGATGTCTTCCTGATTCTAGGCCCAGCATCTATCCATTGTTCCACCTAATTGTCCCATGTTAAGAGCATAATAAAGGATTTATTGACTTACTAATTGAGTTCTTCCAAGAGAAGAAACAAAAGACATTTTAGTGGAATGTTGCCAAAGTTCTTTAGGGTACAAAGCATTAAAGTGTTAAAACTGTAAACCTCTGAGGAAAAGAGCTATATCATATTTAAAAGTTTCTCCATGACATTTGTTAAATGCTTATTAAGGTGAATTTAATTGAATTAAATTTTGGATACTGTTATATATTGTGTTACTATATTAATAATGATTCATTATTCATAATTATAAAGTAAACTCCAATTATCAAAACCAGTAATCCTCTAATTAATGATCTTGTCAAATATTAGATAGTAGCAAAAGAAAAGAAGTTCAGAAGACAACTAGCTCACTGGGGACCACATTACAAAAGGGCTAAAGAGAGTCCTGGGATTGTAAACTAAAGAGGTGATAGATCCCCTCCTTCTCCAGACTGGGAGATAGCTTAGGTGGTGCAGTAGATAGAGTGTTGGTCCTGGTGTTGGAAGACCTGAGTTGGAATTCAATCTTAGACTGTCATGGTGTGACCCTGTGCAAATCCTTTAATCTCTGCCTCATTTTCCCCATCTGTAAAATGGAGATTAATGTAGCACTTCCCTCCTAAGGTTGTAGGAAAGATCAAATGAGAAAATATTTGCTGAGTTTTCTGCAAATATTAAGGTACTTTATAAATATTAGCTATTATTATTATTAGGAAGAAGTCGTATAGCAGCTACAACACAAAAAAGACTACCGAAAGCAAATGAAGATCAATAGCTAATAGAAGAGTTATAGCAGAGAACAGCTCAGCAGAAATACTAAGAATACAAATATGCAGCAGAAAGAATAGAGAAGAGAATCATAGTTCTGAGAAATCAGTTTATCTGATATTATTAAGACATATCAACAGTAGCAGGAGTCAGCTGCCCTAGTCACAAAGTTGGGAATTTAGGGGCCATTTATATGCTTCTCTAGGTGTTCCTTAGCCATGTGTGTCCCCTATATACATGGCCTTTCATACACATTCCCTGACCACATATATTCCCTTTGTAGGTATCTCCTGCCCACCATAGATTTTCTCTGCTCACATGTGTTCCACTTGAATCTCCCTCCTACTGGTAAAGGAGAATAAATTCATTCTTTGTGTATAAGAAGAGAACTTTTATCACTTATTTCACTGTGCTATTTCATGAAATGTCTTTTACTAAAGTGAACACACCCTAATATGTCCTCTGTTTAACCTAGTAAAAGCTAATTCTTTGGTAGGAACTCCTGTACTATGTTTTGGAATAGATGCTGATCCATAAAGTGCCATGAACCTAGATTAGCTTTGTTGCGGGGCAGAGGAAGCTGAGCACTATAAGTATAATTTAAAATTAGATATTGCTAAGCATCGTCATGGCAAAGCCTGGGTCCCCAAAGAGACTAATGTGAAATATAATCTTTGGTAATTCCAAGTTAAAGTGGAGTCTAGTAACAACCTAACTTTATTTGAGAAGACTAATCATTAGAGGATTATTCATCAAGTGATGAATTATTTTGCCTGAATTAACACATTAGACAGTCTACTACTGCAGCAATGAGAGAGCAGACCACTGATGAAATCATAGCTCCTTTAAAA
The DNA here is from genome assembly GCF_902635505.1 of Sarcophilus harrisii. Taxonomy (NCBI): domain Eukaryota; kingdom Metazoa; phylum Chordata; class Mammalia; order Dasyuromorphia; family Dasyuridae; genus Sarcophilus; species Sarcophilus harrisii. The sequence goes on from NC_045428.1 coordinate 514,450,495, forward strand.
CATGTTTCAAGAAGTTGTGTAAAGATATTCCCTTGTATAACATAAGGCAAAGATGAGAAGACAATAGCATCTACTTCTTCTCAGCCAGTACTTCCACTGAAAGAATTGAAGAATTTGCTTGCGTCTGAATACAGTACAAACACTCTTGCCCTCTTCAATCCCATTTTAAAAGCAGCATTAAAAAGTGATGAGTCAATCAATACATGGGGTGGGAGTGTCACTGTTGGACTGCAATGTCTTCTGAGCGTCAAACATAATTTAATAGAAAAAAAGAATATATAAAAATGGAAATGTTGGCTCCTTTCCATTCAGTGGAAAGAATTGAGCTACATAGGAAACCTGACTATCATGTGGAAATCCTGATTGTTTTGGCTATCCAGAATTTCCAGAATATCAACTCCTACATTTCCTTTGCCCCCTTGTTTACAACCTGAATGAATATTGCTCAGAGTCAACTTAAGTGGCTGTTAGAACCTAAGGGAAGAATTACAATCCATTTAACTTATTTTATTCAACCTTAATGCCAAGACACTGGTAATTCCACTCACTCACAAATCAGTTATGTGCTCAATGTAATAAAAGAGGGGATTAGAAAAACTGTCAAATCTTTATGCTTCTCAAAGGGCTAACTAACTCACTGCCTCTTTTTTGTCTTATTAGTGTAGGAGTTTATGAGAATTTAGAAAATGGAGCCACTGGATAAATTAGATGTCTCCAATTAATCACATGGTTCAGTCACTACTTGGTGAAAGGTTTTACCCCTTTTCTTTCCATCCTGAATTCCAATGGACTCTAGTCATATGAACATAGTATAATAACATTAACCAGGCAAGCATGATCTGACTATATGCAGTTCTTTGCTCATAAACAATGAAGAAAAAAGGAACAAAACTTAGACTGCACATCTGTGGATCCTCCCAAACTCAAACAATACTCAAAGCATTTTTCTACAGGTACACCTAAATCCAAGAACTAAAGAAAAGATTTAGTTGAATTATAGTTAATATGGCAACTTTAAAGAGCATAGAAAAGATAGATTCTCTCCCCCAAATCGCACTAAATATCTAGAAAAGGCTCAGGAAAAAAACAATGATAAATAATCTGAAAAGATTCAAAAATAAGCTCCTCTAATCAGTCCAGAATGTAGAAAAATAGTCAACAGAGGACAGAGGTTGCCCTGTGGCACTGGGTGACATAGTGACTAGAACACTGAATTTAGCCTGAGAGAGAAATGAATTTCAAAAGCTTCAGATTACAACTAGCTATATGTAACCCTGAGCAAGTTATTTGATCTTTCCCAGCCTCAGTTTCCTCATATGTAAAATGAAAATAATAATAATAGCACCTACAGGATAGTTGTTAGGATCAAATGATATAAAATACAAATTATTTTATAAATCTTAAATGGTTATATAAATGCTATTATTATAGAGGTGGAACCATAGGAATTAAGAAAAGTAAATTAGTTAGTAGAACCAAGCAAGCAGCAGCTCAGAATAACTGGGAAAAGAAAGAAGGAGAGAAGTTACCTTAAGAAAACTAGCACTAACTCTAATAACATTGCCAGAAGCCAGTGGAAGCCAGTAGAGGTGAGCCAATTGGAACTCACTCAAATGAGGCAGTAAGAATTTTGAAAGGAAGTATTGGAAGCCAGAAACAACCCTAACAATTGAGCCCCTTGAGCAGATCTTTAACTCATATGCCATCAGTATCCTCTGCCTCTTAGCTTTACCCATACTTCTTATTTAAGGGTAGAGAGCGCTTCCCAGAACCTCCATTTAAGAAGGGAGCCCAGGCCAACCATCTCTTCATTTCTCATCCTCTGGATGTGCCCCATTTTCACCTTGTGTAGGGGACTTTCACTCTGTAACCCCTCTCCAGTCCTTTTCTGTTTTCTTTTGTATATGCTTCAAAGACCCACTCAAAGGTGCCTCCATGTAAGTTGAATTGGATGTACTTAGACATGGGTTGTTTTCTCTCATTAAATTATAATCTTCTAGAGGACAAGAACTGTCTTTTTCATTTCTTTGTACCCCCAGCACTTAGCACAGTGCCAAGCACATAGTAGGTAATTACAAAATGTTTTACTAACAGTTCCACATCACCTTGCCTCCAGTCCCAACATGGCTTCATTGTTTGCTGCTACCATGACATAGAGTGGCTGTAGGGGGAAGAAGCAGAAGCTCTGTTCAAGCTATCCTCTTTCTCTCTGCTTCTTCCCAAAATTTACACATTGACCATTGTCATGGCCAACCAATCCTGCCTATTCTAATCTTCTGTTCTATCAATATTTCAGTAACCAAAATTCAAACTTGACAGTATTACTAAACTGGCTAATAAGGGGAATACTATTGGTATAGTTCTCTTTCTCTTGCCCCTCAAATTGAACCCTCCCTTATAAATAGTTCTTTTTTAAAAATACTACAGCAAAACACATATTATTTATGAAAACACCAATAAAAATCTATTTTAAACACCCAATAGAGTGCCTGCATCTGATAATTCATTATATTTTCTGCTTTACTATTCCCCACCTCTCTGACAAGAAAAGAGAAATACATTTCTTTATTTGATTTCTCATTTTAAAGATGAGAAACTTTAAGCTTAGAAAGGATTAACCTGCCCAAAGCCATATGGCTAGTTAAAGATCCATCCACCTGGATCTTAGGTTTACTAATCCACTGTTCATTGCCCTTTTATGTCACTTTGAACCTCCCCAAGCATTTAAAAAAATCATTATTAAAATGTGCCAAAATAAAGAATTTTCATTAAGATAAATTGAAAAAACAAGAAACTTACATGGTACCAAAACATTATAAATGTTGCACTGACATGAAATCCAGAAAGCGTCAGGTCATACTTGCTTCTGCAGAAGAAAAGAAACCTGATATTATATTTTATGAAAATAATGTACTTGTGAGTTGACCAAGGAAGATTCCTCAAGAGAACTTCTAAAGAACTAGATAAAATGGAGTACTATTAGAAGATAAATGGATAGAAATGAGATAAAGAGAGAAAAGCAGAATAGAAAATAATCCTGTTATTATTCAAATTCCATCATGCCTGTGATATGAACATACATATGGATATGTATGAAAATACAGTGTCCCGTAAAATATTTCAAGAGAAAATAGCAGGTTCTTAACTAACTGAAAAAAGCTAATGGAAAACATCTTCATTACAACTTTTTTGCTTCATGATATCAATAATAGACCAATTACATCTATATATATATACATCAATAATCAATAAAATCTCAATATAAATCAATTATATTCTCAAGTGTAAAGTGGGAAGGAGAACAAATTTAGCCTCTACAAAAATGACAGGAAAATGCTGTCAATTGATCTATATCTGGTCACTGGATCCAGATAGATCTGGAGGAGAAAATGAGGTAGGTAACTTTGCATAGTCCTCCCTCATTTGCAAGTCATCATATCACCTCTGAGATGTCATGATCTTCGAGAATGAAGGACAAAGAACAGCAACAGTCAAACGGACTATTTGGTCCCATTAACTGACTTCAAAATTCAAATTTCAGACTTCTAGGATAACTTAAGATCAAAAAATAATAAATCCAAGACATGATTATTAATATTTGAGCATAATTATTGATACTCCAAGAATGGTTGGCTAGGAGAGGGAGAGGAGACCATGGTATCTATTTACATCAATTGCAATTTTACAATGGAGGGGAAGGGAAAGAGATCACCTCTGCCTTTAAATCAACATATCCCTAAGAGAAATTGCATCTTTCTTTCATGCTAACACAAAAGACAATATTATAATATTGACAGACAGACTTCTTGGGTAAAATGCATCAACATATACATCACAGTTTCTAGGGAGGAAATTAGAGAGATTTTTCTGATTCCCAGTCCTCCCTTGAGTTCCCTCAGTAATGAAGGAGCTCTTTCTTAATATGACATATATAAATGCTATTAAATATCCAAGAAATTCTTCAAAATCTTTCTCTTTCCATTATCTAACTAATCTTATTAGACTTGATTCTCTATTATCTGAATGATATTTAGAAGCAGGAAATGGGATCTTGAGGACATTATTTTTTGCTGATGGTACAGACACAGATGATTCCCTCACAATCACTACATTGTGATCTCCTTAAAAGTAACTTCTCTATTTTCTTTCTTTGTATTTTCAGTCCTTAGGACAGTAACTGGCATATAATAAGCACTTGATAAATCATGCTTGTTGACTTGACTTGATTCTGATAATATGAAAAGGGTGAACTGTCTAAAGAGGATGACATGGCTGTACAGGGAACCCATCAAGCAATTCCAATTTTCTAAAAATATGTGCAACACTAGTTCTGACTACATAATAGGAAAAGTGAATAAGAATGAATAGAAAAAATAAAGAAGCCTGATAGGGACTTACAGAAAGTTACTAAAAATCTTTTAAGTACTTTACATACTGAACTTTTTTTTAATGGTCTAGAGCTGTGATTTCATTGGTATCAGTGTATTAGCAATTGTTCTAAAGTCTTAGAGAACTGCTGAGCACTAAGAAGTTAAATGATTTGACCAAAGATATTTGAAAGGCAAGGGTTGAACTAAGGTCTTCTTGGTTCCAAAGCTGACTTTCTGTCTACTATGCCCCATTATCTCATTTGCTGAGTTACTGATTTAAATTTCTGAACATGTTTATTTGGTTGTAGTAATGTTCAACATCAAATTTTGGACCAGAATTTCTTTTAGGAAGGCTGCTTGGCTTAGTTGGATCTCCTAAAATACACATTTCAATTCTAAATTTTCAGAGCTATTTCTGCCTTGAATTCATCGTATGATCTCTCCTCTGCTGCCAGATGTCATACATGATGCTTGAAGATATTTCCTGCCAAAACACAACTTCTCTCTATGTGAATGTCTCCATAAAGAGTGTGTGCCTCTATATCTTGCTGATGTATCTCAATTGTCCCTTGAACTCTCTCAAGTTTAGAAGGTTTATCTTTTAAGGGACTTCTAGAATATGGACAATTTTGTCCAACTCACCTCCCCTTCTAATGCAGTCAAGGAACTTTTCCATACTTTGTTAAAGGATAACAATACTAAGCCTTTTCTCTTCATAAGCACATTAATAGCTCCTTGCTTATTACTTGCTCCTCATTTTCTGTGCTTATTATCAACTAGCTAGATGAATCGATTCCCTTCTTCCTACTATAGTGGGTTCTTTTGGAAGGAAGCATGATATTGGGGAAAGCACTGATATAAAAAATAACAAAATAATACTTTCCAAAAAAAGGTTATAGTTTTTATTTAAGATCAGAGATTGATTAACCTTCACAGTAAATCTACAAACAGAACCCTAATTAATTTGCCCAAAGTTCTTTTTTTTTTGTTGTTGTTCTGTTTTGGTTTTGTTTTTGTTTATATAAAGTTTTCCACTTTATATAAAGTGGAAAGTTGGTAATTGTCTGGTTGATTTGAGGGTAGTAGAAGCCAAAATAAATGACTCTAAACATAGCCCAGACTGGCATACTTATGAGAAATTCAGAGATTCATGGGAAAACTTACATGAACCAATAGAAAGCAAAGAAGAACATAAAAATATATGACTACAGTTATATAAACAAAAACTATTAAAAAGTGGCTGAACTCAGATAAATTGGAGTGATTAATACTAGTTTCATGGAAAATAAATGGATGCCCATCAATTGGAGAATGACTGAATAAATTGTGGTATATGAATGTTATGGAATATTATTGTTCTGTAAGAAATGACCAGCAGGATGAATACAGAGAGTCTTGGAAAGACTTACATGAACTGATGCTAAGTGAAATGAGCAGAAACAGGAGATCATTATATACTTCAACAACAATACTGTATGAGGATGTATTCTGATGGAAGTGGATATCTTCAACGAAGATATAACTAAAAAAATAATATATATATAATATAAAGATATAACTAAATATAATAATATATAGATATAATTAATAATATAAGATATAACTAAGTATGATAATATAATACTATATAAAGATATAACTAAATATAATATATTATATATTATGTATATAATATATAATAATATATGTATAACTAAAAAAAATCTTATGATCTTATATTAAACCCACTTATAATATGGAGGAAATAACCCAAAAGGGATTATATATTGTCAATCAAAGATGGGCATTAAGACTTGACTTGTCATTCCACAAGATTCTAATTAGGATTTACTGGGGGGGGGGTTATGGAGGAGGGAGAGAAAATAAATGGGGAGAATGGTGCCCCTTTGAGATGGAGAAATGTGATAAAAAATTCTAGGATTATAAAATGGGATAGGGTACATCTAGATCCAAGAGCAATTCTGAGTCATAAAAACAGCATCTTAAACAAATCTCACAGGCTTTGGCAGATTCTGCTATCTAGGTTGTCTGGACTACCATACTTCATTTACCATAATTAATGTAATTAATACAGGAGGAAAGAGTCAAAGAATACTTCTCTGAAGTAGGGGGCTATGATCCTCCATTCTACATGCCCAGAAGCATAGTCACTAAGGATCCATTTATATTTGTATCAGGCAAAGCACTCTGTGAATGTTCAAAGACAGATGAGTCAAACATTCTGGGACCAAATTAAAATGTAATTGAGAAATATTTAACAAAATAAATAAAAATACAATAAAACACAGATTTTAATCTATTTAATTAATCTAATTAATAAAACACACATTTTAAAGCTGTCACTACTAGACCTGCCAAGATGTTTAAATATGGATTAGAGACCCTATTTCTATTTGAATTTGACACCACTGTTTTAAGGACTGGGCCCTCACTGGCTTATCTTCCTTATATAAACTATAAGCTCCTTGAAAATAGGGTTGTTTTCTACTTTTTCCTTTATATCACCAGAACCTAGCAAAATGCCTTTCATTTTACAGTTTTTAAAGTACTTTCTTATTTCTCTTATTCAGTTCTCACAACCAACAATCAGACTTATTCACATTATTCCATTTGGTAAATTCTACTTTTTAGCCACTTTGACGTACTTTTTGTTCCCTAAAATTGGGGTTCCAACTCCCATCTCCATAATTTTGCACAGATGATCCCTCATGCCTGAAATGCAATCTCTTCTCAGCTCTGCCTCTTAGAATCTAGCTCCCTTTAAATCTCTACCCACATCACTTCTAGTGAGAAGCTTCTACCAAGTTCCCTATTTATCAATGTTGTCTTCTTTTTCAAGTTATCATATATTGTTCTAACTTTTTTCATAGATATAGAACTGAAGTAGACTTCAAATGTTACCTGGTCCAGCTGTCTCATTTTACAGAAATAGAAACTGAGGCCAAAGAAGTTAATTGAAATAAGGTTATAAAACATATAAGTTATATAAGTGGGATTTGAACCTGAAATCCAATTATCTTATCCATTATACCATGTTGCCACTTACATGATAATATTATATATGTATATATTTATAGACAATATTAAATAATTTATAGTGTTTTTGTGTATTTTTTATGAGCATAAATGTGTGTATACAATTATATCCATACCTTTTTTCTTCTCTGTCTGTGTCTCTGTCTCTCTGTTTCTCTATCTCTCTGTCTATCTCTCTTGGTCTTTCTCCCTCTCTATCTCTGAATCTCTGTCTCTCTATCTGTGTTTCTCTCTCTTCCTGTCTCTCTCTCTCTGTGTCTCCCTATCTCTGTCTCTGTCTTTGTGTATATGTGTGTCTCTCTTCTCCTCCCTTCTTTCCTCCTATATGTGAGGAAATGAGGAGATTAGAACAGTAAATGGTTAACCATATTGAGTAAACCACACTGACTCCATCTTGTGATTCAATTCTGAAGCTAGCTCACTTTCTTTTCTATTCAATTTTAGTCTAGTCTAATTTCTGTCCTATACAAAAACTTTATTCAATTGTGGAAACTGAGAGAAAACATCATTGCATTGTTTGAACCTACCCCAGCTTAGCCGGAAAACTGGACCACTTAGAGACCCTAAACCAAGAATCTTGGTTACACTGACTAGAAACCCGGTCAGATTTAAAGACTAATTCAAGGAGTTTTCTCACAATTGTATATCTCAAACAACCCATATGTCTTATCTGAAAACTGACCCATGCTCATCAATCAGTTATTGTTTCCATTTCCTTTGATTGTTTGTAGTCACTTGGAGGAGTGGGACATCTCTTTTTTCTTATTTCAGGAAATTGTACCTATTTGTTCACCCCTTCCCAACTTGGAAAGTGCCTAATCTTTCCTCAAATTAGAAATCAGATTGCCTCATGTTGTATTGTTTCCTTTTAAATAATTGCACTTATCTGATTAATTGTTTTTGATGTATAAATATCTGTCTCCTCCCATTTTCCAGGATTCAGTCCGAAGCTGAGAAAGTAGCCTGTTTTAGGTTTGTTAGGCAATTGGTATGCATTGCTTAATAAATCAAAATGCTCAGAAGATCAAACCTCATTCATTTCATCTTTCACCCAACACATAGTAACCTATATATACTGAATGACTGTTAGATAGTTTCCAACTTGGAGGACTCTATACTAATGAAATCATAGCTGTGGTTTTTCTCTCAGTTCAACATTTTGTTGGCTGAGAACTTTTCCCACGATCAGATAGCCAGTGTATGTCAGAGATCCAACTTTAATTAAGTCTTTCTGATTCCAAGTCCTAGTGTCTAGTGATCATACCACATTAACACTCAAAGTTTTATAAATAAATGTCATTTATAGTTCTCTGAGTAACTGGCTGGGTCTGAATCACCAAAAAAAAATCTTAAAATATCCCCTGGATTTAAAACAGAGGTGTGTCATGGTCAGTTTGGTACACAATGACGTGGTTCAAGGACTAAAATGATATAGGTGTTGCAGACACCAGATAATGGCAGGCACCAAAAGTTGGAGTTCAGTTATTTGAAGAATTCACAATGCCCATTGCCTTTGGCAAAAAAAATTATTTAGGGGAATAGGTTACAGACAAAATGAAGGGATACAATAGGCAACAGAAATAGTAAGTAGGAAATAGAGTTGGGAGAGCATATGAAAGACAAGTTCCTGAAAGGGATTTAGTATCCCAAAAGAGTTTACTAACTATGAGGAGAAGTGGGGTTGGGAAGCATAGTTGGGAAGCATTGAGAGATAACACATCACATGGGGGAAGGGGAAAGGGAAAAACACCATGGGGCAGAGTGCCATGGCAGGTTGACCCAAAGGAATGCACAAGCCATGGGATGGCCCATAAGTAGATTTTATAGGGAAAATTTAACTTCAGGGACATGACTGGAACTTCTGACAGGGTGTGGCAAAGTGAGACTGCTTGAGACTTCTACAGAGAGTGGGTCTCAAGGATCTGACATAATTTGGATTTCAAACTAAATGACTCCACAGAGGATGGTTCCATGAAGCTAAATTGATCTCCATCAGTGTCTTCTGTCTGCTTGCCTCAGAGATCAATTCTTTAGTTTCTTTCTGTCCAAAACACCATTCTTCATCATATTGAATGTAAAATGTTCAGTGTGAGCATTTATATCTCAATATACATATATATTATGTATATATATACATATATATGTTAATGTATAATATGAATATTGTATATATACAATCAGGCCTTGATTGCTTGTTTTGTTGATGATAGATACTTAAAAAATGTAAATAATATCTATTTAACTTAAAATTCTGTACAGCTCAGTTATTAAACAGTCTATCAAAGGCTATACCCCATCTATAGCATGGCAGTGTCCTTGTGTGGCTGCAAGCAGAATAGAATAAACATCTTTAGCGTCTTCTCTTCCCAACTTTCTCCAAGAGAGAAAATAGGAGGTTGAGGCCAGAATTTTGTCCCCCCTATTCTCCTTAGAGGGAGACTATCAACACTCTAATTATTTTTATATGCTTTCTTAAATGTTACTAGTCTAGGGGCTTGGTTTTCAGGTTCAGAGTAACTTCTGATTACTGTTTCATTAATGGGAGAAGCAGGAACCCAAGCTTTATATCCAAGACTTGGCTCCGTTCCCATTAAATAGCAGTTTTATAATAAACATACATATCAGTGAAGAAATACATTTATCTGAGTCAATTCAAAAAAAAATAACAAAAACAAAAATGAATTTTTTAAAAACATCAGAAATCAAAGTATGTATATACTAGATATTACAGAGTGAAGGAGCTCTCCAACAGGGAACAAGGTAATTGAGTTCAACCAAGAGAAAGACTTCCAAATTTCTCCCAAGTCCCCCAAAGTCTCTCATACAGCAAGCTGAAGGTAGAGATGTAATGAAGAATAGCAGTTCCTCCCATGTCAGTTTCTGCTCAAACTCTTTTCCTTCATCATCCTGAAGTAGAATTGACATCTTCCATCTTTTCTAAGTTGAAAGTGAGAAATGCCCAAAGTAACTACAGAACCCAAAGTGCCTGAACAGACTTAAGAGCTTGAAGAACTGGAGAGTTCAAGAGAGTGGAAGAAATCAAACCTCTCTATTCCACATTCTCATGAACTCCAGCCCTCTCCTCATGCAACTGTGGGGTATTGATCTCCACCAACAGGAGAAAGTTCCATATCAGAGAGATTTGGGACTGGGTAATACCTGCATTGTTCTATAAGCATTCCCTGAGCTCAGCAGCATGAAGTACAAGGTTCAGGGAATGAGTCACATCAGAGGCCTAGTGACAGAAGACTATTAATTGGTCTTTATGTGGCACTTTGGGGGCAGCTAGGTGGCACAGTGGATAGAATGGTGCATCTGGAGTCAAAAAGATTCATCTATTGTTTATTACTGTGTCTATAACTCACCAAAGTGAGAATGTACACACTGTCAAGCACTCAATAATTAGTGATAATGGAGAGTTATCACTATGTGGACCATTAATTTTGCCTATTTGACATGTCATTTTTATGCAATTATTATGAAAGATATACACTCCATCTCTTATTTCTGACAGATACTGGGTACCAACCAGATTTGTTTAAAATATTTTGATGGTAAAAATGTACCCTATTTCAAATGAAGCTATTTAGTTAATATTTTGTCAATACTAGCAAAATAAAACTTGAGACCACAGTGCCTCTAAAAAACTAAAAGAAGGATAAATAAAAAAAAGATAAATGAGTCCCCTAATTTTTGTTAATTTCCTAATAGGATAGCAAACTATTAAACTTGATATGCATAGTAATAATATTCTATTCTAATAATATATAATAATATTCTACCTGCCCAGTCTTATTTTCTGTCTATTCTTAGAGTATATATGATTCATTTGTGAATTCTACTTGTTTTTTGTTTGTGTATAAACTGTAGGATTGTGACTGTACTCCATGATCAATTATTACTTTTTTAAATTTCTAATAATGTTTTTCTTTCTCCCTTGAAAATATATATATCCTTTGGGATTGAGATAGAAGGGACTCAAGGGTGTGCAGAGATGCTCTTTATGTTATATCTCAACCTTGCTGGTGCAATTTATATAATATTAGAAAAATATTTTTCCATAATAATATTATCTTCATGTTAACAAATTGCTATGCTTATAATAAATTGTTCTTCAAATTAGCAAGGATAAAACCACACACACACACACACACACACACACACACACACACATATATATATATATATTTTTTTTTTTTTTTTTTTTGCTGAGGCAATTGGGGTTAAGTGACTTGCCCAGAATCACACAGCTAGGAGGTGTTAAGTGTCTGAGGCCAGATTTGAACTCAAGTCCTCCTGACTTCAGGACTGGTGCTCTATCCACTGCTGCCCTCAACCATATGAAATTTTTTTAGAAGACTCATCTTCCTGAATTTAAATTTGGCATCAGACATGGACTAACTGTGTGATCCTAGGCAAGTCATTTAACCTTCTGTCTTAGTTTTGTAAGAAACAAAATATCTCACCAAGAACTCCACTGACTCACTGATGAATGAAAGAAAGATGTATTTTACAATCTTACAAGAAAAGGTACTAGGTGAGTAGACACACCTTTGAAACTCCAAAGGCAGCATTTTATTTCCTATCCTGAAGCAAAAATCCCTCCCCTGATTCCTCATTAATTGGATGTTACAAAAGTAAAATGACATGAATCTCCATATCTCATTACATAGCCAGTCCCTACTTCCAAAGGAGCTTCCATTCTACAAGGGGGAAGCTAACAGAGCAAGGCTAAGAACAAAGAACAAAAGAGTCTTCTCAAATCTCAGGCCACCACTCAATTGCAAAAGTCAGTCCCTGTTCCCAAGAAGCTTATGCTCTTTTGAGGGAAGATAAACTCAACCCTGATTTCAATTTTTAAATTTACATTTCACTTTTCTAGCTTAATTTTCATAGCTATGGAAACCCAACATGCCCATCTATTTCTCAGTTTACTCATCTGTAAAATGAGTTGAGGGAGGAAATGGCAAATAACTCTACTATATTTGCCAGGAAAACTCAGAATGGGATCACAAAGGGTCAAATAGGGCTGAAATGACTAAATGAGAGAAAAATCAGATCAAAAGAGAAAAAAACGATGAGAAAGAAAACAAACAAAAAGTGAAAATATTATGCTTCAATCCATATCCAGTCTCCATACTTGTCTCTCTAGATATGAATGCCATTTTCCATTCCAAAAAACTCTTTTCTTTTAGAGAAAAGACCATGGTACAACTGCAAAAACAATGAGGGGAATGGCTTGGTAGCAATTCCAACAGATGGCAGTGAAGTGGAGAAAACAGATCCCCAAAGGATCCCAGGTATCAATGGGAAATAATGGAAATAACAACTATAATTTATATAACACTTTAAGATTGATGAAGTATTTTACATATATTATCTTTATATCTTTTCTTCATAACAACTGTAGATGGGTGGTATTATTAGAAATATTTTACAACTGAGGAAATTGAGGTAATTTAAGTAACTTGCCCAGGGTCATATAGCTTATAAATATCTGAAGCTGGATTTTAATTCAAATTTTCTTAACCCTAGGTCCAGGACTCTAGCCATTGTGCCACCAACTGCTACCTGATGACATCATCAAATCAGCAGATGACATCAGTGGTTCTGAAAGAAAGCAAAAAATAAACATCAGATGAAGAAAAATGTTCTCCTGAGGATGCTATCCTGAGAGAGTAAGTTATCCTGCATATGTATATTCATAGTAATATTTATATTACCACACATGCTCCCTGGCCATTTATAGGGAGAAGCTGTACTCCTGGGCAAGAAGAGGTCTCAGACTCATAATGGGGCATTAGGACAGCTTTATTATCTACTATCCAGTTCTTGATCATGGATCTAGGGAAGACTGAGGAAAGGACTTGTGCCCAAGAGTGGAAACAAAGACCAGGTCTTGAGCAATGTACTCAGAAAGTATGCTCAGATGCCAGCAATAGTGGTAGAGCTCAGATTTCAGGAGCAAAATAGATCTGTTTCAGCTGGTAGGCCAGTCTTAAGCCCATGTAGAAGTAATTAGAACAGTACTATCACATAAAAGGAGAACCTGAAGTTCTCCAAAACCAACAGAGCTCTTAGCTGGCTGAGAAGGACTGAGTCCAACAGTAGTCTGCTATTGCTCATACAAAAACTCAGATCAGGAATCTGCAGACCTCCACATCAGAGGGATAACAATCAAATCCTACCTTGGATCATATCATTTTGGGAGCACTAAAAGCTGACAGGTTCTCACCCTAAATTGTTCTTGAAACCCTAAAATAATACACCATTTAATTCTCCAAAAATGCAGCAGACTAATCCACACATATACATAGATCTATATTTAAAGTTAAGAAATAAAAATATTCAAGAAAACAGAAGATAATTCATAGCAAAAAGAACTGACCTGAAAAACAGAGGGAGGAGAGAAAAAATTTAAAAATTCTTAGACTCAACACTATTGCCAAAACAACATATTTCAGATAACATATTTCATTTTTTCTCAATAGTATTTTATTTTTTCCAAGTATATGTACAGATAGTTTTCAACATTCATTTTCATAAGATTTTCAGTTCCAAATTATTTCTCCTTGCCTCCCTTACCACCCCTTCCTCAAGACAACAAGCAATCTGATATATATTCTACATGTACAATCATTTTAAACATATTTCCATATTTGTCATGTTGTAAAACAAAATCAGAACAAAAGGGGAAAAACACAAGAAATAAAAAGCAAGCAAACAAACAAAAAAGATGAAAAAAGTGTGTTTCAATCTACATTCAGTCTCCATAGTTCTCCCTCTGGATGGAGATGGCATTTTTTTTTATCTCAAACCTACTGGAATTGTTTTGAATCACCGTATTGCTGAAAAGAGCTAAGTTATTCATAGTTGATCATCACATATCGTGCTGTTACTGTGAACAATGTTCTCCTGGTTCTATTCACTTTACTCAGCATCAGTTCAGTAACATATTTCAAGAAATCTTAAAAATAAAAAACAACTACTCAGCACTCTTAAACCAGAAAATAAGGTAAAAATAGAAAGTACCTACTGATCACTGGCTGAAAGAAACCCCAAATGGAAAGGTCCAAGGACATTATTGCAAAAAACCAGAGCTTCTGTATCAAAGAAAAAAAATACTACAAGTAGCTAGAAAGGATTTAAGCACTGAGCCCTAGTGACAGTCACACATTTTTTAATAGCTACCACTACCAAGGAATGAAGAGATTAGAAATACCATATTCCAGAAAGCAAAAGATATAGGCTTACAGCTAAGAATAACTTATCCAGCAAAACTGAGTTTATTGCAATATGCAGGGAAGGAGGTGAGGAGGACGAGCTGGACCTCTAAGTCTAAGTATTCTTGATGAAAAGATCAACAAAGAATATAAAAAAGTGTCCATTTTAAAAAAGAAGAATAAAGAAAATAAAGAAAAAACAGAAAGAGTTCTTAATTAGCAGGAATGAATATCTGTCAGAAAGGGTGGGATTGGTACTATGAAACTCTTGAAAATAGAGTCTTTGTCATATGCAGAATAGAGGACTGGACTGCAATTTGGAAAGCTGAGTTAAATCCCAACTCTAATATTTACTAGTTACATAACATTAATCAAGTCATTTTAAACTCTCTAAACTTTAATGTCTTCTACTGGAATATGCTCTTAGGAAGGAGCTTATATGACCTTAAAGATCACTTCTGGATCTAAATCTACGATTATATGATCCCAGGAGCTATAAAGTGATGTTTCTTAAAAATAAGAAATCAAAGAGAAAGAATGAAAAATCCCTATTAGGAGGGCAGAGGCAAAAAAACCCAAACATTTGGAAGCAATCTAGCAAAGTCTTGGGGAATACATATAGAGATTTAAAAAGGGCCTTTTCTTTCTTTAGTTATATCATTTTGACAGCCGGGTGTGCCTGGTCCTTGCAGGAAATGTGTGTAACAAAAAAAGAATTTAATGCTTTGTAGCATAAAGATGGTTACATAAAGAAAGGAAGGGGGAGGTGGAATATTATTTTCTGTGTACATTGTCCAGAATACACTGGAACTCAGCCTTCTCTATCAAATATCCTTACCAGAGAGACAGAATATAAATCATGAGACTTAGGTTCAAAAATGGGCTCACTAACCCATGTGAGAACTTGAACCTCTGTGCCTCAATTTTCTCATTTGCAAAACAGTGATAATGACATATCAGGAGCATAGAATCTCAAGAGTAAGAAGGAACTCCAAAGGATATCTAGTCCAGAACTATTAAATATACAGCCCATTGGCCCACAGCAGTTACAATACTCCCAGCATATCTGGAATCAGATTAAAATGTAATTGGGAAACATTTGAAAAAAAATAAAGTAGATATATAGATATCTATAATAGATAGACTATAGATAACATTAATATATCTTCCCTGGCTATCCTTTTAAAAAAATATTTAGTAAGGTTTCCTTATATACAGTTTGGTGGCTGCTATTTCTATTTGGGATTGACACCAACAATCTAATCCAATCCATACCTGAAAAAAATTCTGCCTTTCAACATACCTGAAAAGTGATCAATTCTCTGTTCTCCCTCCTCCCCCACTTGAAAATCTCCAGAAAGCCAAACCCCATTATCTCTTGGAAGTAATTCATTCCATATTTCTATTATGAGGAGATCCCTGAGGGATCTTCAATTTTATAGATCTAGAACTGGAAGGGAACTTAGAAGTCATCTGGTACAACTCTCTCATTTTGCAGATGAGTAAACTGAGGTTGGATTTGAACTCATGTAAATGAGTCTTCCTAACTTAGGATCTAGTACTCTATACACTGAGGCACCTGGATGCCCCAGTGAGTAGTTAGTAACTAAGTTTATGAGTTTCACAACTAAGTTTCAGTTTTCTTTCCTCTCAAATCATGATGGATACATTCCAAGACACTGACTCCAAGAGTCTTGTAGATAGCAGGGCTTCCAGTCCAGTATCCTTTGCCATCATCCTGGGAAGCAGCCTCTATGGAATGGAGCCACTGTTTCTACAGGTGCTACAGTCACAGCTACTGGAGACCCAGAAAAGAAAATTCTTACCACCAAAATTCTTAGCACTAGCAAGTGTTTTAAAAATGTCATTTTATCAGTAAAAATAACATTAAAGAAGATATACAACCATCTATTTTGCTATTGGACCTAACTAAAAGTATATATGGTAGTTATTTTTAGAGTAACTAAGAACACAAAGCAATATAGAATAAGAATGAAAAAAAGTACTATCCATAAGTGCCACAGGACATTGAGACAGACAGATAGACAAAGAAACAATAAAAGATAGAGAGAGTGGGGAAGAGGGAGAGAAAGGAGGGAAATAAAGAGAAAGAAGGGAAGGGGAAAATGTATGCAAGGAGGGAGAAAGAAGGAAGAAGGGGATAGAGGGAAGGAAAGAAATAAGGAGAAAGAATGAATGAGGAAGAGAGAGAAAGAGAGACTGACAAAGAGACAGATCACTGTGAGTAACTGTGAATAAGAAGGGCAGAATCTTAGAGTATCTATGATGGAAAGGATCTTAGCTAAGTTTTTCCTATAAGCCATGAGGTTTATGGGAACATGCACAAGATTAAGAATCAGGTTACCTGAATCCTAGAGCCATCTCTATTCCTCACAAGCTATGTGATCTTGGACAAGTTCCCTTATCTCTCTGGGCCTCTTTTATTCTCCTCCATAAAATGAGGACACTGGTCTACAACACCCTTTTCACTGGAATCCATTAATTAAGGTAAGAATGTGCCTTCCATGAAGGGTGAAGAACGTTTTAATGAAAGTAAAAAAGCTAAATATCTCTTGTAGATGTTCAAAGTGAGCAATCTTAGATGGGCTCTTTTGAAATTAAGGAAGACAAAATGAAACAAAAGTTTTCTACTACGCAAGGATCATCCTTTGATACCTTTTGTTGAAACTCCAGTTCCTTGGTTAGTATGAGTGACTATAGAGCTATGCTTTATGATAAAGAATGTGAGATGGCTAGAGTTTTGGGATATAAATTCTAATTCTCTTCTTTACTAGCTGTATAATATTTAGCCCCTCTCTGAGCCTCAGTTTCTATTTCTGTAAAATCAAGGGTTTGGATTACAATCCTTCCAAGTAGTAATGTAGAATTATTATTGAGGAACAATTGCGACATCTTGTGGCTGTATGAATTAGCATGTTACCAGCAAATAATCAAAGAACAGAAGGTACCTAGGTAATTCTTGAAGGGATGATTTTTGCCAATTTCCTCTCAAAAGCATCCATCATTTACAACATCCTCTTTCTTCTGATATACATACCAGTGTCCTCAGACTGATTCATCCATTGTTTAAAAGTCATTTCTCAACTTAGCCTAGACAGAGGACCAAATCAGGTAACCAGATCAATCTATCAATCCCTGTTTATACACATTTACTAATTACTTCCTATATACCCTGGACCTTGGCTGGAAACTACAGATACAAAATTAAAAAGTAAAATAGATCCTCCCCTCAAAGATCATATGGAGGAGACAAAACATATACCACATATGTACAGTAGATATGACATAATATACAATATATTCAGCAGTATACATACATATATACATATGAAATAGTTAATATTTATATAGCATTTACTGTGTGCCACAAAAATGTGCCAGATAATTATTATTTCATCTTATCCTCACAATAATCCTACAAAATATATGCTATTATTATCCTCACTTTGTCAGTAAGGAAACTGAAGCAAACAAAAGTCAAGTAACTTGTCCAGTCATACACTAGTGTCTAAGGCCAGATTTGAACTCAAATTTTCCTGATAACCCAGTACTCTATCCACTAAGCCACGAGGCAATTCAAGTGATCTCCCCAGTAATAAATGAGTGGACCAGAAAAGGCTTCAAATAGGAAATGGTATTTAAATTTAGCTCTGATTCAGCAGCCACCAAATGTTTACCATCACAGAATGTGGAAGAATAAAAGGCAGGTGTGTACATACAAAGCCTTTGGAAGATATTCCAGGTAAAATATTAACAGATGAGGAGAGGTTCTTTAAGTAAGGTAGGTAGTAAGCTTTAATAAAACTCCTCTCAGGAGAGATAGGTAATATAGTGGATAAAGAACTGGGCCTAGGATCAAGAAGACTCTTTCTGAATTCAAAGCCAGCCTTAGATATTTACTAGCTTTATGATTATAGGCAATTTATTTAAATCTTTTTGGCTCAGTTTCCTTATCTATAAAACGAGCTGAAGGAAGAAATTATGAATTACTTCAGTATCATGACAGAGTTCGATTGGTATTACTGGTCAGTGGTCAATGGTCATTGGTCAATGGTATTACTAAATTTTAATATTTGATTCATAAGTAATAGTTTGCTCTCTGATAATGCTGTTTACTTGATAAATTTTCTGCTATATATTGGAGTAAAGGAATATATTGGAGTAAGGGAATTCCATCAAATCATGGAACTGGAAATTTTCTAATGCTTAATTTTAGCTACTACTTCATGTCTCACTAGATATTTTTAATGTCATCTTTGTTGAAGGATGCAGTTTTGTGGTACACTAATTTGTGAAGAAAAAAATTTTCTAAAATTTAATTCCATTGTATGGTAATGTTTTTTAAAAAATGATTCTAAAAATAGCTTTATAATTTCTGATAAAAATAAGATAAACTGCTCTGGAAGAAGCTAAAGAATCTGAGAAGTAGAGGTAAGGTGGGTGTAAATTTGCAGACATGGTTCAGCCCATCAAAGGCACAGAGATAGAAGATGGAATGTTGTATATGATGAACAGAAAGAAGACTAATTTGACTAAACTATACAGAACAGGAAGGGGAATCCTGGAAGAATAGCTTAGAGTCAAGTTGTACAGGGTTTTAAATACTAAATAGAGGAATTTCTATTTCAAGAGTTCTCTAGTGAAGCTTATAGACTCATTTTCGGAATAATGCTTTAAAATATATAAGACAAAATATGCACAACTGTGAAATAAACCAATTATATTGAAATACAGCTAGTAAAAAAATTTCAAAACAGGTTCACAAAGACCAGGTGTGAAACTCTATTGTATTTGACCTTTAAGGTGACACAACTGGAGTTTATTGAGCAGGAAAGCATCAGAGTCAGCCCACTTGAAGAATATTACTTTGGAAGCTGTAAATTAAAAAGAGTAGAAAGACTAGAGGCAGGGAGACCATTGATGAGGTTATCAGAATAGTACAGGATAAAAGTTATAAGGACCTGAACAAAGTTGTGGCAATAAAGAGAAGGAATTGGATGCCAGAGATGTTGAAGAGAACTCATCAAGACTTGAAAACTGACTGGATCCATAGGATAAAAAAGGGTGAGTAGTACAGGAAGATTCTGAGATCTTGTAGTTGGCTAACTTCAAAGGATATTAAGAGAGGATCCTTGAGAAAAATAGAGAAATTAAAAAAGGGCTGGGATAATCAGTAGAAATCTATTTGCAGTATCAAGCTATACATAAAATCCAATCTTCCACTAGGAAAATTCAATATAATACAATTCTTTTGTTGTTTTGGTAAAATTTGACAAAAATTAAGTCTCCAAAATCTCTAGGCAAGGCTTTATTCCAGTGATTCCAATTACTTCTTCAATACCAAAAAAAAGTTGCAGAAGAAGAAAAAAGGAAATACCATCAGGTTGGATATCTATAGGAATTTTAAATTTCCTTTTCAATTCTTATTTAGAAGAGTCAACCTGTGGAAAGTAGTATTGCAATGTTTTTTAATATGACTTCACATATTTCACATTCATCAAGATGAAGCTCTTCCTCAACCACAAATGCTCCTCTTTAAAAAAAAAAAAAAGACTGACAAAAGGATATGAGCAGACAATTTTCAGATGAAGAAATTGAAACCATTTCTAGTTATAGGAAAAGGTACTCTAAATCATTATTGATCAGAGAAATGCAAATTAAGACAACTCTGAGGTACCACTACACACCTCTCAGACTAAGATGACAGGAAAAGATAATGATAAATGTTGGAAGGGATGTGGGAAAACTGGAACACTAATACAATTTTGGTGTGGTTGTGAACTGATCCAAACATTCTGGAGATCCATTTGGAAATATGCCCAAAGGGCTATAATACTGTGCATGCTCTTTGATCCAGCAATGTTTCTACTGGGCTTATATTCCAAAGAAATTATAAAAAAGGGAACAAAAACCACAGGTGCAAAAATATTTGTGGCAGCCCTTTTTGTAGTGACAAGAAATTGGAAATTGAATGGATACCCATCAGTTGGAGAATGGCTGAATAAATTATGGTATATGAATGTTATGGAATATTATTGTTCTATAAGAAACAATCAACAGGATAATTTCAGAGATGCCTGGAGAGACTTACATGAACTGATGCTGAGTGAAATGAGCAGAACCAGGAGATCATTGTACACAGCAACAACAAGACTATACAATGATGAATTCTGATGGACATGGCTCTTTTCAACAGTGAGATGACTAAGGCCAGTTCTAATGATCTTGTGATGAAGAGAGCCATCTGCACCCAGAGAGAAGACTGTGGGAACTGAATGTGGATCACAACATAGCATTTTTATTCTTTTTATTATTTGCTTGCATTTTGTTTTCTTTCTCGTATTTTTTCCCTTTTTTGATCTGATTTTTCTTGTGCAGCATGACATTGTTAAAAAAATGCTTCAACAAAGCTCAGAATATTGTGATTCAACCCTTTCTCTCATCACTAATACAATGATTAGACAACAGCATTATATATCTAAACTTGAAAGATTCTTCAGAGCACTCTATACCAACTTCCTCATCTTACAGCTGGTGGAAATTAAGCAAGGGAGGTTGAACAAATTGCCCAAAATGATAATGATAGTAATAATAATAATAATAATAATAATAATAATAATAATAAATAGCATTTATAAAATACTTTAATTTTTTCAAAGACATATTCATATGCTAACTCATTTGATAATAAAGATTGTAAGCACCAATATTATGACAAGTTCATAGTATATAAGGCTCAGATTGAAAAGCTTGGGTCTGCTTAGCATAGAAATGAGGAAACTTGACTGGGGTTTGATAGCTGATGTAACATATTTGAATGAATACCCTCTATATATTTTCTTATTTGGTTCATAGAGCAGAACTATCAGCAATGGGTAGAGAAACAAAGGCAAATTTTAGTAAACATAAAGTGATCTTACATATTCAGGAAGAATGAGATCCAAATAAAAAGCAATAGAAAAGATTAGACAGAAATCTTTGCTATAAATATTCTATATAAAAATCTGACACACAAAATATCAGAAATGATTAAAAAATATGAATACTTAGCTCTTAATTATTTCGAGGGTATTAAAGACAAATAATGTGTATCACTTTCTGCCCTAAGGTATCAATTGTCCTTGCTATTGTTTTCTTCCTAGCTTTTGCATATTGAATCACTTGTTCCTTTTCTTCTTGTGTCCAGGATACCCTTTTCTCTGAAGTTGTATCAGGACTCAATGAGATGATACCATCTCTTCAGCTTCTAGTTTCCATGTGGGAGGCTTATGTTTGGGATAAATTCTGCTCTAACATCTAGTACATTAGTAAAAAGTGTGGGCAGTAGCTGTACTGTCTTAAGTATGGGAACTGAAGTGAATCTTTACCTTCTACAGGGCCATAATCTGGCCCTGTCTCCTGCTGTGATTTGTGCCCAGTTATGTTGAATGCTGGATTAGCTTCTGCTACTTAAATTTTAAAACCTACTAAGTGGGACTGAACACAACTCAATGATTGGTATCAATCAAAACCCCAGGACAGACTCTGAGGGTATATTCTTCTATAGGAATGGGTTGCTTTCTAATTAATGTTCTATTTGCCCTGGCTCTTCTGGGCATTTCTACAAAATTCTGGCAGTCTCTGTGTGTGTGTGTGTGTGTGTGTGTGTGTGTGTGTGTGTGTAAGCTGAAATAGTTGGATAGATCTATAATTGATCGTCTTGGGTTTTCTTTTTTCATTGTTACTTTGGGTAAATTTTCAAATTTTTTAAAAACATGTTTGGGAGATATCTAGTCTTTCTATACCCTGTTAGGCATCTATCTTGCAACAATCTTCTCTGGAAATTTATTGAAAGAAAAACAATACTCAAGTCAAATTTTAAACATATGAATAATTATATAAACTTATAATTAGTGGAGTTAAATTCAAATAATTGTAGCACACCAAATTCTTTATATTCAATGGAAAAATAGAAATTAAAATTATAAGATCAAGCAGGTTGTAAAAAGAAAACAAAACAACTGAAAATAATCTGGAAGATTGGCAGGAAAAGTTTGTCCTGAGGAGTCGGAGCAGATCAGTGCAAGCAGGGAGATAGGAGAGACTAGCGAACCAGTCCTAGTTACTTGCGGTGGGGAAACGTTTTCCCAGAGTACTCCCATATATCTGAAATCATAAAATAAATTTGATGGAGATTTGCATGTCTCCTGGCAACTGAGAAAACTCTGCAAACATATAAAAGGCCAAAATTATAAAATGATGATCAACATTAATTATCTTCTTATATTCCACACCCAGTGAACATTTTAATCAGCAGATTTTTTTCTTGAATTCCAAATGTCCCACTCTTTTGACAGGTTCTCTGTTAGCAGTTCTCTTGGACATTCTGGAATTATTCTCCTCCTCAAGGTAAGTCTGAATGGGGATCCTTTTCAGTAGAGTGGTCTGACTAATTTTATATATTTTATAGATTATTAGGAGTTCTTTTTATAACCTTTTCTAAAATGTATCTCAAAGCAATTTTAATAAATACTCTTAAATTTTACTTCTCTAATAATCCTTTAAACTCAGATCAGACTTTATGTTTCTAAAATTATCAATAATAGTGTTATGAGAAAATCAGTAAGTTAACAACCTATTGTTTTCTTTAACTTTCAAAGTATTTCAGTTTTTAAATACCCTTGCTTTTTTCAAACTCTGTAATTGATATAAATGTGCTAAATAAAATAATGCTGTAGGAAGATTTTTTTTAAATGATTTTTTTCGGGGAAGCTAGGTAAAGCAGTGAATTGAGCATCAGCCCTGAAGTCAGGAGGACTTGAGTTCAAATCTGCTCTCAAATACTTAACAATTCCTAGCTGTGTGACTCTGGGCAAATCACTTAAACCCAATTGCCTCAGGAAAAAAAGGTTTTTTCAATTCAATGTTTTTCCTTTTAGAATTACAATGTATTCTGATATAATTTTTTTTCTTAGGAAGAGTAGAGACTTTTAAGGATCTTAGCCTTATATGAAATAGCAAACTTTTTGTGTGAAGATGACATCTAATACACATTGCATTTACTTATATGTATAAATTTCATTCATATATAATTTTTAAAAAAACATCCTATAATGGAGGAGCAAGCAAACTAAGTATTTAAATCCAAATGGTATACAATGTTTTGAAGATATATCAAATGAGTTGCCTGTTAGTAAGACATGTTTATATTTCAGGACATTATCTACAAAGAGATATTAATTCACATTAGATAACAGACCTAAGTAAAACTAACTTTTCTTTTGAATAACAAGGTAATCCACAAGTTACTCCTCTAAGAAAACTGATTTCCCTCAAATTATTTTCTTCATGAGCAAACTGGAAAAGTTTCTGTTTTCAACTTAAACTAAGTAATTGATTTATACTTTGGTCCGACTAACTTGATATTTTTAGAAATTTCAAGGACCATATTTTTACAAGAATACATGACTATTGTGCCACAGTTCTCTTTAATTGTCCTGACTCAGTTTCCCTAATTGGTTCTGCCTCCATTTCCCTAAATTGTTCTACCTCAGGTTCCTTAACTGTTCTGCCTCAACCCCCTCTAAAATATTCCAGAAGATAAGAGTATCTGGGATACCTCATTGACATCTTTACTTCTGTTTATTCAGATATCCTGATTCTGGCTTCCAGTTTCCTCCCATCCTGCTTGAACCAAATTTATGGTCCTGAAACTTCTCACTCTCAATGTTCTGACTCCGCCCCTGCCTTGGTCTACCCCTGTAGCTGAGTCATGTGGGTATATATATCATTGAGAACTCACATTCACCACTGGATACTTTGAGACGAGAGTCCTGTCCAGTCAATTATACTCTCCAATTATTAAAATATTAAAAACTCTCTAATCTCTATCTTGCCTCAGTTTCTCCAGCATTACATTATGAATAGGTAATTTACAAATCTCAGTATGGAAATGATTATAATCTCAGATTGAAAAGCATAAAATCTTTACTTTCTTTATCTTAAAGCAATGTAGAAGTGACCAAATATAGCACTGATAAGAAACAGTGTTTCATATATCAACAAGTTACAGTATGTCATATCATATCAACTTTACCTTAGTGAAAGATATTTGTATGAATATAAAGAACAGACATGATTATAACAGCATCAATATTAGTCCACTAGTCCTAAATCCAAGGATGCAAAATGATTTAGCATATGTATAATTAGATCCAAATGATTTCAAATAAGGTTAGAAAAAGCAGCCAAGTATTTGACAGGATACCTCATCCAGATTCAAATATAACCAGGTGACAAAATTCTTGGGGGGGGGGGGTGAGAACTAAGTCAGGAGATATTAATTTGGCCTTCTCCAGTTCTCCCTTCCAACTTTTTCATGTGGACAGAGATCCACCAGCCTCATTCCCATTAAGCTGGACATTTTTCTTGAACTCATGAAACATTAGTTCAAGGACACACAAAAAAATCTGAAAACAAAACTCAGACAATTTGATTATATTCCCCTGAGTTTATTTTGTCACATAGCAAGTCTCACTCTTCATGGGTAGACTTGGATATCGTTATTATCAATTCTCTCATATCATTGCAACAAATCAGCTAGCAAGTAAAAGTCATCAGACTTTTTGCACAAATTGTGCACAAAAATTGCACAAGTCTTAACATACTTTTCTTCCTATTTTGCCATCCTCACATTTCTGAAATCTCTTTGATTGCGATTAAAAGCAACATTGACAAAATGTGTGTGAGGCTGCTTTTATGTTTCTTACTATTGCAACAGTTGAATGTATGTACTTTTCTCTACTATTACTCTAAATGCTTGTATCAAGTTTGGAGTAAGCTAATCTTGGAATATGAGAAAAGAATACAAGCAAAGGAAAACAAAACAAAACAAAATACTTTCAGTCTTCTTTTATTTATTGTTAGCTGATAATACTGTTTTTCTGTAGAGATTTACAACACAATGTTTTATGGAGAAAGTGCGCTTAAAAGTGTTAAAATAGTTGAAGAAGGAAAATTGCATCTTCAGACTTGTATATTATTCCTCATTGAGGATCCAACCAGCTTCTTGTTACCTCAGACTCCCCAAACATCCTGGATCCAAAATCATCATGCTGAACTTTCACCTGGTTCATCCACACTTGTTAAGATTCCCCTCATTAGTAGTGCCTGCAAATCCACCAGCCTCTTATGTCAGATATAAGAACAGAAACTGAGCTTTGGCTTCTCAATCTGGGTTTGCATTCCTGTAGAAGCCCTCTCCATTATGTGTGCTTATTCCCTGAAAGACTACAGGGACTCACACTTGAATATCCACTTGTAATTAACTGCCTTGCTTGTAATTCACTGAAGACTTGTTTTCCTTTTCAGTACATTATTCACAATCTTCTCAATCCAGTCTTCTTAAAGTTATGATGATCCATGAGTATTCATGAAGAAATTGACAAACACATGTTAACAGGATTAAAACACCCAAATTAAATAGACACAAGTCAGGGCCAGAACAAAGGCTGCCCATTCTTCTTGTCTTTTTTCTTTCATGTTTCTGCTCCAAGCATATACATCTAGAATTCATCATTTAGGAGTCAAAACTCATGGTCTTGAAGACAGAAACTGTAGATGTTGCCATCTGTTCCTTTTTTTCTTTATTTTCTCTGGAGAGTTCCTCAAAAATCAACTGCTTTATAAAAAATAGGCAAGATTTCAGTTTCCCCATCTGAGTACTTATCTAACAACAACAAAAGAATAAGAACAGTAATAATAATTGGATTTTATATAGCATTAAGTATATTTTATGTAGCATTAAGTATACTATTCTAAGTACTTTGCAAATATTTTCTCATTTGATTTGATGTTAGTTTCTTTTATTTCCAAATTGGGAAGATGTTTGTAACTTCTGAGGATCATATAACCAAAACCCCGTCTGAGGTTTTTATATAAACCTCATTGAGGCAATTTCTGGCCTCAGATAACTTACATTCTAGTAAAGAATTCAAAACATTAAAAAGGCCCTAGAAGAAGGAGTGGAAAGGGTGACCAATGTGAACCAAACAGTTATGGAGAAATGAAAAAATCTAGAGAGTTAGGTTTGTTGATGAAGAAACTTGACTTTTACAGAAATGGTCACACAGGTCACAAATAACAGAAGGATGTGAACTAGGTATTCTCATTATAAACAACACTTTATACTTTCTCACCATGCTTTTATTATTAGCTAAATCAGACAACCTTCTTTTAAAAATTTTATAAAAAAGAAAAATTATATTTATATTTGTTGCTTCAGACAGGATCATGAAACTACTAAGTTTCAGAGTTAGAATTAGTACATAGTGCTTCCAATTTCAAGAATCTTTGCATTGAATATTTCTCATAAAAAAAATTGTTATTGTTGGATTGAATCTATTCTTTCCTTTTGAAACTACAATACATCCCTTTAATTTGTTGTAGATATTCAATAGTTTGTGTGTGTGTATGTGTGTGTGTGTGTGTGTGTGTGTGTGTGTGAGAGAGAGAGAGAGAGAGAGACAGAGACAGAGAGAGAGAGAGAGACAGAGAGACAGCGAGACAGAGATAGATAAAGACAGAGAAACAGTGAGAAACAGAAAAAGAGAGAGAAAGAAGAGAGATAGAGATTGGAAGAGGAAACTTCGAAAACTTATAAATTTGATAAGTTGTATGGACAGATGAGAATATAAAATATTTTAACAATTTTGTCTTTATGCAGGAAGTCATAATCAATGACTAAACTAAAGAAATGAATATTATAGTGAGCTCTGTAGGATACAAGCCCAACAAAATAGTCAAAGCGGATTTAATATTCCAATCACCTATGACCAACTAACAGGTGTAGGTTCTCATGCAGAAATTTCAGTAGAGATTAATTACTCCATAGCAGCATATGAGCAAATTGTTGCTGCTGGGCTTTTCTCCCTAATAAAAACAACAAGGGTGAGGCCTTCACAAAATTGCACAAGGACCAAATGAACCCTTTGCTGATTTTGTGGGACATTTGCAGACAACTATTATACAAACTAATGGTGAAAATGCAGTAACAGACATTATGATAAGGCATCTTTCTAAAGAAAATGCTAATGAGGTTTGTAGAAGAATTATACTAGCACTATGCAAGGATGCTCCTTTAGAGATCATAAGATGCTGTGCCTCAGTGGACACAAATACTTTTTATACCCAGGCTATGAAGCAGACTTCCCAAGCCCAACATGGGAAGACAGGGTCCCTTTTGGCAAGGGACTTCCAGAGAGACTCATCAATGCGGTAAAGTAGGGCATCTGAAAGCTTAATGTTGGCATAGAGACAGTGAGAAAACAGAGTGGGAGAACAAGGCCCAATACCCCATGTCCAAAATGCAACAGAGGCTTCCACTGGGCATCAGAATATAGACTGATTCAGGGAAACAGGATGAGGGGCCCATCCCCAGGGCCCAGGCAAAAAACACTTGGGGCACAATGGTAGCCAATGTTACACCCAGAGAGCCTTTAGAAATTCAATACCCAGAGATGACCAATCACCCAGGAAGCCATCTGATGGGAGAAAGGGATTACTGAATCAATCAGCCAGGAAACAACCTGATTGGAAAAAGGGATTACAATTGGGGAGAATAGAGTTGTATGCAGCTGGGACAACTGAGATACCCTCTGGAGAGGTGAAATCTGTTCCCCTCCAGCCTATGGATCACTTACTTTCGGGAACAGTAGGTTTGACCATTTCACCTCTTAAGAGTACGTACAAAACAGTGTTCATCCACACACTGATGTGGGAAACTGGGGAATGTGTAGATAATATCCCAGTCATTAACACAGATAGACATTGTGTGACTTATCACCCAGGAGAAGTAGTAGCATCAGGTTTACTCATACAGAATCCTAATAAGCAATCTGGTGATAGTCACCCAGATTCTGACTCCAAGCAACAAAATCTAGGAATATACTGGACAGCAGCTATGACAGCTGACCTACCTATGCTCACTATCTATATAAATGGCATACCATTAGAAGGATTGGTGGATACTGGTGCAGATTGTACAGTCATTAGAGGTGCCAACTGGCCTAGTCACTGGCCAAAGATTAAGGCAGACACCGACATGTCTGGCATAGGAAGATCAATAGCAGCTGAAGTTAGTGCTGCCCCTTTGAGATGGATATTTGAAGGTGAAACAGGAGTTTTTACTCCTTTTATAGTTGAAAAATCCCCATCAATCTGTGGGGAGAAGACATTTTACAACAATTAGGATTAAAAATGAGTACTTTGATTTTTTAGGCAGGGCGGCTGTTGAAGGCCTGCCAACACTTTCACCTGTTCCTATCTAATGGAAAACTGATACACCAGTGTGGCTAGAACTTAGGTAGCGATAAAATTCAGGCCTTATTAGATATAGTACAGGAGCAACTTGACCTAGGACATTTACAACCTTCTCTAAATCCTTGGAATTCCCCAGTATTTGTTGTAAAAAAGAAATCTGGAAAATGGAGGATGTTGATTGATTTAAGAAAGGTAAATGAACAGATGGAAACTACAGGAACTCTTCAGCCTGGGCTTCCATCTCCTACTCAATTGCCTAGAGAATGGTCTCTTTGGGTTACAGACATTAAGGATTTTTTCTATTCTATCCCTCTGGATAAGGAGGATACAAAAAGATTTGCCTTTTCAGTGCCCAGCGTTAACTTAGCTGAGCCCTATAAAAGATATGAATTGGATAGTTTTGCCACAGGGAATGAAAAACAGCCCTACTCTGTGTCAAATGTATGTTGCTGCTGCTCTTACTCCAGTAAGAAAAGCATTTTCAAAAGTAATGTTATTACATTATATGGATGATATTTTGGGATATGCACCTGAGGAACAAATGTTAGAAGCATGTCTACAAAAGACCATAGAAACACTAAGGAACTACAAATTGCACATAGCTCCAGAAAAAATTCAAAGACATGCTCCTTTTCAATATTTAGGATATGAAGTATACCCTAAGGTGCTTATAGTACAAAAACTGTCCTTAAGAACAGAAAAGCTAAACACCTTAAATCACTTTCAGAAACTGATAGGTGATATCCAATGGATGCAACCAGTGTTAGGCCTGACTACCTTTCAATTGCAACCATTATATGACATTTTAAGGGGAGACAGTGCTTTAAACTCACATCAGCTTACAAAAGAAGCTCAAGAGGCTTTGAGAGAAGTAAAATTTGCTTTATCCAATGTGGTTGAAAGAGTCAATTAAAAACCCTTGGAAATATCAGTTTTTGCTACACAAGAGGCACCCACAGCCGTCCTTCATCAGGGAGACAGTGTGATAGAGTGGCTGAACCTCCCTGCACAACCAGAACAAAGCCTTACTCCTTACCCAGTGCTTGTGGCTAGAATTTTATTAAAGGTCATTAAGCGAGCAGTACAATTATTTGGGATAAGACCTGACAAGATATACACCTTTTATACTAATACACCAATTAATGTGTGCTGTGAAACCATCCCAGAGTGGCAAATTTTATTAGCTATGGCTCCAAATTTTACACACAGATCTCCATTAAAGATAACCAGACTATTACCTAATTGGCAATGGATTCCTGACAAAAAGGTTTCTAAAGTCCCTCTTAAAGGACCAACTATCTTTACAGATGCATCCAAACATAATATTTGTGCTGTATACTCATGTGACTTAACTATAAAGAGAGTAGTCAGAACTCCTTTTCAGTCCACTCAGCAGAATGAATTGTATACAATCATTCTAGCTCTTCCTTATTATCCAGGAGATATAAATATAATATCTGATTCAGCCTATTTAGTAGGTGTGGTACAAAGAATTACCACAGCCCAAATAAAATTTGTAGCCTCTAATACATATCAGCTCTTTAAGGAATTTCAAGAGCAAGTGAGAAAGCATCCAGGTAAGATTTATATCTTGCATCTCCACTCTCATAGTGGACTTCCAGGTCCTATTTTTGGTGGTAATTCAAAGGCAGATTGCCTTCTAACTATGTTGGCCAATACTTCTTTATTTCAAGAAGCCCAAGAATCTCATTCTAAATATCATCAGGCTGCTCAAGCTTTACGTTTACAATTTGGAATAACAAGAGAGGAAGCTAGGAGTGTAGTAAAAGCCTGTACGGCTTGGCTTCCTTTCCACGTTCCTACACTGCCTCCAGGGAAGAACCCTCGTGGTTTGAGACCCAATGAAATCTGGCAAATGGATGTGACCCATTATAAATCTTTTGGTCGTGTGTCTTTTATCCATGTTATGGTAGACACCATTTCAGGATTCACTTTTGCAATACCAGCAGCAAAAGAGACAGCCCGAGTGGTCACTGAGTTCCTTATTCAAGCATTTGCAATTATGGGTGTGCCACAAGCAATAAAAATAGATAATGGACCTGCATATATCTCTCAACATTTTGCATACTTTTGGGCACAGTATAAGATTTTACACACCACTGGCATATCCTTTAATCCTCAAGGAAATGCGATAGTAGAGAGGAGAAACAGAGACATTAAGATGTTCCTCCAAAAACAAAAGAGGGAGCCATAGTTAACCCTAGAGAATTTCTAAATCTAGCTCTTTATACTATTAACTTCTTGATTTTTGACAAAGGTGCACTGACTCCGGCAGACAGGTTTTATAACCCACTGGAAGGGCAGTGTCCAGTGTGAACAGCTCCACTATCTTTAGATAATCTCCAGGTGATGTGGAAAGACTCAGAAAGTGGTGAATGGAAGGAACCAGATAGGTTAACTGCTTGGAGGAGAGGGTTTACTTGTATCTCTATAGATGGAAAAGGAATCAGATGGGTGCCAACGAGCCATATTTGCCTTGTCTATTGGAGAGAGATAAACAGACCCTTGAAATGAAGGAGAAGACCCAAGAAACATAGGGTAGTTCTGTTGCTGACTGTGCCCACCACTGAAAGAGCTTGACAGTTATGGTGTTTGACTCATGGACATAGAAAATTGTTGGATTTCAAAACCCTCAGGCATCATTGAATTCTCTGAGACATGATAAGACTGTTGTAAGACTTAAAAATCCTAAGGAATTATTGGATTCTCTGAGACATAAGATTGTTGTAGGATTTGAAAACCCTCAGGAATCATTGGATTCTCTGAGACATGATAAGACTGTTGTAGGACTTGAAAACCCTCAGGAATCATTGGATTCTCTGAGACATGATAAGATTGTTGTAGGACTTGAAAACCCTTAGGAATCATTGGATTTTCTGAGAAATGATAAGATTCTTGTAGGACTTCAAAATCTGCAGGAATCGTTGGATTCCCTAACTCATAAAAAGATTGTTACAGGACTTCAAAAACTTCAAAAAAAAGCTGTAATCTACATTCATACTCCATAGTTCTTTCTCTGGAGGTGGATAGCATTTTCTATCACAAGTCTTTTGGAATTGTCTTAAATCATTATAATTCTGAGAAGATCTAAGTTGATCCTAGTTAATCATTGTACAATGTTGCTATTACTGTATACAATGCTCTGTATACAGTACTGTATACAATGTCATGGATTCCATGACACGTGAAGCAATGGACAATAAATTGGTTTTGGACTATCTTTTGGCTGCTGAAGAAGGCATATGTGTGACTGTTGTTTACATACCCTCCTTCTAGAACTTATGGAAATCTTTTGCACCATGTTGATTTATATTGTTTGTTATATCACTACTAGCATGTACAATTCATGTTTGCTACATCACATTGAGCCTGCACTGACTGTGAGGAGAGTCATCACTAATAGCCTGTGCATTATCGCTATGTGCTTGTGTAATACCTCCTATGCTGATGGGTTTGTGCATACCTATTTCTAATAAGACCCTTCAGTCCAGAAACCTGCTAGCAAGTCCCACTTCCCTTTGGTGCTTTTCATCTCCCTTCCTGAGATGTTAGGGAGGGCACGATTATCTCCTTTTTAGTACTTTCACCTCTTTTCCTGAGATGTCGGGGCGGGGCATGATCACCTCCTTTTTGGTGTTTTCACCTCCTTTCCTGAGAAGTCAGGGAGGGCATGATCACCTCCTTTTCAGCGTTTTTCCTTTCCTGAGAAGTCAGGGAGGGCATGATCACCTCCTTTTTGGAGTTCTCACCTCCCCAAGAAGTCAGGGATGGCATCACCACCTATGTTCTAAAACAAAAGAAAGTGGGAGATGTAAAGGGCTGAAACTCTTGAGTTCATGCACTGAGGTTTGGACAACCGAGCACTTAAGGCTAATTACTTATTGGATAATACTCTATTAGCATATGCTTGGAAAATGGCCTGCCCCACTATTCTGTGCTGGCTCAATCTCTTGGGGTATACAGAGAATGGGAGAAGGGATTAGAGGGTGGAGTAAGACAAGCCAGAGTTACTTTTTGGGAGGAGAAGAAGAGAAAGAAGGTGAGGAGATTGCTGTGTCCATTCCCTTCGATTCCATCCCTAAGACCAAGAATAAAGGCCAAGGGGTTTTGCTTATCCTGACTCCAGCTGATTCTAAGGCATCCAGGGAGCTAACTTGGTCTTCACAGGTCAGAGATAGTACAAACTAGGAGCTCAGGCTGATAGCATCTGTTCCCAACTGGGAGAAGTGAGCAGAGGAATAAGATGGGGAAGTTGGAAAGTTATCCAGTTTCTTCCAAATTAAAGTTATATAGGCTTGCTTCTTTTTGTACATTTCCTATTGATTAAAACCAACACATGAAAATCTGGGTTTACCAAGCAAATAAATTAGCTGTTGTTGTTTACAAGTAGATATATTATAGAATTTCTTCAAACATCAAGCTTTCATTGTACATTTAAAACATCTAATTTGAAAAAAAAAAGTGATGTGCACAACTTTACAGTAAGCCATGCACAGCAAGGTGTATACCTGTATGTGACTTGAAATACTAGGAATACCTAACGCATCAAATGCCCTATTATCACAATAAGAATAGAAATGTATCATGAAACAAATTATAAATTATTATGGGATTCTCTCTATGTTATTTCGAATCATCTTTATAATTACTTCCATCAGCACAGATAACCCATTTTTTTCTATTTAATAATATTATATTTTTTCCAGTCACATGTAAAGATAGTTTTCAACATTCGTCCCTTAAGATTTTGAGCTCCAAATTTTTCTCTCTCCCAAATACAGCAAGCATTCTGCTATATGTTATACATGTACAAGCATGTTAAACATATTTCCACATGACTCATGTTATAAAAGAAGAATAAGAACAAAAGGAGAAAATCCCAAGGAAGAAAAAACAAAGATAATGAAAATAATATGCTGTAATCTACATTCATACTTCATAGTTCTTTCTCTGGAGGTGGATAGCATTTTCTATCAAAAGTCTTTTGGAATTGTCTTAAATCATTATGCTGAGAAGATCTAAGTTGATCCTAGCTAATCATTGCACAATGTTGCTCTTACTGTATACAATGTTCTCCTGGTTCCGCTTACTTCACTCAGCTTTAGTTCATTCTTTCCAAGGTTGTCTGAAATCCACCTGTTCAATAGATGAACCATCTTTAAATGGCTTGTAATTCTGAGTGGTTTCAAATCATATAGAAAGAGAAGAATGCTGGATGTGGAGTAAAAGACCTGGCTTCAAGTCCAAAACCAAAAATCTTGACTTTGTTATTTATTTCTTGTAAAAGCCAGGGCAAGTCACTTCCTGTCTCTGAGCCTCAGTTTCCACATCTGTAAAATGAGAAGATTGGAAAAGATTGCCTCTAATTTCTCTTCTAGTTCTGAATCTGTCTCTTCCCTCTGTGACCTATATGGATTCCTTCAGTTTGAATACTGTTTTCTTTGATGATCATGTAGGAGTCTACTCATCTATAGTCTTAGGTCCTTTCTAGCTGTAATATACTATTTTCTCTGTTCTGTTACATAGTCTCTTCTAATTCTGTTATTTTATAAATAAAGCCTACACCAAAATGAATAATGTCAAGAAAAAAAGGAGGAAGATAGTTTCACTGAGGTTATAGAGGTACTAATTGGTGCTTTTTTATTTAATCTTAGACTGCTAACTTCTAAAATTAATCTCTGGCAGTCATATCATCTCTAGAACGAAATCAGTTCTTTTTGATGCTTAGATTCCCTTTGTAATGCCAGAGAAACTGAGGCAAGATAGAGGTTAGAGAGTATTTAATATTTTATTTAAAAGGGAGAGATTTACTGGGACCAAATGGATCCATGGTTTGGTCCCAGGACTGAATGTGACTATTGTCTCCAAGAATTCAGCAAACAATATGAGTTCTCAATGACATATATATACATGTGGCTCAGACAGAGGGGGTAGATAGAGGTAGGGGCAGAGTCAGGGTTCTGAGAGCGGGAACAGTACTCTGACAGGGTGGGGGGAAGGCACTGAATATGGGGATGACATAATGGGATGAGGCACCCCGGACTTGGGGAGAGGCATCTTGATAAGATGGTATCTGATGTTCTGATAGCTTAGGATGGGAGAGGCATTCTGATATTCTAAAATATAAGATCTTTTATGCTTATCAAATATTCTGATTAAGAGGAAAGGGTGGTTTTGCAGGATTGAACAGAACAAGTATAAACTGAAGCAGAACAATTAGGGAAACCGAGGCAGGACAATTTAGGAAAACTAAGTCAGGATAATAAAGGAAACTGAGATAGGACAATAAAAGAGAACTATGGCATAACACCTTCAGAAACACAGTAAGAACTGACTAATAGGACAAAAAAGGAAATTGAGGTGATGCCCATCAATTGGGAAATGGTTGAATAAATTGTGATATGTGATTATGGTGGAATACTATTGGGACATAAAAAAGGATGAACAGAATGCTCTCAGAAAAACCTGGGAAGACTTCCATGAGCTTATGAAAAGTAAAATGTACTGTGCACAAAGTAACAGCAATATTGTAAGATGATCAGCTGTGAATGGCATAATTATTCTCAGCAATAAGCCAAGACAACTTTAAAGAATATCTGATGAAAAAAAGCTATCTAGCACCAAAGAAAGAACTGATGGTATCGGAATACAGATTGAAGCATACTTTTTTTTAACTTTTTAATTTTTCTTGAGGTGGGTTGTTTTGGGGTTAGTTTTTGTTTTTATTTTGTTTTGTTCTATGTTTTCTTTCACAACATGACTATTATAGAAATGTTTTACATGACTACACTTGGATAACCTATATTGAATAGCTTGCATTCTCAATTAGAGGGAGTGGAGAGGAAGGAAGAGAGAGAAACTAAAACTCAAAAGTTTTTAAAACAAATGCTAATTTTTTACATATAATTGGAGGAAAATAAGATATTAAATTTAAAAACAAAAGAAATACAGTAAGAAATCATTTATATCAATCTTCTGAATATCAGCTTCTTCTGCACATTCATTCATTCAGTCATTCAACAGGAATTTAGTAAGCATTTGCTATGTTCAAGGAAGGAACAATACAAAAAGTACACAGATAAATAAATACAAAAATAGGCAACAGAAGTACAAAGTAAGGAATTTCTGAGAAAAAACACTAACAATCAAAGGAGCATCTGTCAATCAGTCAATCAGTTGATTAGTCATCTTAGGCCGAAAAAAAAAATCAACTGCCTCTGTAGAGGAAAAAGAAACATTTTCTTCCAGTTCCCCTTTGTTCCAGAGGTAGTGCATTATAGTTGGGGAAAAAATTCAGATGCAGAAGATTCAGATCTACTTCTAATCTTTACTGGATATCCAGGGATAAGCCACTTCTGCTCTCCAACACTTCATTTATGTTATATAAAATGGGCATGGGGGCAACAAGATGGTAAAGTGGATGGAGTGCCATGCCTGAACTCAGAAAAACTCATCTTCCTAAATTCAAATCTGCCCTCAGACACTTAATAACTATGTGCCTCTGGGCAAGACATTTAACCTTATTTGCCTCAGTTTACTCATCTGTGAAATGGGCTGAAAAGGGAAATCGCAAACCATCTCAGTAGCTTTGCTAGGAAAACCCCACATGGGGTCATAAAGAGTTGGGAACAACAATAACCACAAATAAAATGGATATGATAAGACCTGTGTTCCCTATCCCATAGTCTTTAGGGAAAACACTCTATAACCAAAGTTATGCAGATAAGGGGCTCAGGAGGTCTGAGTGCAAACACTATCTCAGAAACTTAATAGCTCTGTGATTCATTTAAGTTCCCAGCTTCCATTTCCTCATCTGCAATAACATAGATAATTTCACTGAACCTCACAGGATTTTTCTGAAGGTCAAATGTATGTCAAGTGCTTTGCATACCTTACAACAATACTTAACTGCTAGCTATTAGTACTGGAAAAGCCCTAAAACATGTTATCCTTATTTATTATTATTCAAGCCCTTTCTATCCTGGTAAGACTTGGCAAGCTTTTGGTCCAATTGCTTTATCTGAACCAAAGCTTTGTAAACTGGGTTGCAACCCAATATAGTCATGTAATTGAATGTGAGGGTTGCAAAATTATAATTTATTTCACTAAATGTTTGATCTGTGCACCTATTTTATATATCTATTTAGCCGAGGTTGCATAAAAATTAGTTGAGCAAAAAGTAGTCAAGCGTGAGAAAGTTTAAGAAGCCCTAATCTATACAGACTCCATAGTCATATCCATAATGAAGTGAGACATATAAGGATGATTTTAATAGAAGCTGTGTTATTTCAGCAGCCAATAACCAATATAATTTTGAATTCATATTGAAATTTTCTATAACCACGTGATCCTCCTCTTTTATTGAGGATTTCATTCTCAGAAACACAACTACCTCCTTATGCAGACATCTACACCCACCAAACCCTCCCCCCCTCCCATATACACAATCTTGGATGTTTTAAAGGAAATCTTACAAACAATCTTGATCAGACTATTTTATTTGGTGTTTGCGTTAAGGTTCACTGATTTTCTTATCTGTCTAGTTAGGAGAGTTTATATTCTTTCCGGAAATCCTGCCCATGGCAATATTCAGACATAGGATCAGAGGGTTTAAAGTTGGAAGAGACCTTAACCAGTTCAGTTCCCTCATTAGTCAGAGGAGGAAGCTGACGTGACTAACCCACAGAGATAAATGTACAAAAATAATAGCAAAGCTCCAAAGTTTATAAAGCATTTTCCTCTAAACAACAAAGGTAAGTAATGCAAGAGCCCAGTTTACAGAGAAAGAAAGTGGGACTCAGAGGGGCTGAGTCTTTCATAGTGCCATACAAATAATAAGCTTCAGAGCTGGGACTTGAATGCAGGTTGTCTGGCCCTTTATTGAGGTGGCCTTTAATCTCTTAAGCTTTGCAAAGATCAGTGGAGAGGAATGGACTCGGAGTCAGAAAGACCTAAAATGAAATCCTACCTTGGATACTAGTTAATTAATCCTGGTCAAGTCACTTAACAACTCTGCCTCAGTTTCCTCATCCATAAAATGGGAATAATAATAATAGCTCCCACTTCCCTGGGTTGTTGCCAGGGCAAAATAAGATATCACAGAAAATACTTTGTAGACATTAAAGTACTATATAAATGCTAACTCTTGTTTTAGTTATTATTAATGCAGGTCTTCTCCAAGGTGGGAAGTAGTGCCATTAACTATAGGGATCATGGATATGGGATATATAAGGGAAAATGGCCTGTTTGTGACTAGCCAAAGCCCCTTTCTTTCCTTTAAGATCGCCCATTTTCATTCCTAAGAAATAATGCAAATCCAATTTAAGGAGGACTTGGGACTTCCGGCTAATTTTAATTCAGGGGCACATTTAAATGACCTATAACAACGAAAAACAGCAGGGGGAAAAAAGAGACTTTGTCATTTGGTCCTTTCCAGCTGGTCTCCAGGCCAAAGAAAAATCAGTCACCTGGGACAGAAAGTTGTTTTTTAACTAAACATTCAGCCACATTAGTCAGGAATCTTTGGGAATGTTTTGAAATGGGTGAAAGTATTTTCATCGAGGGAACACACCTCCCCCCACTCTCTGGTCATTTCCAGCTCACTCAGCCTGAACACTATCATGTTTTTGTTTTTGTTTTTGTTTCTTCCTCCATT
Organism: Sarcophilus harrisii; assembly: GCF_902635505.1. NCBI lineage: Eukaryota > Metazoa > Chordata > Mammalia > Dasyuromorphia > Dasyuridae > Sarcophilus > Sarcophilus harrisii. Next base: position 514,489,119 of record NC_045428.1, read on the forward strand.
AAGTCTCTCTCTCTTTTTTAAATTAAAGCTTTTTATTTTCAAAACACATACAAAGATAGGTTTCAACATTCACCCTTGCAAAACCTTGTTTTCCAATTTTTTCCCTCCTTTATTCCTGCTCCCTCCCTTACATGGCAAGTAATACAATATAAGTTAAACATGTGCAATTCTTCTATACATATTTCCCCAATTATCATGCTGCACAAGAAAAATCAGATCATAACGGGAAAAAAAAAATAGAAAGAAAGGAAAAAAGCAAGCAAACAACAACCAAAAAGTGAAAATACTAATGTTGAAATCCATACTCAATCGTTATTCTCTCTCTGCGTGCAGATGACTCTCTTCATGACAAGATCATTGGAATTGGCCTGAATAATCTCATTGTTGAAAAGAGCCGTGTCCATCAGAATTAATCTTTGTATAGTCTTGTTGTTGCCATGTACAATGATCTCCTGGTTCTGCTCATTTCACTTAGCATCAGTTTATGTAAGTCTCTCCAGGTCTCTCTGAAATCATCCTGCTGGTCTTTTCTTACAGAACAATAATATTCCATAACATCATATACCATAACTTATTCAGCCATTCTCCAATTGATGGGCATCCACTCAGTTACCAGTTTCTTGCCACTACAAAAAGGGCTGCCACAAACATTTTTTGCACATGTGGGTCTCTTTCCCCTTTTTTTGCTTTTTGGGATACAGACCCAGTAGAGACACTGCTGGATCTAAGGGTATGCACAGTTTGATTGCCCTTTGGGCATATAAACACTATCATGTTAACATCCCATTTCTGAATAAGAGAATTTTTAGCAGGTAAGAGAGATCTGAGATACAATCCTTGTTCTTTTCCCTCCTGTCTAACAAAAAAGTAGCAAGCAGGGGTATGATGCTCTCTAATAAAGACTAGATTAGATATTAGGAGACTGAGTTCTTGTCTCCCCTTTATCACTGGCTAACTGCAAATTACTTTCACTCTCTGAGCCCAGTCTTCTCATCTATATAATGTGGTCATCATTGCTAGCCACTCATTTACTGTTTTCCTTTGTTAGTCAGGAACCCCTAAATGTATCTTTTGCACGCGACTTCAGTAGGACAAGTTAGCTATCATCCAACTAGCCCTATGAAAGAAGGAGCAAGTCGCTGCTGCTTGGTCCCAGAGGACAGAACTAGAAGCAGAGGGAGGAAGTTATAGGGAGGCAGATTTCAGTTGAATATAAGAAACAACTTTAACTCTTAGGGCTGTCCAAAAATGTAACAGACTATACCATCTCACACAACAAAGTCCCTATAGCCACTGTTGTTCAGTCATTTCAGTCATGTCTGACTCTTCATGACCCCTTTGGGGATTTTCTTGGCAAAGATACTGGAGTGGTTCACCATTTCCTTCTCCAGCTCATTTTACAGATGAAGAAACTGAAACCAACAGAGTTACGTAACTTGACCGGGAGCTCCCAGCTAATAAATATCTGAGGTTAAATTTGAACTCAGATCTTCCTGACTGGAGGCCTGATATCTATCCACTATGACATTTAGCTTTCCTCCTTATCAGTGGAGGTATTCAATCAAAAGATCAATAAAACTTTGTTGGAAATGTTATAGAAAGAATTTTTGCATTAAATTCTGACTTCTTAGGACACTTTTAGCTTTATAATTCTGTAATTCTATGTTTTATGAAACATTTTATTAACAGCTCCTTGCCATTTTTCTCAGCTCTTACCAAGCAGGCTAAATATTACAATTTATAATTTACAAGGCACTTTGTCCATAAGGATCTGGCAGTTGGATGATGCAGGTATTATAATTTCCCATTTTACAAATGAAGGAACTGGAACTCATAAAAGCTAAGTGACCTTCTATGACATATTTAGTGCTAGAATTAGGATTACAAACTGGCTCACTTGATTCCTAATCCTAGGCTTGTTCCAAAAAAACATACCTTAACCTAGGTCTCTCTTACCTAACGATGTTGATTAACATTTATATAACACTTTATAATTTGCAGTGTTTTGCACTTGAGCTCCATAACAAAGACAATATATTGTTGTTAACTTACTTTTACAGATCAGGAAACACAGGGCTAAGCTTTAACTCAAATTCCAGGGCTAGCCCACTATCTGCCATCCTCACTCCCCTATGGAGGTTAGCATGAGCTGATGATAGACATATTCTTGACCTGTTGAGGTTTACTATGATTATACCTTTAGGGAACAATAGGAAAAATTGGAAATATTGTGAATGGAAGTCTCTACTTGCCAGAGACATAGGCCCTTAGGTGGATTTCCTGGTATATGAGCAAGAGGGAACTTTGAATAAAATGCTGTAAAGAATCATCAGCCATGTTAAAATGTGTGAGGACAACTTCCTAGACCACAGGAGGAAGTCTCTGGGGGCCACCAGTTCTGGCAGATCATTGATGCTCAGTGGCAATGTGCAGGGCCGAGTTCAGGGCGAAGCCATTGGGGGTGGGGAGAGAGGAAAGGGCACTAATGGTAGTTAATGGTTCACTCTGAAGATACGGGAGGGGGAGGTGGAAACCGGAGTGAAACATTGACCAATTCTGATTTAGATGCAGGAATGTGAAGGGGAGGCCCAGGAGAGGTCAGAGAGAGATGCAGGGCTGAGCAGTAGGCACCTGAGACAGCTCCCACGGGCAAAATTCCTTTCTTCAAGATAGGGGAGAGGGCAAGAGGCTAAACTTTTAAAACTTTCTTTTTGGTGAGGTGGGGGGAGGAGGAAACACTGGCTTCAAAGCAGGTCTCTATGGTTGCATTCCAGTTTCTTTCATGAGCTATTACATCTATCACAGAGAAAAACCAGCCCATGTAAAACTGAGAAATGGGCAAAGTTATTGGGGGCGGAGGGGGGGATGATTTGGAGCAAGAGTCAACCCCTCTTCACCCTCATTGCATTTCTAGAGAGAGAGAGAAAGAGAGACAAAGAAAGACACAGAGAAAAAGAGCAGAGAAAGAAAGAGACAGAGAGACAGAGAGAGAGACAGAGACAGAGACAGAGACAGAGAAAGAGACAGAAACAGAGACAGAAAGTCACATAGACAGAGACAGAGATAGAGAGACCGAAACTGTAATGCCAGAGAAACTGAGGAAGATAGAGATTAGAGAGTATTTAATAATTTATTTAAAAGGGAGAGATTTACTGGGACCAAATGGATCCATGGTTTGGTCCCAGGGCTGAATGAGACTATCATCTCCAAGAATCCAGCAAACAATATACACATGGCTCAGACTCAGGGGGTAGACTGAGGCAGGGGCGGAGTCAGGGTGCTGAGAGCAGGAACAGGACTCTGACAGGGTGGGGTGAGCCTCTGGAGAGGGGATGACAATCAAGGGGAGGCAACCCGGAGATGGGGAGAGGCATCTTGATAAGACAGTCTCTGACATTGTGATAATTTGGGATGGGGAGATATTCTGATAAAGAGGGAGGGGGGTTTTGAAGGACTGATCTTTGAGCTGACAATTATAAATTGAAGCAGAACAATTAGGGAAACTGAGTCAGGACAATAAAAGAGAACTGTGGAACAACAGAACAGACAGAGACAGAGAGAAATAGAGACAGACAGAAAGACAGACAGATAGACAGAGACAGAAAGACACACAGAGAGAAACAGAGACACAGAGACAGAGACAGAAAGACACACAAAGAGACAGAGAGACATCTACCAGAAAGACACACACAGAGACAGAAAGACATAGAAAGATGCACACAGAGACAGAGAGACAGAGACAAATAGAGACAGACACACACAGAGAGAGGCAGAGGCAGAGACAGAGAGAGATACAGAGATAGACAGAAAGACACTGTGAGACAAGGATAGAGAGAGACACAGAGGGACAGAAAGAGATACAGAGAGAGATAGAGAGGCAGAGACATAGAAAAAAGACACAGAGAGATAGAGACAGAGAAAGAAGAGACTTTGAAAAATAGAATATTAAGACATAGAATGGAAAATCTAGGAGGAATGGTAAAACAAAAGATAAAGAATGTTAAAGGTAAAAGGGACCTTAGAACTTTGAATATTAGAGCTGGAAGAGACCTTATAAAATTTTAGATCTAGGAGGGGGTCTTCAAAATCCTCTAGCCCAATTCCTTATCCTAGAGATGAGTAAATTGAGTCCCAGAAAAAAAAAAAGTGACTTGCCCAATCCCCCCTTATGCTGGATCCATCCTCAGACAATTGGAGCCATCCCTGTGTCCCTCATAATCTGCTCTTGGTTTCTGGAAAGAATCTGATTAGTTAATTCAAACTATTTGACTGCATTCAAATCACTTCAACAAATATTTATTATGGATCTATTATGTGCAAAACTTTAGGTTTGGGATAGATTCTCGAAGTGGGGAAGGAAATGCGAAGATGAATATATTTCAATCCTAGACCTCTCAGAGTTTACAATCTAGGAAGGGGCACATTGCTTAAGTAAATAATGATAGTACAAGGCAGATTGTGTCATGAGATCCCAATAATCATATACAGATTCAGAAGAAGGAGCCGAAATCTGATTAGGAAAATGAAGAAGACTGGGCATTTGAACTGGTCCCTAAAAGAGAGAAGGATAACACCCTCCAACTCTCTAGGTCTCAATTTCTTCATTTATATAAGATGGGAGGGTAGGACTAGATTAGTTCTTAACCTGGCATCTGTGTGTGTGTGTGTGTGTGTGTGTGTGTGTGTGTGTCTGTGTGAGTATTCCTAGCTTGAAGTTGAAATGACTGAATCTATCTATCCATACACACATACATATACCCATATAATATATATTCTATATTATATGACATAATAAATGCTGTTACATAAGAATATAATGCCATTAATATATTATTTTATAAGAGATAATATATGTATGTCATATGTTAGATTTATAACACTATTATATTAAGGTATATTAAAATTATAGTACAGTATATAATATAATATTTATCAATTATATTATTATATTAATTATAAAATAGTAACATTACTATATGTGTGTTTATAAATCTATTAACTTTATATATTTGTGTATATGTACGTACACTTAAATTAAATCTGCCCCTTAGATTGTCTAGGCAACAAAGTAAAACTGTCTTTGTTTCTTTCCCTCAGTCCTCTGACTATCTTTGACCTTCATTTTAACTCTTATAATCTTTCTTCCCCTTTTTTCTCTCTCTTTAAATTTAGTTCACTTAGAGAAATACCATGGTATAATGTAAAAAGGATTACATATTTAAGGACCCTAAAGGTCAACTAGTCCAATCCCCTTATTCTACAGGCTCAAAGAACTTAAATAACTTGTCCAAAGTCACATAGGTAGGTAGTAAAATAGGAGGGCTAGGACTGAATCCAAATACTCGGCTTTCAAAACTATCTTCTCTGTTCAATAGCACAACTGCTTTCCTAAGAGCATAGCTTGAATGAATAGTCAGAAAGCCTGAATTTAAATCCTGCCCCCAACACTAACTAGCTCTGTGTTCCTGAGCAAAACATTGTTTCTGTGAGTTTTGGTTTTTTCATCTGTAAAATAGGAATGATAATCATACTGAGAGATAATGTGGTGCAATGGAATGAGAGTAGGATTTGGAATCAAAAAGATCCAAGTTCAAATTATTCCTCTGCCATGTAATATAATATAATCATAGAGAAGTCACAGAATCTCTAAGAGTATAAACTGTAGAAGTGCTGCTGATTTGTATAGATGGAGGAAATTTCCTCACTGGGAATTCCCTACACTGATGAAATATGACAAAGGGGTGGGAGGAAGGGATGAAAATTTTAAAATCCTACCCTTATCTAAATATGGGGAAAGTGTTTACAAACCTTCAAGTACTAGATAAATGTGAGGTATTTTTATTAGCATTTTAACCTATTTTACCTGGCTTCAACTATTTAGGGGTTTTTTTTTGGATGGGGGGAGAGTAGAGGGGAAGAGTTCAGGCTTAGTGATTTGCCCTTATCCTTCCTGGACTCTACTCCTCTGTGTTTGTAAAGCTGGTTAAGTGTGTTAATTAAATCAGGATCCTGTGGTTGGTTTGTCTCAGTTTAGCAGGAAATGGATTCTGTAATTGTAGAAGTTTGTAAAAATACTTGACCTTGGGGGAAAGAAAAGGGGGATCTGCTTCTGATCGTGCTTTGAAGGTGAGTTTTATGGTAGAAATTCAGCTTGCAGCAAAGAAAAGTGTATTAAATCGTCTGGCTGGAGACCAGAATTTATGCTTCGTATAATCAGGTTTTTTAATGATTTGACAAAAAGAGGAAGTAGACTGTGAGTTCCTGAGGCAGAGACCAATGCTATTCCATACCATGTTCTCCAAGCACTGAACTGGGATTACTCTGAACCAAGAGTTGACTTGGACACCTAACACTAGTCATTTGTTCTTGGGCAAAGCCTTCCATTCTCTTAGAGTCGCCAATTCCTAAGAATTGGAGATGATAACCTGAATAATCATTTAAGTGCAAACCTGTATAATTGAATTAAATCAAATATAATCAGCTATTTAAAAATAACTGGTTCCTACACAGGGATTTAAATTCATAGAAAATCCCAGATGGAAATTTTTTTAATTAAAAAAAATAAAAATTTAAAAAATTATAAATAAATGAATGAATGAGAATTTTAAGGTAATAAAGAAAAATTACAATGGGAAGGGTGGGTAGATGGTCCAGCAGATGTAGTACTGGACTTGTAGTTACTAAGAACAGACAGAATTCAAGTCCTACCTCAGATACTTATCAAGAATGTGACTCTGGGCAAGTCACTTAATCTCTCTCAGCCTCAGTTATGCACCTCTGTAAAATGGGAATGATAAAGTACCAAACTAATAAAGGTATGAGGAATAAATGAGATATATTAAAGCATTTTGTAGATCTTAAAGTATATAATTATAATAATAATAACTAATATTATAGTGTTTTAAGGTTTACAAAGTGATTTACATATATTACATTATTTTTGATCTCACAACAAATGCAGTTTAATTGATTCCTCTTCATTTTCATCTTATTATTTTTAACCCATTGTTTTAGTCAGCCAAAATGCTTTTGGATTCTGTCATCCAACCTACTAGTTATCTTTCTCAGCTTTGTATCATCAGAAAATTTGATAATCAGTACACCTTTACCTTTACTCAAGTCATTGTGGAAAATGTTGGGCCATAAAGGGTTAATTTTAGATGTCTCAGTCACCCCTTGTGTATCCGGAATTGATATGAATCACTTTTTAGTTCACTGATATGAATAGGTAGGTGGTGAAGTGAATAGAGCACTGGATTTAGAAGAAGAGTTTTTCTTGAGTTCAAATTCAGCCTCAGATAATCCTGTTTGCCAGTAGAAAATGTGGCTAAAACCCCAACCCCTTTTCTGCCTTGGCCTCCCAATCATACCTTTAAACCTCTTCTCCAACTGAATCTTGTGAATCTCATAGTACTTCTAAAGAGAACACAGAAAAGTCAATAGAGGCACCTAACACAGTATGATAACATACAAGTTCAGTTTAATGAATGTCATTATGATATCCATTTCTAGATATTAAAAATATCAATACTGAGGATATTCCAACCGACAATCCATATTGCCATTGTTTTGCTGCTGCAGACACAATAATACCTCATTTGTTTGGATACCTTATACTCCTCAGATATTTGATTTTCTATCATTTATCTGATACTACCAAGCACCTATCAGGAAGCAAAAACAAAAACAAAAAAAAACAAGATTTTTGTGCAGCTAAAATAGGAGTTTTCAGGTCCATAGAGCTCAAGTACTTCACTCTTTGGAAAAAAGTCCCTCACATCCTCACTCAGAGGCCATTCATTAAAACATAGTTTTAATCACCTTAGTTATATTTTTAGTCCATAACAGATTGGAAAGGAGGAGACAGGAGGAATGCTGACAATAGCAAGAAATGCCAACAAAGGATAAAAACAAATTACTGTAAAAAGCAGCCAGAAGAAATGAAACTGTATAGCCAACTAGTGTAGAGATAACCAGCCCTATATATACAATAAAGCAGCTATGTGGTGCAATCGAGTGTCAGATCAGGAGTCAGAAAAATTTATCTTCCAAGTCTGACCTCAGATACTTACTAATTGTATAACGCAGAACAAGTCACTTAACCTTGTTTGCCTCAGTTTCCCCATCTGTAAAATGAGCTGGAAAAGGAAATGACAAAGCATTCCAGTATCTTTGCTAAGAAAATCCCAAATGCAGTTACCAAGAGTCAGACATGACCAAAATGACCATACAACAACAAATACACCATAGTAATGTATCTGATAACTCTCCTTGTATCCCAGCACAGTATAATAATTAATGCTTATTGTGAATGCCATGGGTATTAAAAAAAAAAAGTTAAAATGTATTCCATTTGAAAAACCAGGGAAGTTTTAGAAAGACATATCTAAAATAGATTTTAAAAACTATAGACATTTTTACTGGCTGTCTCCAAAGCCTGGAATACTCTCCTTCCTTATCTTTGCCTCCTGGCTTCCCTGGCTTCTTTCAAATCCTATTTAAAATTCTACCTTTAATTCTAGTGCCTTTTCCAATGTGTTATATAAATTATATTATGATACATATTATGTATAAATATTATGAATAGTACATATAAATTATATGTTGTAAAAATATTTATTACATAAATTTTGTTTGTAAAAAGTTATTTACATATTGTCATCTCCAGTAAAGTGTAAGCTCCTTGGCAGCTGCTTGTTTTTGTATAGCCATTGCTTAGTTTAGTGCCTAATAATTGGTTATTGTCTGAACTTCAATTTATCCAGAAAATTTGCATAGATGAAACATTTCATTTCTTTCTAAAATTGAATAATGTATTACTGTATAATTCTTTTGAGTTGGAATTTCTTTGTTGCATCTGTTAATTGATAAAACAAAGACAATGTCTTTTTGATGAGATGTTTGTATGTGAGGGCAACTAGGTAATATAGAACACTGGGACTGGAGACACAAAGACTCATCTTTCTCAGACATTCACTAGCTATGCGACCCTGGGCAAGTCACTTAACTTGCCTCAAGTTTCCTACTCTATAAAATGAATTGGAGAAGGAAAGGGCAAACCCTTCCAGTATCTTTGGCAAGAAAACTCCAAATGGAGACAAGAGAGTCACAGATGACTACTCAATAACAATAACAAATTTGTATTTGAGAATCTATTATATTGAAAAACAATAAAATTTACTTCTCTGGGGAAAAAAAATCCTTATCCTTGCTCTTTGGATTTGATCATCAAATTAATTCTAAATCTATCCAATTGATTATCTCTATCTTGTCAATCAATCAACCAGCTACTATATGTCAGACAGCATGAAAATTATAAGTGTTAAGAAAATCCAGATAATATGTGTCTGCTCCATCTGTTAGATGGTATCAGTTCACAAATTCTATAAAAAAATAAATTTGGTTTCTCATGACCTATTTCTGATTAATTCATGCTGTTTTGGTGATTGTTTCCTTTTCTAAATGCTCACAAAAATCTCCCCTCTTATAATATGTTCTAGAATTTTTACAAGAAGCAACAATTTACAAGTATAACAATCTTATATTTTGGAAATTCCATCCTCTTACTTTTAAAAGAAAAAAATGCCTTTCTTTAATCCTTCAGTTTCTTTCCTATTCTCCATGACTTTTTCCATATTCCTTGACCAAATTTTACCTGAACTGGTAAATCAATTTGAATGTATAGGCAAACCCTGTCTCTCCCTGTTCATCTCAGTTGAAGAAACATAAGTCAAATCAATAAGTATTTACTAAGTATCTACTATGCGCCTCTAAGCACTGAGGATACAAAAAAAAATGACAAAAACGGTTTCTACCCTCAAGAAGCTTACAGTATATTAGGGAACACAATGTGCACATAATTATGTATAGTGTCCAGAAAAAATTCCTAAGGATGAGAGCTATTCAAAATGGAAAAACTCAATTTAGGAGGTGGTGATTCTCCCTCACTAGAGACATTTTATAAAGCTTGTAGAACTACCCAGCAGACACTTGATAAGGAGAATTAATGTCTAAATGGAATGTGATATCCACCTAGTTCTTTCTAATACTACAATTCTATGATTCCATGAGAGTCTTTTAAAAACTTGTTCCATCCAGTGTATAGGATATAGGAAAGTGTTTTCATTCATGATAAATTACTTTGTATGACTCATACAACTGTTCTACTGTTTGGTTTTTTTTTTTAACTGTTTACAATTTGACTATACTATACTGTTTACTTTTCTAAGGCAGTTCACACACCTTATCCCATTTAGCCCTTTAACAATCCTCTAAGATAGGTTGTATTATAACATCTCCTTTTAACAATTTTATAGAAGCAAAGTAATAAAAAAAATAATTCAGACAAGATCAGAAGAGAAGCAATAAATTGGGAAAACGTTTTTACATTCAAGGGTTCTGATAAAGGCTCCATTTATAAAATATATAGAGAATTTACTCAAATTTATAAGAATTCAAGCCATTCTCCAATTAATAAATGGTCAAAGGATGTGAACAATTTTCAAATGAAAAAATTGAAACAATTTCTAGTCATATGAAAAGGTGCTATAAATCACTATTGATCAGAGAAATGCAAATTAAAACAACTCTGAGATACCACTATATACCTCTCAGATTGACTAAGATGACAGGAAAAGATAATACGGAATGTTGGAAGGGATGTGAGAAAACTGGAACACTGATACATTGTTGGTGGAGTTATGAATGAATCCAACCATTCTGGAGAGCAATTTGGAATTATGCTCACAAAGTTTTCAAACTGTGCATACCCTTTGATCCAGCAGTGTTTCTACTGGGCTTATATCCCAAAGAGATCTTAAAGAAGGGAAAGGGACCCACATGTGCAAAAATGTTTGTGGCAGCCCTGTTTGTAGTGGCAAGAAATTTGAAACTGAGTGGATGCCCATTAGTTGGAGAATGGCTGATTATTTCTTATAGAACTATAATATACCATAACATCCATATACAATTATATATACATATATTATAGTTCTATAAGAAATAATCAGCAGAATGATTTCAAAGAGGCCTGGAGAGACTTACATGAACTGAAGCTGAGTGAAATGAGCAGAACCAGAAGATCATTACACATGACAACAAGAAGATTATACAATATCAATTCTGATGGAACTAGTTCTTTCCAATAATGAGACGATTCAGGCCAGTTCCAATGATCTTGTGATGAAGAGAGCTATCTACACTCAGAGAGAGGACTATGGGAACTGAGTGTGGATCACAATATAGCATTCTCACTCTTTTTGTTGTTGTTCACTTGAATTTTGTTTTCTTACTCATTTACTTTCCTTTTTGATCTGATTTTTCTTGTGCAGCAAGAGAATTGTATAAATATGTTCATATTTGTATATATATACAATGTATATATACAATTCTCTTGCATAAATATGTTTATATATATTGGATTTAACATATATTTTACTGTGTATAACATATATTGGACTGCTTGACATCTAGGGGATGGGATAGGGGGAATAAGGGGAAAATTTGAAACACAAAGCTATGCAATTTGGGTCAATGCTGAAAAATTATCCGTGCATATGTTTTGAAAATAAAAAGGTTTTAAAATAAAAAGAATTTAAATTAAAAAAAGAAGTAAAGAAAGAAGATTCATAGAAGTAAAAGAAATTGTCTACTCTCTTACAGCAAGAAAGTAGAAAATCGAGAGCTTAAAAACCAAATTTCTTGACTAATTCTTTTTATTGTGACTTTTTTAATATTTCATTTTGTAAAATTACATGTAAAACTGATTTTTTACATTAATTTTTACAAACTCTGAGCTCCAGATTCTCTCCCTTAACTTCCTCCCTCTCATTCCTCCTCCCTCATTGAGAAGGCAAGCAATCTGATACAAGTTATACATGTGCAGTCAGTCAAGCAAAACATTTCCACATTAGTCATTTCTGAAAGAAAATACAGACAAAAAAAACCAATCCAAAAAAAATAAACAAAATTTTGGGGCACTTGATTGATGAGTATTCCCTCAATTTCTAATTCTTTACCACCATAAAAAAAAAGAGCCACTATAAGTATTTATATATATATATATATATATATATATATATATATATATAGGTCTTTTTCCTTTTTGTTTTTTCCTCCTTTTGGGATACAGACCTAGTAGTAGTATTGCTGGATCAGAGGGTATGCATGACTTTATAATCCTTTGGATATAGTTCCAAATTGCTTTCTAGAATAGTTGGATCAGTTCACAACTCCATCAACAGTATATTAGTGTCTCAATTTTCCCAGATTTCTTCCAATATTTGTCATTTTCATTTTCTGTAATATTAGCCAATCTGATAGATGTGGGGTGATACCTCAGAATTGTTTTAATTTACACTTCTATAAGCCATAGTGATTTAGAGCATTTTTTTCCCAAATAACTATAAATAGCTTGGCCTTCTGAAAACTGCCTGTTTATATCCTTTGACCATTTGTTAGCTGAGGAATGGTTCTTATTTTTATAAATTTGATTTAGCTCTCTATATATTTGAGAAAAAAGGCTTTTATCAGAGCAACTGTAAGGTCATGTCCCATATAGGGAGTTGATTCTTATGCTTACCCTTGAAGGAAACTAGAGATTCTACAAAGGGAATGAGGGGAAAGGGACATAAACACTTTTGAACCACCTCATATATTCCAGGCATTTTGCAATTATTATTTTATTTAATTTTTTATAACAACTCTGAGAAGTAAAAGCTATCATTAACTCCTTTTTACACTTGAGGAAACTGAGGTAAACTGAAATGAAGTGACTTGTACAAGTCACATAGATAGTAAATATATGACAGGATTTGAATTCAGTTCTTGTAGAATATAGGCCCAATACTTTATTCACTGTACCATCTTGCTAACTCCAAGGCTGCGGAAAAGAAGGAGTATATTCTAGAGAGGGGGAATAGCCTGTGGAAAGACAAGATGGAAGATTAAATGTGTACAGGGAACCACAAGTGCCCCAGTTTGGCTAAAATGAATAGTACTTAAAAGAGATTCATAAGCAGTGATGCTGGAAAGGGGAGTCTGAAACTATATTGTTCAGGGTTTTTAATTCCAGAGTATTTTATCATAGAGGCAAGAGGGAACCCTCAGAACTTCTTGAGGAGAATGACATGATTAGACCTGTACTTTAGAATGATTAATTCAATAACTGTGTAGAGAATGGCTTAGAAAGAGGGAGTGAATGGAGACAAGAAAGTCAATTAGGAGGAATCCATAATTTTTCAAAATAAATAAGTAGAAAAAATTAGAATTAGCATAACAGAAATTGGAAGGTAAAATATGAGTTAATTTGTCCTTTTGAAATCATTAACCTGAATATTTGTACTTTATTTGCCTATATATTTATTCCCCTCTCTGTTTCCTAGTCTCTCATCCTTTTTCCCCTCCTCCCCTTCTGTCCTCCTGTTTTCTTTCTTCCTTTCCCTCTTTCCTTCTATATCTCAATGCCCCTTCATCATGCTGTCTCTCACAAAATATTTATTTACTTCAGATAAGGGAAAATGTCATCTGTCCCAAGTGCTTAAAAGGAGAGAAATCTTTATAAATCACTGGAAGCAGAATATTTTCTTACAGCCCTTTTATTGTTAGAGTTGTTTTGCCAAGCTAATGGGAAAAGGCTCCATGTCTGCCTTATCTCAGGCCAACCAGAGTTTGCCTTCAGGTTTTTTTTTCCAGTCTGGTTCCTTACAAATGTACCCAGAAGGTCACTCCTGGGTCCCTCTGATAGCAGTGGGTAATCAATCATGACTAGGATATCAGCATCACAGAAGATAACCACATGAAGGAAAAGATTTGGAGAGGGAGAGGAGAAAGGGAATGGGAGTGGGGGTGGGGAACCTCTGTGTTGCCCCTACATTGTCTGCTCAGGAAGGGAAATCTGATCACTATTCTAAAGCTCATTTGGTTAGGTCATCCTTGAATTCCAAATCCAAGATCCCATCTTCCCTCATTTTATTTTCATTCCCAATACATAAACCAAAGATACAAATATATTCCAGATGATATATAAAATCACTCATATTTAGATACTCCCATCATTCTGGAATACTTTACATTTCATCTGATCCTTACAATAAGCCTATGATTGGAAAACAGTATTATATGTCCATTTGACAGATTAAGAAACTAAATCTGCCAAACAACAGGTTAATTCAATTTAACAAATGGATTTGAAAGACTGATTTTTTTTCTCTACAACTAAATTAGTTGCTTCAACATTATGTAATTATACCTCATATATAAAACCACTAGGGCCCAGAAAAGTAAAAATTACTCACCCAAATCAAAAATTAGAACAGTCAGGGCTTGAGTTCATATCATCTGACCCTTTGCACCACACCAAGGAAGGAAGAAAAGAAGCATTTATTAAGTGCCTATTATGTGCCTGACATTGTGTTATGATTTGATCCTTATGACAACCCTAGGAGATAAATGCTATTATTATCCTTCCTTGTATTTGAAGAAACAGAGGCAAACAGGGGTGAAATGATTTGTCTAGATTCACACAGCTAATAAGTGTCTGAGGCTGGATTTGGACCCAGCTTGTCCTGATTCTAAATCCAGAGCTCTATCTACTGATAGACACAAACACAATCCAACCTACCAATTACTCTTCCTCTTAAGATGCAAAATCTATCAAAATTTAGCCTAAGGAGAAATATAACCATTCTTCTTCCTAGGATTCTATATCCTTTTATAATCCTTCTGGCAAAAATCGCTCTTCTTTCAAGATTTAGAATAGATGTTACCTCTTCCCTAAAGATTTCTTTAATCCTACCAGATGAAAATGATCTCTCCCTCCTCTGAGAAGGCTATATTTGAATTCACTTCTTTGACACTAAACATTCTAAATTGAATTATACTGCACATGTTGAATTGACTGTATAATTTTTCTCTTTGGATCTGGATCATTAAACAGAGTGTCTTGTATATAGTAGGCACTTCAAACATATTACTTAACATTTCTTAAAGTGAACTCATTTAAATTAACTTTGAAAGCACATTAATAGTTCCATCTTGCCTCAGTGTTCACACCCATTTTTCCCCTCTCTTGGATGACCCAATGAAAATGGATATGAAATGAAGGAAAAAAAATCACTGGCTCTTGATTCAGAGGACCCAAGTTCACATTCCACTTCTGATATTTATTATCTGTATGACCTTGAGGAAGTCATTTGGGGACAACTAGATAGCACAGTGAATAGAACACCAGCCCTGGAGTCAGGAGGACTTGAGTTCAAATCCAGTCTCAGACACTTAACACTCACTAGCTGTGGGACCATGGACAAGTCATTTAACCCCAATTGCCTCACCTCTCAAAAAAAAAAAAAAAAAAAAAAAGGAAAGAAAAGAAAATCATCTGTGTTCCCTAAACATCAGTTTCCCAATCTGTAAATCTAGAGAATAGACTAGATAGCCTTCAATTCTAGAACTATAATCCCATCTTATGGATGGGAAACTTCTAGGGCAGAAAATATTTCTGATATCTTGAGCATTCAATCTAATAATTGTTAACAATAACCTCTGAATGTTTTTGTCCTTTCAACTGGGATTATGAAGAGGGAGAGGAAAATTGAATGTAAATCCTACTGAATAAACCCAGAACCCTGAAGAAATTAATTTCATTTTATTATTATTATTCCTACTTTGTTATTAATACTAGTAAAAAAAAGTAACAATAATAATAACATTAAGCACTTAAATCTCTCTGAAATTTAGTGAGAGGAAATAAGATATGGTTGAATAAAATAGGAAAAATCAATTGTTTACAAGAGTTCTGTTTTTATTTCTGCTCCAATGATGAAAGTACAAGAAAATCAATTTTTGTCATTGAAAAAATTTTTTTCTAAGCATAACCAAGAATCTTTTGCCTCTATATTATTATTGCCAAATAAAAAAAAACTGTTGCCTAGCATTCAAGTCCTTCTGTAATTTGTCCTCTCCCTACCCACCCTTATTAGCCATTATCTTTACCTCTCCCCAATCTTAGTTGAACTATTTAACTGGGTTTCCAATCCTTCTTCCCTCCAATCCATCTACAAACCTATTCCCTAATTTCATTCTATCTTTTCTGACTTCCCAAAGTTCTGGGCCTCTATCTGGAATACATTCAATCCTCATTTTGCCTACTTTTCTTCCCTCCAGCCACAAATTCAGGTACACACTACTTCCCACATTAAGTCCTTCTGATTCCTTCCAGCTGAAAGCATTCAATAAACCAAGTATTCATTTAGAGTTTACTATGTGAGAATACTGGGATTGCAAAGAAAAAACAGAAACAATCCCTGCCACAAGAAACTTAAGTTCTAATGGAGGAGACAACATATTACCCACATAAATACATAGAAACTCAAAGGGAGCTTTGAGTTCCACCAGCAGCTGGAAGGCCTGGAATTGGCCTTCTGAAGAACAGGCTTCCTGAGCTTAATCTTGAAAAAGCAAGGATTCTAAGACTTGAAAATTAAAAGCAAGAATAGTGAAAATGATCTTTTCTTTCATAAAATATTTATTGCTCCTTATTATTAGAACTTTTTTTGTTCAGTTGTGTATTAAGCATTTCGATGTGACCATCTTGGGGTTTTCTTAGCAAAGACATTGGAGAGATTTTCCATTTTCTTCTCCAGCTCATTTTACAGATGAGGAAACTGAGGCAAACAAGGAGAAGTGACTTGCCCAGGTTACACAGCCGCTGTCTGAGGTCAGACTTGAACTCAGGAAGTTGAATCTTCCTAACTCCAGGCCCATAAGTCTATCCATTGCCCCACATAGCTGACCCCAGAAAAATAAAAATAGATAAAAAGCCACTGACAATAAGATTAAAGTCAGTTGGCAATGAAGGTCCCTGAGGTCACATTACATCTGTATCTTCCCTAACCAAAGAGGCAACAGCTGGGTCCAATGTCAATCCACCTCAGGGCAAAATCAACTGTTCCAAATTCACTCCCACAACAGCCCACAACATGGGCTTCCCATGCCCACAACAATCCCACAAAAAGTCCTGTGGAAGTGTGACTGGCCCAAAATACTCCTTACCTAATACTTATTTGTGTGTTTGTCTTATTTTCTCCTACCAAAATATAAATTTTTTTGGGACAGGGCCTCTTTTTTTTTAAATTCCCAGCAGGTAGCTCAATAACCTACATGTTATAAAAGATCAATATTTGCTTAATTATATCTCAAAACTATATATAATAGTGTTTGGCAGGGCCACAGGCATACTATGTTACAAGGATTTACTTAGGCAGATAGACTCTTGGATTTGCCTCACCCATTACATTTTTCCAAGTTAGACTGTAATTTCAAAGTCGCCATTTTTAAGATTGAAACATTCCCAAAGAGGATAAACTTTTGCAAGATGGCAAAGCTAAACTTCAAGTTCTTTGACCTTCATTTCCCACCAGTATGAGAAAGTTATTCCTTACAAGGAAAAAAAAAAAAACAACAGGCAACTTAGCTTGATATATTTATGTACCCTCTCTGCAAGGTCTCACATTTTTTTATTCTCCCTTAAAATGCAAATAGATTATCCCTAGGAGATGGGTTGGGCCCTAGAGAAACATTAATCATAGTCAGAAAAGAAGGATTTGGCTGAGCAAGTTGCAAGTCTAGCATTTTGTGCATGGATAGTTTGGATTTGCAAGCATTCCCAGCGTTCAGGAGCTCTTGAAAGAGGTGCATTTGTTTCCAGTTAAAACAGAAACAAATTACAAGTTATTAAAGGACTTTTCAGTATATGCCCAGGAATAGTGTAGAAAATGTTCCACACTGGAGGACCACTAGGTGTCAGGGAATCCTTGGTTAACAGCATCTGAATCTTGAGTACCAACTTGAGACTGAGGAAACTAATTCTACTATGAGATTATTAATAAGCAAGGATAAAAAGAGAAAATGTTTAGAATCATATCTAGAAGAGCTAGAGAGAATCTCTTATTGACTAAATCAGTTAAAGTGTGAAAGAAAAATTAGTCAGCTTATATGGGCTCAAGAGAGCAGAACTGGGAACAAGGACTAGAAGAGGGGGATTTCAGTTCAGCAAAGAAAAAATTTTCCCAACAATCTAAGTTATTCAGTAGTAGAATGAATTGCCACCGAATTGAAGTGTTGAAGTAGAGAATAAGCAAATATAAGTCATATAAGGAATTCATCCTTCAGGTCAATAGTTGAACAGGATGATTTCTAAGGTCTCTTACATTGTTAAAATTCTATGACTTTGTGTTTAGGGCTGAAAAAATGAAAACTATTGGGAGGGGGAGATATGGAAAGACAAGGGCAGGAGTCCAGAGGGGATGATTGTCCCAAGTGTCCTGAAGGGAATTTTGTCTCAACTGCTTTACTTTCACAGAAAGAAACTTTGCAACTATTTGCATTTATTTTTGAAAGAGGATGTTTTTCCTGCTGCAGAATAAGTCCAGGAAATGGGTGAAGCACTCAGGAAATTAGCCAAATACTGATGTAAATCCAAGTAGAAGGCCTGTAGTTGGTTTTTTTTTAAGTAAAAAGAAAATTGGAAATGATACTCCCACTTAATCAGTCCTGTGTAGAACTCCAGATTTCAAAGGAGAAAGACTAGGGAAAGGGAAAGGCTTGGGTCCACTTATCTAGCCACTTAGAGCATTGCCTGATTATGGTAGCTAATAAGTAAACTATGTCAAGAAATAAAATCTGGTTGGAAGATATAGCAAGGATTAAGTTTGAACTAAAATAAGATTCTTACTATGGAATTTGAATCAGCTATTCTTGGAGGTATGTCTTGATTGGAAATTCTGAGTCTGGCAAGAGTCCTTGTGGTTTCTTAGTGCTAGATAAACAACTAAAAACTAATCCTTTCCCCCAGGATCCTGTCACCTCCAAGCACTGACAAATGGTACCATTTTACCTACAGACTAGAAGGTTGAGTCACAGGCCAAGGGAAATCCAATAGCTCTAAGGGTCATTGCTTGCTCAGTGGAGCAGTCTATGGCTGGACTCTATGCAAACTAAGTCATCATTTATACAACATTCAGAGGGCTGAGGGTATAACTATCAGGTATCCCCCTGGACAACTATAAAAGCTCTTTGTCCCCCAAAGAGGTAGCATCTTAGAAGGTGAAAATTTGACTTAGTATACCAGAGAAGAGAGATATAGAAACTGATTCATATTGGGAATACTCCAAGAGATGAATGAACATGTCCATGATCACACAAAAAATTTCAGTCACCAGAATTAAAATTCTGATCACCATGCTCCTTATAATATTCTATATTGAAGGATAGTCATTTATGCCTTTATCTTCTTTTCCCTCTATTAGATTAAAAGCTACTTAGAATAGAGACTTTGTTCTTTCCCTCTCCCCCCATATGTCTAATAATAGAAATAGTAAATTTAGTGATCTTTCATTCAACATTGCCTCTTACATAGTTTCTTTGGACTTCAATTTATTTATTTGTAAAATAAAGAGGGAAAAATTCAAGAGAGCACATAAATAAACAGGATAATGTTGTTTCTATGATGTTTGATTAATATGCATGTTTTGCAAACTAACTGTACAGAAGCTGCAATTTCATAAAGAAGATATTGGTCTTTTAATGTTTTCATAAAAAGTTGTTTTTTATGTTTGTCCCTCATTCTCTTTTTTTTCTTTTTCTTTTTTTTTTTTTTTTGATGAGGCAATTGGGCTTAAGTTACTTACCCAGGGTCACACTAGTGTCTGAGGCCAGATCTGAACTCAAGACATCCTGACTTCAGGGCTGGTGCTCTATCCACTTCATTTGCCCTTCATTTTCAAAAAACACATGACTTTAGAGAGGTGAAGAGGTCATTCCATGCCTTATTTTTTACCTAGTCTTAATCGCTGATTTGGCATTGACTCAGTCAAATCAAGACCTGTTTCATGTAAAGCACTGTGGTGCTAAAGTAAGCAAAAAAAAAACTTTAAATAAATAAAAATCAACTGTATCAACTGTTAAAGGATTTAGGTTGTTGTCCCTTTCATAAGTGAACAGTTTGGTACCTTAAAGGAACAGAAAAAGAAATTTATTCAATCTAATAAAAGCTGCTAAAAATCTATGTATAAAGAGATACTGTTTTCAGATAAGATATGAGCATTTTGGTTCGAAAGGGACAGAAAATAAGCTGTGCAGTAAAAACATAGACTCAAAACCTGATAAAAAAAAAATCAAATTTTAAGCAATGCAGTTATCAAAGGTACAGACTATCAAATTGGATCTCTCTGAAGACTACAGAAGGTTTGGAGCTTCAGGGCACTATAGTCCTCATAGTTAATTTGCATGTGACTATTAAAAGATTTAAGAGGATAAAACACACAAAATGAAAAATCATGTTAGTGTAGTATGATTAAATAAGGATGGTTGATTTCATACGGAAGAATAGGTGAACTTTTATCTCATAAGTAAAATATGACCAAGAAGTTTGTCTTAAGCAGCTGAAAATAGTGAAAATGAAAGAACCTGGCCACCGCAGATCGAAGAAACAGCAAAGGGTAAAAAGCCATTCTCCTGGAGTTATATGAAAAAGTGACTGACCAAGCAGTTCCAGAGCAAAAAGGAGAGCCTGTGATCAGTCACAAGGAAGACACTCTGGTTACAATTCTAGGACCAAGAGGAACTCTATACTTCTGTCTGCAGAGAGCAGGGAGTTTTCTTAAATACCAGAATAAAGACCAATATGATGCTACACTTCTCTCAGAACACCATCACTTTGGAAGCACTAAACCCTTGTAGATCTCCAGAACTAGCTTTGAAAGCAGCAGCACAAACAATCCTGAAGTTTGCACAGGGTACAGAGCTCAACTTTAGCATAAGGTTCAAAGTGAAAAAATAAGCCAGGAAAATGAACAGGAAAAAAAATTGATCATAAAAAGATACTATAATGGCAAGGAAGACCAAAAATAAACTTAAAAGAATAGAGCAATGTGAAAATAGTTACAAGCAAAGACTCAAAGAAAAGTATTAAATGGCCAAAAGACCAACAAAATTTCAGGAGTTAAAGAAAAAAATTAAAATGGTGAAAAAAAATTAAAATATTAAAAAAAGAATGATGCAAAAAAATTATGAAAAGAAAATTAACAGTTTAGTAAAAGAGGCACAAATATTACTGAAGAAAATAACACCTTTAAAAAAACAGAATTGACTAATGGGAAGAAAAGTACAAAAATTCACTGAAGAACTCCTTAAAAAGCAGAACTAAACAAATGGGGGGGGGGAGTACAAATATTCACTGAAGAAAATAATTCTTTAAAAAATTAGAATTGGGCAAATGGAGATTAATGACTCCATAATACTTCAAGAAACAATAAAACAAAGCCTAAAGAATGAAAAACAACTAGAAGAAAATGAGAACTTTCTCATCAAAAAAATAACTGACCCAAAAAGAGACCAAGGAGAGAGAATTTAAGAATTATTGGACCATCTGAAAGTCATGATTAAAAAAAAAAGATCCAAGACATCGTATTTCAAAAACTTATCAAGGAAAACTGCTACATTATCTGGGAGCTAGAGGATAAAATAGAAATTGAAAGAATCTATTGATTGCCTTCTAAAAGAGATCCCAAAATGAAAATGCTCAAAAGTATTATAGTCAAATTACATAGCTCCCAGGTCAAGGAGAAAATATTGCAAGCAAGCAGAAAAAAATCACATATTATGGAGTTATAGTTAAGATGACACAAGATTTAGTAGCTTCTTTTTGAAAGAAATGTAGGGCTTAGAATATAACATTCCAGGAGACAAAGGAGCTAAGATTACAACTGAGAATAATCTACCCAGGAAAACTGAATATGATCCTTTAGGATAAAAAAAAAAGTGTATATTTAATGAAATAGAGGATTTCCAAGCATTCTTGATGAAAAGATCAGAACTGAATAAAAAATTTGACATTTAAACAAGAAGATTTAAGAAAAGCAAAAAAAAAAAGTTGACATAAAAAATCATAAGGGATTCAATAAGGTTAAACTATTTACATTCCTATCTAGGAAGATGATACACAAGAACTTCTAAAAATTTCATTCTTATTAGGGAAGTTTAAAGGAGTCTACAGAGACAGAAGACATAAGTGCCAGTCAATTATGTTGGGTGATGTCAAAAATAATGTAGAGATGAGAAACAGAATGCACTGGGATAAAAGAGAAAGGGAGAAGGAGAATGGAGAAATTTTTCTCACATAAAAGAGATACACAAGAAAAAAAAAGATTTTATAGTGGGGCAGGGTTAATGCTTGAATCTCATTCTCATTGGCATGGGTTCAAAGAGGGAAGAACATATGTGTATACATGTATTTATTGTGGGATGGATGTATACATACACATATTCAATTGGGTATAGAAATCAATCTTACCCGATAGCAAGATAGGAGACAAATAAAAGAGATATGGGGAAAGAGGCAAGATCATAAAAGATTAAGGGAAGCAGTGGTCAGAAGAAAACAGATTTTTGAGGGATACGATAAATAGAAGAAAATAGGATAAAAGGAAATATAGTTAGTAATCATAACTGAATGGGAATGAAAAGATCCAACCCATACAACAGAAGCAGATAATAGAATGAACTAGAATCCAGAATACAACAACATATAGTGTTAAAAAAAATACTTAAAACAGAAAGACATACACAGCGTTAAAATAAAGAGCTGAGCAGAATTTATTATGCTACAGAAGTAAAAAAAAAAAAGTAGCAATTATGATCTCACACAAAGTAAAAACAAAAATAGACTTAATTAAAAGAAAGAATAAAGAAAAATACATTTTAATAAATGGTACAATCTACAATGAGGTAAAAGCAAAACATTTTATAGTAAGTTTGTCTGATAATTTCTTAACTATATATATAGGAAATTGAGTCAAATTTATAAGAAATAGAGTCATCCCTCAAATAATAAATGGTCAAAGAATATGAAGAAACAGTTTTCAGAAAAAGAAATCAAAGCTATAGTATATGAAAAAAATGCTCTAAACTACCAACTATTAAGGAAATTAAAATTAAAACAACTCAAGGTTACTACTTCTCATTTATCAGAAATGACAAATGCTAGAGAGGAGAAGAGAAAATAGAAACATTAGTACATTATTGGTAGAGAAATTAACTGATCCAACCATTCCAGAGAATAATCTGGAACTATACCCAAAGAGTTTTTAAATTATGCACATCCTTTGATCTAGCAATACCATCACTAAATCTATACTCCTAACAGGTTAAAGAAAAGGATCTCTGTGTACAAAAATATTTGCAGCAGCTTTTTTTATGGTATCAAGAAATTGGAAATAGAAGGGATACTCATCAATTGGAGAATTGCTGAACAAATTGTGGCATATATTGTGGTATGGGAAATGATTTTCAGAAGTTTGAGAAAAAAATGGCAGGACCTATATGAACTAATGCAAAGTGAAAAAGAACCAGGAGATAATTATTCATAGTAACAGCAATTCCATAATAATGACCAACTGTGTGTTGGCTATTCTAATCAATACAGTGATAATTCCTTAAGACTCCTGATTTTAAAAATGCTACCTCCAGAGTAGATAAACAACTGATAACTGCTGAGTGCAAATTGAAGTATATTTTCTTGCTGTTTTTTGCCATTTGACTAAAATGGAAATGTTTTCCATGATTTCATATGTATAATTGATATCATACTGTGCCTTCTCAGTGATTGAGGCAATGATGGGAGGGAAGAAAAGAATTGGAAAATCAAAATATATAAAGGAAAGAACATTTAAAATAAATAGTAAATTTAAAAAAATTAGTGAGTGTATATTGAGAGAGTTTATGTATGTTTCATTTGTTTGAAAGCAGAAGAGAAAAAGATTTGTCCAGCCAAAAAGTGATGAAGATCAGAAGGGGAGCAGTTAACAGAAGCAGCTTTGTTATAATTCAGACATTCCTGAATGGACCAATGATTCCAAAGCCTGAAATTCAGAGTCATAAAGTGTTGAGGTACATGAGCATTCTTCACTTATATGTTTCTCTGCCAAGATTCTAACAGCATATGTTCATTCTCCCTGAAAAATTCTGAGTACATTGGTGAGAGTCTGTGATCCACATTTATGTGTGTATTGTGATTTATTTATTATTTCTATGTGTATTTTGTTGTTAAGTAAATGGTTATGTTTAAAATCTAAATATGTGGGACAGCTAGGTGGTGCAGTGGATAGAACATCAGCCCTGAAGTAAGGGGAACCTGAGTATAAATCTGATCTCAGACACTTAACGCTTCCCAGCTGTGGGACCCTGGGCAAGTCACTTAACCCCAATTGTCTCAGAAAAAAAAGAGAATTCAATAAATTAAATATAATATTAAATAATATTAAAATAAAATTAATTAAAATGTTGATTAAATGAAATAAAAATTGATTTTTAAAATTATTTTATTAATTAATTAAATTATTAAAAATAAAAGGTAAATAAATAGACATTTTAAAATAAAAATTAATAATAATAATAAAGAATGCTTGTTACATTAGAATGTTAAGTTCCTTGAGGGCAGGGATTATCTTTCTTTTCCTTGTATGGGTATTCCCCCCACTTATTACAATGCCTGAAACATTTTGATGTTATTTGTTTTCTATTGTCTCCAACTTTTCTATGATCCCAAGGTCATTTGGGATTTTCTTGGCAAAGATACTAGAGTGGTTTACATTTTCCTTTTCCAGCTCATTTTCCAGACAAGGAAACTAAAGCAGAGTTAAGTGACTTGTCCAGGGTCACACAGCAAGTAAGTATATGAAGGCAGATTTGAACTCAGGAAGATGAGCCTTTCTGACTCCAGGGCCGCAACACCTAGCTTCCCCACCTAGCATATGGGAAGTAATTAATAAATGCTAATGAAGTGAATGACTGACATTTGTGTATTGGAAGGTTTGTTGATGAATGTTAAATTCATAATTTAAACTTTTAAAATATTTATTTAGTCAGCTCAAGCAAAATAGTCAAACAAATAAATGAATGAATGAGCCAATTAATGAACCCAAGGTCGCACAGCTATTCCTAGCATTATTATTAATTAATCGGGATTATTAATCAATTCTATCATATCCAGGATTTGAATGCCGATTTCTTCTACCTCTAAGTAAAAGCTTTGTCCAATAGACCCAGTACTTATAATCCTATATTCTTTTAAAATTCCCCAATCTTTATTCAGTATTCTGTACTCTCTCAATTTTTATTGAAAGAAAGGAAGAAGAAAAGAAAAGAACAATTAAGATAAATACTTTGCAAAGTGTTTAACATTTAGAAAGTGGTCATAGAAGCATTGAATCATAAAACTGCAAAGCTGAGAAAGAATTTTAGTGATCATTTCTCCCATCATTGCACAAAGGAGAAAACTGAGGACCTAAAAAACTAAGGGATTTTTTCAAAGTTACACATCTCATTAATGGCACCCTGTGACCATTTCTGAAGCTTGAGTTTGAATCTCTAGAAATATTACTGTGACACCACTTTTCCAGAGAACACTGGCAATTAAAAAAAATACTTGGCCTGACCCTGTCATCCACTTCCTATGCAGTGGCCAAATCCATCAGTCACCATTTCTGCTTCCCCATCTGTGAGGTATGGCTATGCAGTAATTATACTGACATGCCTGGAGTTTTGTATGGCACTAATAAAACCTAGAGGGAAAGGGGAGGGGGGAAGTAAGTACATTCTCAGGCCCTAAAGGAAATCAAATCGTGCTTACAGAAACATGGGCAATGGGCCTAAAGGAAAATCAGGCAGCAGACATAAAGGAAGTCTGAAAATTCATCATTGTGTTCCCTTCCCATTCACAGGGAGCTTAGAATTTATCTGATTCAGATGGAAATGCATTCTCATAATGATAAAATGACAGAATTGGAAGATAATCTCATTTAACTCCCATTTTGCAGATGAGAAAACCAAAGTGTGTTTTAAATGAATTGTCTAAAATGATAGAGGGTAGTAAGCAGCAGATCCAAGATTTAAACGCATGTTGTCTAATGCCAAAATCAGCATTCTTTCCAAACTTCCTCAAAATGATCACTGCAGAACCTTAGCTAGGTCAGCCCAGATGTGAGAACCACACTCTCCCTGCTTTTTCCCAAAGTATGGAAATAAAATGGAAAAGGGGAAGAGGAAGAGAGGGAATAAGCAATTTAATAAGTACCTATTGTATTTCAGGCACTGTGCCAGACTAAATGCTTTACTAATATAATTTCATTTGATCTGCATATCCCTGGGAGGTGATTATTATCCCCATTTTTCATTTGAGGAAAATGTGGTTAAGTGACTTATGTAGGGTGATATAGCAAATAAGTATCTTTGGTCACATTTGAACTCAAATCTTCTGGACTCCTAGAGCAACGCTATTTATTTAGTGATCTAAGTTATTGTAATGTGGAGAAGTATGAAATTCCCTCCCTATTCCTGCTAGGGGATAGGCACAGGGAAACAGTCTCACCTCTTTGTCTGGCTCTGGTCCATTATATGTCACACCTAATCCCATCATCCCTTCCCTACTCACTGAGACAGATGCATCCAAAAGTTTGGGCTAGCCATACACCCAGAGACTTCCACACTGTAAATGCTCGGGAGGAACAGTATCAGAAGGAACCAGCCTTTTAAGATTGTCTCAGAATTTTTCACTCATGATAACTTGTCTATAAACACTGGGAAGAACTGTCACACGGAAGTGGAATTAGATGTACTTGGTGCAGCTTCAAATAGCAGAAACCAGTGGAAGCTACAGGGAAACTAATTTTAGCTTAATATAAAGATTAATTTCCTAAGACTTAAAGTTGTTCAACTGTGGATTGTCTCTCTAGGGAGGAATGAGTTCTGCATCACAGAAGATCTTCAAACATAAACTGGGATAACTATTCAAGGATGTTGTCAAATTGAATCATCCATCAGGTGGAGAGTTGGACTAGATGAACTCTGAGAGCTCTTCTCTCTCTAGGATATAAAGACTCATTGAGGAGCTTATCAAAGAAATTGGGAATCTTCCCAGATCTCAGTAAGTTATTCTTATTATTCTTTAATTAGTTACAGACTCAGTTAGCTTTTCTACCTTTGTGATCAAGCATTGCATAAGAAAGCAATGACATACTAAGTGTCATATCACTTAATGGGAAGAATCCAGAAGTTGTGTTATTGTTAAGTTGTTTTCAGTTCTGACTTTTCTTGACCCTTTTTGGGGTTTTCTTGGCAAGGATACTGGAATAGTTTTTTCATCCTTCTCCAGTTCATTTTACAGATAAAGAAACTGAGGCAAACAAGGTTAAGTAATTTGAGCAGGGTGCTAGTAAATGTCTGAGGCTGGATTTGAAGTAAGGTCTTACTGACCTAGGAACATCTAGCTGCCCCTTCTGCTATGATACTCTATACCACCAAAATAGCAGTCTTCTGCTCTGATAGCCTCTAGTAGTCCTCAAAGTGTAGTCTAAAGAATTGTTGGGGTCTCTGAAATCCTTTCAGAGGGTCTACAAATTCAAAATCATTTTTTATTTCTAATATAATAAATAACTATAAATATAACCCATGTGAACAAAAACTTTTTGAACAGATTCCTGATAGTTTTTTTTTTTTAACAACATGAAGATACTGAGAACAAAAGTTTGAGAACCACTGGTATTACAGGACTAATATGTTATCCACTACATCACCTTAGCTGTCCTTAAAGTTGAATAGGATCTGTTAAAGGCACAGCCTAACAGCTGGCTCTAAGAGTCATTTAGAATGACTTTGAGCAATGCTCAGGTTATAAGCAAGGCCAAGGGGCAAAGGAAATGCAAGAGCTGATATCTGGGAATTTGGGGTAGACAGTATTGGGATTTGTGTATGTTTGGCTTATGTTTCATTCTATGTGATCTGGATAATCAAGTTTCCACTGTAGCTTAATCCTCTCCTCCATGGACTAGAAAGGAACCAACTTTCCTTTCTTCCTTTCTTTCCTTGAGTATCAGAAGAGATTATTGTCTGTTTCTATTGGGTTTCTATTCCAAAGATATCATAAAAGAGGGAAAAAGACCAATATGTGCCAAAATGTTTGTGGCAGCCCTTTTTGTAGTGGCAAGAAACTGGAAACTGAGTGGATGCCCATAAATTGGAGTACGGCTGAATAAGTTATGGTATATGAATGTTATGGAATATTACTGTTCTGTAAGAAACGACCAGCAGGATGATTTCAGAGAGACCTGGAGAGACTCACATGAACCGATGCTAAGAGAAATGAGCAGAACCAGAAGATCATTGTACACAGCAACAGCAAGATAACATGAAGCTCAATTCTGATGGACATGACTCTTTTCAACAATGAGATGATTCAGCTCTGTGGGAACTGAGTGTGGATCACAACATAGTATTTTCACTCTTTTTGTTGTTGTTTGCTTGCATTTTGTTTTCTTTCTCATTTTTTCCCTTTTTGATATGATTTTTCTTGGGTAGCAAGATAATTGTATAAATATGTATACGTATATTGGATTTAACATATTTTCAATATGTTTAACATATATTGGATTACTTGTCATCTAGGGGAGGAGAGGGAGGGAAGGAGAGGAAAATTTGGAACACAAGGTTTTGCAAGAGTCAATTGTCCATGCATGTTTTGAAAATAAAAAGCTTTAATTAAAAAAAAGAAATTTAAAAAAAATTAAAAGAAAATTAATGTTAAAAATTAAAAATAAAAAGTGGGATCTTCCTAAAAAAAAAAAAAAGATTACTGTCCAATAATAGCAGCCAGTAGTGATTGACTCAAAAAATTTTAATGATTTTAAAATAGTGTTATTGCTGTGATTTCCTAACCCTGGGCAAAGTAAATATGCATACAACAGAACTTATGCAGCTGAAAGAAAAATGCAAAAAAAAAAAAAAAAGCTGAAGTTATATGGAAAATGAAGGGACAAATCTTTCTTTAGTTAGGACTCTGGGACATGAAAAGTGCAACAATGGTCATGGGGACTTGTTAAGGACTATACCTAGGTGAGGGGGCAGTCAATTCTCTGAGAGCCTTCACAGCTGTGAATCATAACACTTGAAGGAGTTGCAAAGCCACCTTTACTAATGCAGATGTTCCTTATGGATTAGGGATGAAATAAATTAGAGGCAAGAGGGAAGAGGAGAGAGGTCAGAAAACGCAACTGCCTCTCAGTCTCCTCGTATCATCATCCTCTCACATGAAGAGATCCATTCTACAGGTCTGAGTTAGACCTCCAGCAGCCACGGGCAGGTGGCTCCCATATCACAACAGGGACTGACATCTTTTACTTTATTTTTCCTCAGGTTTTTTTTTATGTGTCTTCATTAGCAACATAACTAATATGGAAATGTTTTACATAACAGCATATGTGTAACCTTTATCAAATTTTTTGCCTTCTCAATGACAGAGAGAAGGAAGATGGGATTTGGAGAACAAAAATGTAAATTAAAAAAAAAGAAGGTTAAAAATTGTTTTTATATGTAATTGGAAAAAAATACTTAAATTAAAAAATAACAAAATTAAGTAAATAGAACCAAGAAACACTATAGCACTATAACAACAAAATAAAACTGAATACTGTGACATTATAATAACCAAACTCGATACCAGCGAGGAAAGTGCATCTTCTTCCTCCTTTTTTCCCCCCTTAGGCAATTGGGGTTAAGTGACTTGCCCAGGGTCACACAGCTAGGAAATGGTTAAGTATCTGAAACCAGATTTGTACCAGTTCCTTCTGACTTCAGAACTGGTGCTCTATCCACTGCACCACCTTCTTCCTCCCTTCTTTGCAAAGGTGGGAAACTATAGGTGTGGAACACTATGTTTGTCAGACTTGATCATGTTTCATTCAGTTTTATTGAAATTTCTTCTTTGTAATCCTCTGGAATAGGGATAGAAAGATTGGGTAAATCTCACTACATATTGGGAAATATAGGTGACAAATAAAATAGCAATAAAAATGGTAGAAGAAAAAAAGATATTCCTTTTTCACACAAGAGCTAATAAACAAAACTTTATTTTCCTTTGATACAAAAATTAAATAGCAAAGTTTCTTTTGTACAGTGATAAATTAGAAATTTACAGTACATACATCAATGCAGATATGCTTTTATACATCCTAAAAAAACATCAGTTTGCATTGTCTTTGAAGTTCAGAAATTCATTCAGGATATGTTTAATAGACTGTCATCCTGGTACCTCTATGTCCAACATCTCAGAACCTTCGCAGGTCGACCTCCAGGTGGCTGGGAGTAAGGTGGATGTAAGAGGGGATACAAGAGCTGGCTGCGGCTATGGCTGCAATACCATTTGCATTAGGACTAGTCCCATGTCAGCTGTACCCCCTTCTAAATGCAGTCAATAGGCGAAGCACCGGAGCTCGAGGACCTTCAGTGTTGACACTTCTAAGACCTCACTCACAATACCCCTGCAAGGTAGATGGGAGCCACAGGTAGAGACTCTGGCAATGAGTGGTTTAAGTGATTGACCTAAACTTAGGTACAATTACTGAGTCAATCATTCTTTTCCTCAACAAACACAAAATGAGAAAGCACCTTCCATTTACAGGACTCCAGTGACAGATGCTGAGGAAGACATGACCTCAGCCTTCATTGACTTTACAATCAAACAGCAGAATGTCAACAACAGAGCTGGAATGACAACATTTCTGAAACAAAGACCAACTGAAAACAAAAATGGATGTCAATCTTTCATTGACCAGAACTTCTTTTCTTCAGAGTTTAGAGGGGACAGACAAAACCAGCGATGAAGAAAACCAAAAGCACTAGTCTACCTAAATGCCACCTTGAATGATGATGGTGATTTTGAACACTGTGAGAAATTCAAGCAAATTAGAAATGAATGAATTTGAGCCAAGCCTCTCTCCTTGGGCCCTACCTTGAATCAATACTGCAGACTTTGCCAGTTCATAAAGGAAAAAGAAAAAAAAAGAGAAGCTTAAATGGGGCCCAAGTCACTGTGATCAGGGCCAGTTAGCCTTAGCAAAAGAAAGCATTACAGCAGGACCTTTGTTGCAACACCACTCTCAAGGGCCCACTTCATGCTATGTAAATTATGTTACCCAAGTGGCTGGCAGGAAGTAGAAGAACTAAGCATATTGGCTGAGAAAATATTCTAGTGAAATCAAATAAATGCCACTTCTTTGAAAAATGGGCAGTATATTCCCTCCCCGGTCAAGCAAAGTTCTCTTGACAGCTGTAAAGAGTCCCTATCTTGGGTCTTAGGAAGGGAGAGAGTAGTTCCCTTTCCAGGCAAAATATAAGCCCAAGTTAGGAGGTTGGACCCAAACACAAGAAGGAAAAGAATAAGGAATTTGCCAAAGAACAATGAAGTATGAGTATTTAACTAAAAAACCCGCTCCAACATGCCTGCTATGGAATAGGATAATAATAATGAGATTTATAGAGGGCTTTAAAGTTTGCAAAGCACTTTACATGCTTTATATATCATTTGAGCCTCCAAGTAGGTACTATAAGTATTATTTCCATTTTTCAGATGAGGACACTGAGGCTCAGAGAGGTTAAATGACTTGATTGCAGTCAAACAACTAGTGTTCAAGGCAGGATGTGACCTCTAGTTTTCCTGACTCCAACTCCAGCACTGTCTCCACAGTTCCACATAGCATGCAGTCAGAGGTTTGTTTTAGATTTTCCTTGGCTACTTCCTCAGTATTTCAGCTCTGAACTTCATGGTTCCTGTAGAAGTACTGCAGTTGCCATCTCTCCAAATAGCTGAAGATTGCACTATAGTAGTGAAATCTTTTTTTACTTTGGCAGGAGTTGCTATGAAAGAATTTATAGGCTCATAGATTTAAAGATGGAAAAATTCTCAGTGATCTAATGGTATCAAAATCATATAGAAACTCTCAAGATCTGACAGGCCTGAATATTGACTTAGAAAAATACATATGAATGTAAGTTGTATATTTGATGTCTCTGATCTAGTCTAACTCCCCCATTTCACAGATGTGAAAATTAAGACCTAGAGAAGGTAAAAACGGGCAAGACTAGTGAACTTGATGTGGATCTCTTAATATTAACAAAGTCTTAAGATCTTGATGCCAAAAATAGGGAACTAGATTTGGAGTCTGGAAGCCTTAGGTTAAAATCCTGCCTTAAATACTTTTATCTAATTTTAGACAAATAACTCAACTTCTATGTGCTTTAGTTCCCATATCTGTAAAATGAAAAGGTTGGACTCAGTGGTTTTTAAGATTCCCTTCCAAATCAAAATCTTGATCTCCAGTCTATGGGAGAATCAATGGGAAGAAGTCAAAAGGAAGGCAATTCATGGAGATGAAGCTGCCCCCACCCCCCGGCCAATTTTGTCCAGTTCAGGACACCTGATCAAGCTGCTCAACAAGCAGCAGTTCAAGGGGACAGAAAATGGGTCAGCATTAAAAGAAAAGGATGTGAATCAAGTTCAGCTAGACCACCTAGCTTGCCCAGACTCCATAGTAAGTAACTCACTCTATTTTGCCCAGAAATTCATCTTGGTCTAAGGAGGGGGAGGGGCAGAAGAGGGGAGGGAAGAAATTCAGCAGAGATTCAAGAATAGCCTCGTTTAATGTTT
This sequence comes from Sarcophilus harrisii, assembly GCF_902635505.1. NCBI lineage: Eukaryota > Metazoa > Chordata > Mammalia > Dasyuromorphia > Dasyuridae > Sarcophilus > Sarcophilus harrisii. The sequence continues at coordinate 514,521,649 of NC_045428.1, forward strand.
AGCCTAGATTCCCATCTGAAAGTGGATGGAGATGCTTTGGGTTTTATAGCTAAATTCTCCAGCTGCCAAAGAGTCTTCCCAGAAGTGACAGATGACAACTTCTCCCAAGTTCGAAAGGAAAAAAATCAGTCTTGGCTTTTTGCCAGGCAAGATACTACCCCAACATTAACCAAGATAAGCCACAGTGAATTCCGCACAGAGAAAAAGAAATGGAATTGCCTGCTAGTGGAATTACCCTATACTCACAAAGCACTTTGTTTGCAATTGTCTGATACATTTACCATGTAATGCTGTATATTAAAGCCATCTGGATTTGTCTTCTCCCCCCAGCAGAGGCCATGGGCCATGCCTTATCCAAACTTTCTATCTCCCTTCTAGATGCTTAATTTAATTGAAAAGGGGGGTAAAAGATACCTGGTCTTCCTGAAACCAGCAGAGATGGATCTCAGCTTTGAAAAAAAAAAGGCTGTTTGCATAACAATCCACAAGATTTCCCTGCAGAGCTGGGGGCTACTTCCCACCCCACCCACGGCAATGCCCATGCTCCCACAATAAGGAGTCTTTTTTTTTTTTAGTCACTCAGGAAAGTGAAAATAATGACAAGAGTAGAAGGTCCCACAAGGCCCAAGCCTATGGAACAGATGGACAGACTTTCAGAGAGGTTCCATTCTGCTTTGCAAAATGGATAAAGCACTTCAAGAGATCCAAATGAAGCCAGTATTATGCCATCCTGTGGCAAAAACCCATAGGAATAGAATAAAATGAATGTTTATACCTTTATGTCAATAGAGTTCTGTACATGGTAGGCATTCTTTGGGTTCAAAGATCAAATGGGATAGAAGGGTTTCAAAGCAGATCTAGTCTGACTAAGGGCTGGCTACAGCAAAAAGTCAATTTACAAACTGGAAAACAGCTGCAAACATTCCACCAAATCCCTCTCCCTATGGAGGTAGTTCTTAATCCACAGTCCATAAATTACAAAAATATTTTTTTTAAATTTGAATTTCTTTCCTTGGTAATCTTATATCATTTACATTTTGTATTCAAAATCATTATTTTTGAAGGTCCATAGATTTTTTTTCCCAAACTATTACCAGAGGGATGGGTTCCTGCAACAAAACAGGTTAAGAGCAACTGTTTTCAGTTTTAAATACATCATTCATTTAAAAGACAGCAGGAAAGAAACCTGACATGGTGATCTATGTGGACAGAGTTTCAACTCAGCTAGTAGAGGTGACTGCTATTGATTGTGGGCTCTTTTACCTTAGAAGGCAAGAGACTTAATGAGCAGTGTGGCATGTCAGCACCTAGCAAATGACCAACACTCCAGCATGTGAAAGCCAGTCTCCTGACTTTCTCACTCAAGTATTCTCTACTGGATTAGACTGCCCAAATCACAAGATCACTGAAATGTTAGGATTAAGAGTTGTAAAATCCAGAACTGTTAACAACCAGACAGCCATATTAAGTCTCCTGAGTGGTTCTTCCTCCTTTCCTTGGGCCAGATTTAATGCACAACTCCCTAGGCACTGGAGCAGAGCGTGAGTAAGGGCAGAATCTGTCCCTGTGCAAGTATTTGGCGGCCCTGGATATTTATGGGAACTGTCTGTATGTAAAACAGGGAGTTCAAGGTTTACATTCTACATGCAATATGGTCTCTGATTTAGCTAAGCTGATTCACACCAGTCTTTCAGGGATCCTTTCTCAGACTCCAAGAGTCCTGACTGATTATACCACAGTCACAGTGTTCAATATTTGACAGAAGCAAGCAATAAAAGGAGAAGGTTATCACCAAAATCTGGTCACTTATTCGGAATTCTGAGACTCTGGATACATTTTTAAATAAAGCAGAGGGGCCAGGGCTTTCCCACTTAAATACCACAGTTTTTGTTTTGTTTTGTTTTGTTTTTAAAGATGAATAAATGAATGAGTGATGTGTCATTGCTAAGTAGGGACTAAATCTCAGACTGGTTATGAATTGGGTGGAAAGAAAGCAATGTCCAGTAATGGCAAACACTGCATCTGCTTGTAGACTAGAAGTCTTAGGCAGGTTAATGCTTGGGATAGCCATACTTTCAAAAGAACTGCTACTTTCCAGAAGCTGATGAAGAGTTTTCCTTCAATATGAAGCAAGTTTTCAAACAGACCAAAGCATGGGGCCAGTCAACAATGGGGCAATTAAGACCTGTGAGTTCTCAGCACTCAGCAGGTTTATGTGGTTTACACTATGTCCCCTGCTAACCAAACAAGGTCCTTGCTGGAAGTCAGGAGATTCATTAAGCACCATATAAATACTGCAGGCCATGCTGCCTCTGAGGGAGCCAGCAAGAGCCATCGCCAATTACTAGGAAACAATTGTGCACCAAGGAATTGGATTTGCTTGCTTTAGATCCTTTTACAGAAGAGAAAATGTCTCCATTGTTGAATGGAGGAGACCAGACTCTCTGATAACATTCTTACATTTAAAAAAAAAATGTGCTATCATTCTGAGAATGCAAGCTGACCATAGCTTAAAGTCAGGCAGGGGACTATGTCATGGTCGGAGAATGTGCTTTTAATTGTAATTGACACACACAAATTACACAGTTAATCTGTGTGAACACAAAGTTGCCAAGAAACTTAACATTTTAGTCCTTCCAGACTGGCGTCTGCAGAGATGCAATCACACAAAGCGAAATATATTAAGTCTTAATTGCTCAATGCAATGGGTCTCTGGGGTGTGTAAGGTAAGTAGACTTGGTAAATCTCATTTTTCTCTGAATTAAGTGATTGTCAGAAAGTGAATCACCCCGAACTCACCATCCCCCATCCCCTTGGTCATGATGAAATTTTTTTGGAATTAGCATACAGATATGCATTTAAGTCATTACTGCAAAATGTGAAGTGGAGAGGGAATAGAAGAAGACTAACATCCTGGAACAGAAGGAAATACTGAAATATGTTTTTTTTGATTTTGTTTTGTTTTTTAACCTAGAAGAAAAATCCACTGAACTCTATGTACTTTTCGCCCAAACAATCCTATTTCATGAGAAAGACAATGAAATATTTTTACATCACCATTGAGGGTATGATTGATACAGCTCTAAGGAGTAAACTGGGCACCATGGAAAATGTTTTAAGTTACGCTGTAAACACCTTCAAGAAAACCAAACTAGATAACCCTTGTAACACTTCTCTGAACTCAACATTTCCAGTGTTTATTAGTTGGGTTACTGTTTGAAAGACCCAGTTAATATTCCAAATCTTAAAGGGTTTAAAAAGTTAAATCTTTCTCCCTTTAAGTTACAAAACACAGCTCAGATAACTGCTGACCATGCAGGGGACAGCCACTTTGCCACTAAAGCTGCAGGGTCTGTATACAATGTCAGGACTGCAACCTGCTAAAGTGATCAGCGGTTTGGTTTTTTCACAGCTTTGAAAGCCTCTATTGGCCTTTCTATTGGGGAGAACAGCTCTGCTGGCAGCAGACGTGCTGTTCCGGTTGTGTGTTGGGGGCTGTTTGTTTTTTAACATGTGCTGCCTACTCGTGTATATCTCCACAAGCCTGGTCAAATGAAGTTATTGCATAAAACCGGGGTGGGGGACCCATTTCTACCAAAATGCAAACATTTTCCCTTTGGGGGCTTGCAAGTCGGCTGTATTTATACTACAGTTTCATTTCCTTTCCCAGGCTTTACCCAACCATCTCCCCTCTTTTCTCGTTTTACCTTCCCTGAGTTCACCAGTCTGTTGGAGCATTTCTGCCACGTGTGGAGCGTCTTAGCAGACCAGATCCACATACCAGAAGTGATCCCCACCAACAAAGACATAAAGATTTTCAGCATCTCCACTGCCATGTTGGAATCATCCGCTGAATAGAGGAAAAGCGTCCAGTTGGAGATCTCATAGAAATAGCAAGCAATCACACACGTGGCAGGCACTGTATATAATACTGAGAAGACTCCAATTTTGACCATCAACCTTTCTAACTTGTCCGTTTTTGTCCCATCTTTTTGGAGATTGGATCGGATTTTGAATAAGGCCACCAAGCCAGCAGCGATGAATAACGTTCCGATCACCAGGTAAGTGAAGAGTGGAGCAACTACAAAACCTGTGAGTGCATCCAAGTTCTGGTTCCCAACATAGCACAGGCCCGTGAGTTCATCAGCGTCTACCAGTCTCATGATCAGGATGACAATGGTTTTCACCGCTGGGATGGCCCAGGCTGCAATGTGGAAATAAGAGCTGTGCATTTCAATGGCCTCATGACCCCATTTAAGTCCTGCTGCCAAGAACCAAGTGAGTGTCAGAATAACCCACCAGATGGAGCTGGCCATCCCAAAGAAGTACATCAGTAAGAAAATTATAGCACATCCTGTGTTCTTAAGACCTTCTTGGATGAGAACTGGTTCTGCTGCCTCTTCAAAATCGCAGGATATCCTTTCCCTGCCCACGGTCAGCCTCACAATATAAGCAATGCTATAAATATTGTAGCACATACTGAGAAAGATGATGGGACGCTCAGGGTAAGAAAACCTGGATGAATCAATCAGGAAGGTCAGCACTGTGAAGGCAGTTGATATGAAGCACAGGCTGGCCCACATAGCCATCCAGATATCAGTAAACTCCTTGGCTGACCTGCTGTATAAGCCAGCATCATAGCCACACTTGAGAACACAGTTCAGGCTTCTTTTCACCCAAATGTACTGATCTGAATGTGTGCCCATGGTATGACATTCTTCCCCGGGCTGAATAGGTGTCTTGTGGGGTAGGGGAACCTCTTCGTCACCTGGGCCTTCCATGCACATGTGGTTATGGTCATTCTGTGGGGGGAATTTGCTGCAGTTGAGGCTGTCTGGCCAGGCGAATCCAAACTCCTTTAGAACAGGTTCACACCTTCTCTTGACGGAAAGGCACATACCTCCGCAAGGGCCGATTGGGATGTTGATCTTCTCTGTGCACATTGGCACATACACAGAACAAAGGAAGAACTAGACAAATAATGAAATAGAAGAAAATAATTATATTTGGCTCCACCTATGTACCTGAGCAAAATTTAGGCAATGTATGTATTTGCTTTTAGAGGGGTTCATGTTTGTACTTTATTTTTATCTCCTAAGGTAGAACAATAAAGCTGGAAGGAACCTTAGAAATGGCCTGGTTCGTTATCTTCATTATACAGATGAGGAAGCTGAGTTCCAAAAGAAGTAGGTGACTTGCTCTGGCTAATAAACAGCACAGGCAGAACTTGATTCCACTTGCAGTGTCCTTCCTCTTCCATGCAACTTCCCCAAAAAGCACAAAAATAATGCATTCTTTTAAAGTCATGTACCATTCCTAGTTTAGCTCATGCCCTTCTCTGCAGTAGGGAAAGATGCCATGGATTAGTAGAAGGGACTATGGTACTCTGGACTTGGAATCAGCAGAATCAGTAAACCTAGAATTTGATCCCGAGTCTTGGCTTAGCTACTTACTAACTTGTACAAACATGAGCAAATCATTTACCTTAGGTGAGCTTGTTTCCTCCCCTGAAAAACAGGCATATTTGTATTATCTAGCTCAGAGAATTGTGGCAAAGATTAAATTAGATAATAAATACAAAAATCATTCAAGTGAACCCATATAACTTGAGAGCTGAAAGGAACCTTAGAAATCAATTTATTCTAACTCTTTTTTTTCTACAGATGAGGAAATTAGGTCCAGACAAGTAAACTGGCTGGCTAGTCAATGGCAGAGGCAGGATTCAAATGCAGCTCTTCTAGCTCCAAATCCAATACTCTACCATTGGTTTATGAACATGAAGTATTCTCTTAATTATTTTTCAAGTAGAATAAAAAAAAATTGGGGAACATGATTACACAATCCATTTTAGAACAATATATAAGTAAAAGCCAAGTCACTCTAACTCATCTTTGGCTCCCATTTGAAAGAGTCCATGAAAATCTATTTTTCTGTAAAACTTTATGGTTTTAAAACCACTGTTCCCATGACTAACCTTCAAGGGAGGCCATGCAAAAATTCATTAATCCCATTTTATAAATGGAGAAACTGGCGCTCAGAGAAGTTAGCAGATTTGTCCAAGCTTACATAGAGCTGGGATTCAAGCCAATTAGCCTAATTCCAAGTCCATCACTCTTGCCACACTGTACCCTTTCTACCCTGCCACAAACCAGTTATTTAATGCTTATTAATGATTGCTATGTCCCTGTCTAAATTATGTTGGCCATTACTGGAAAGAGATATTTGACTTTCTACCACATCATCACTTCCCTAAAAGTAAAATGAAATGATCTCTTGTGCCCCTCACTTCCCAGTCCCCATATCCTTCTCTATCTAAATCATTTGCAATGAAATAGAAATTTTTATATACCCCTCAAACCATTATGCAGTTGAGACTTTTTTTGGACCCATGTACAGAACTGAAACTTGGGACTTCTGTAATAGGAACTCTTTCATAAATGACTATTAAAAAAAAATCCAAAAGCCCCTAGAAATTTTTCTGTTACCAATAAAAGAGTATAGTTCCTTTTCTCAACTCATCCAACTATGATAAACAGTCTCCATGGCTCCTTACAGATGTTGTCTGTGAAGGCTACAGTTACAAGTGACTTTTTTCCAGTATGAACAGAGCGCCAGTCCTGTCCTTCAAACCGCTTGGCTGCTTCCCCAGCATACATGTAATTAAAAATACATATCCCTGTGGAAGCGTTTTCCTCCAGCAAAATCACCACTGAGGTCAGGCTATGTGTTGTTTCCAAAATAAGTGCTGGGGGAATCACTTCTTAAGCCCGTATAAATTGTCTCTTAAGCCAACACCAAAGTTCAGAATTTCCCAAAAACAGAAAGTCTGCTCCATAGGAAAGACAACTCAACACGGCCGAGGACTGACACAAATATTATTATACATGTAAATTTTGGCTTAAATTAATTTCTAAATTATTTCTGTGAAAAACTATGCACATCATCCAGAGAGGGGCTCTCTTTGAGCAAGGGATAAGGAGTTCTTATGTTGGTGTTCATAGACTCTTTGGGCTAGATTTCAAATCTAGATAGAACAATGTACAACTCTATATCATATCTCTATATATGTTTCCTTTGTATTCTTACCTATTTTAAAAACATCATTCTGAAAACGAGTCTATAGGCTTCACCAGATTTCAAAGGCTTTTGTCAATGGCACAAAAAAAGTTAAGAACTTCTACTCTATGGAAGTGAACTCTATTAATAAAGATGATAGCTTCTTTTATCTATAGATGTTACACTCCAGAGACTAAAGATTTCTGGAGTTTTCAAGTTGGGCATCTATTATCCTGTTGGATCACAGGATCTGGAGCTGGGAGGGAGCTTAACAGTCTACCCAACAAATTTGACAAATGAGGAGACAAAGAAGGGAAGTAATTTGCCCTTCCTGTCTAGGGGATCTGATCTTCTAACCACTAAATGTCAGAGCTGGGATTCGAATCTGACTCCCAACATATTTTTTAAAAATATATTAAACATAAGGTATATTGCGTATAAGACCTGCTCTAGTTTATTCTGCTGTCTATTTTACCACTTCCACCTTTTTAGAAGTGGCTTTCTTCTCCTGATGCTGAGGAAGGTCTAGAAATTGCCAGTCTCTTGCAATGTGGGAAACTATCTGAGTATAACAGTAATCTATTGAACGTCAACTCCTGCGGTTAGTTTTGAAGAAAAGAGAATTAAAATAGAACGGGATGACAATTTATTTAACTGACTCAGAGATGAACTTTAAGGAGTTTCTATTTTTCATATAAAATAGAAACGAGGGAGGGGAGATAGAGAGGGAGGAGTTCACTAACCCTTAAGTTCAAATGGAAGCTGCAGCTGGCTAGGGTGGCAGGCACTCTCTAGCACCAATCCACCAAACAGTGACCTCCTAATCTCTGGCTGAGATAACAGTCTCCAGTACTTCCCTAACTCTGCTCTCTGGGGTTAGGGGCTTGGCCAGACACGGGTGAGAAAGGGAGAAAAACGTTAGGGCGGGGTACAAGAGTGGGTTCTTTAACAGGCCAGATGACTTACACAATATTTGGCTTCCAATCTCTGTAAAGGGGGAATAAAGGGGGAGTCACTTTTCATCCAGACTTTTACCCTTCCCTTTAGACTATGAAAGTAGGGGCTCAATCTGGCGAGACATCCGAAGTGGGAACCTTAGGGATCTAGCTTCTGTTCTGTGCCAAACGGGGTGGAGGGGAGGTGGGGGGGGGAAGGGTTTTAGGGTAAGGGAAGGGTGTCGGGAAGATCAGTGCCCACCTGTAGCTGGCTGGAGCAGCCGTACTGGATGAGGGGGGTAAAGGTGGTGAGCTGCAGCTCGGCGTCCGTCTGCAGTTCGTGCCCCACCAAGTTGGGCATCTTGGTCACGTTGTACCCCAGGTTCTGGCACATCGAGATCCGAATGGGGTCGCAGCGCCTCTCTTCCTCGTCCCCAAAAGCCCGCGCCTGCCCCAGCAGCAGCAACAGCAACAGCAGCAGCAGCAGTGGCGGCGGCGGCGGGAGGCTGATGCAGACACCGCCGGACGCCCTCCGTACCTTTAGTCCCAGGACCCGCCGAGCCATGGCCAGGGCCAGGAGGAGGGGGAGGCGACGGGGGCGGCTTCTGCCGCTGGCCCAGATACCCCCAGTTTGCAAGAGGAGCCGTCAAGTGAAGGAGGGGAGGCGGCCCCCACTCCGGAATGACTGGAGCAAGAGAGCCCAGGCAAAAAGTGGGAGAAGGAAAGAGGGAGCAGCAGGAATAAGACAGTGGCTACCTCCAGGGGCAGCTGCAAGCGGCTGTGCAGAGTATCAAATACCCTGGCCCCCGGCAGAGGGGGGAACTCCCGGGGTCATGGCTGCAAGCCGCAGCCACCCCGGCTCCCGGCACTTGGGTTCTCCTCCGCTCTCAGTCTATCTCCTCTGGGCTGCTCCGCGCAGCGCTGCGCCGCCCCTGCCCAGGATCAAACTCCACACGGCTCTATCAGCCCAGAGCCCTTGGCCAGGCGCTGTTTTCGCGAGGCGGCGGCTGGGATTTGACGGACTGCGGGCATCTCCAATGGGAGAACTACGACGACCTAGGAAAGGAGGGGTCTGCGGGGAGGAGGGGGGTGCTAGACAGAGGGAGGGGTGGAGCGACTGGGCTTTTAGTAGAAGGGTCAGTCCCCACCACCCCCTCCCTCCCACTCTCTCCCCAGCGCTCCGCCTCCCTACACTTTCCTCCCACCCGGAGCGTGGGGCTCTACGGGGACCAGGCGGGGATGGAGCGGAGTCGCTCCGTCCCCACCGGCCCCTCCCCCTCCAAGCGTAGATAACCACTTCTCTTCCAGGTGGGAAGTGCTTAGGTCTCTCCTCCCCACCTCCTTCGATTCTTCTTCCAGCTGTCAACTGTAGCCCACTGACTCTTTCCACCCCCTCATCATCCTCCCCGCCCCCCGGTCCAAAAAAAAAAAAATAACACTCCTTGGCAATCTGGATAGTTTAGAGACCCTTCTCGGTCCCGCTAAGGTTGCCTCCCCAGTTCCAAATTCTTTCCCCACAATTGACGGGCCAGGGGTGGTGAGAAGCAGGAGAGCAGAAGTTTTGAGGGGTAAAGGGGGTTGGAGAGGGAGGGGGGGAAGATAGAGAGGGGGAAGAGAGAGGGGAGAAGAGGGAAGGAGAGAGAGAGAGAGAGAGAGAGAGAGAGAGAGAGAGAGAGAGAGAGAGAGAGAAAGAGAGAGAGAGAGAGAGAGAGAGAGAGAGAGAGAGAGAGAGAGAGAGAGAGAGAGAGAGAGAGAGAGAGAGAGAGAGAGAGAGAGAGAGAGAGAGAAGCAAAAAGACTAGAAAAGCAGGACCTTGCTCTCTGGTTTCCTAAATATATGAAATGAAATTCCACATGGGGACCCAAAAGGAAATGAGACCGGGACGCTCTGTGCTTCTCTGCCCGCCGCCCTTCCTGTCTAGGGGACATGATTTCTAAATAAGGCTGGGGGAGGGAGAGGGGATGCTTGACCTGTGCTAAGAAGGCGAGGTTTCCATCTAGGAAGAAGGAAAAAAAATCCCAATTTACAGTTCTCCCAGTCTCTGAGTTCCAAACTTAATAATCGAGTCCCTTTTCTTTCTCATTGTTCTCTTCTAATAAATAACAATGATGATAACAATAACACCTTTATATAACGTTTTAGGCTTTACAGAGTGGTTTGTTTATTACACTATAAAGCAGTGAGGTGTAATGGAAAGCATATCTGCAGTCAGGAGACCTAGCTTGGAATGCTGCTTGCAAGCTTTGACACCAGCAGCATGATCATGGGCACAAAGCTTTAAACCTCTCAGGGCCTCCGTTTAGTGTGGAGAATAATCATGCTTGTACTTGGTACCTCACAAGATTGAGGAAGAATGAGCTCTATAAATCTTAACATGCTATATAAGTATGTATGTTGTGCCTCACTCCTAAAGTCAAGTCAGATAGGGACTAATAAGAGCTAGAAACTGTGCTAAGCTCTGAGAATATAAAGAAAAGCAAAAACAGCTCCCTGCACAGAGTTCATTCACATTCTAACGGGAGAGCCCACATGCAAAAAATTAGTCATCATTTAACTAATAAATGTAGGGCCTAGCAAAAACTCCTCCTGACCCTGTGCAAGTCAATTAGTCCTGTTTGCCTCAGTTTCCTCATCTGGAAAATATGCTAGAGAAAGAAATGGCAAATTGTTCCATTATCTTTGCCAAGAAAAGGGTCAGGAAAAATCAGATACTGGATTAAACAACAAAAATTAGATTATAAACTCTTTGATGGCAGGGACTGTCCTTATTTTTCTAATTTTTATCAACACAGTGCTTGGCACCTAATAAATGTTGATCATATTAGCAATGGTATCATTTAACCAACCCCAGCTCAATTTACAGAGAAGTAAGCTAAGGCTCACAGTAGTAAAATAACTTGACCAAAGTTACCCAGATAGGACTAAAACAAAAGAATCTAAACCATAGATATTAACTTGAGATACATGAGGTCATGTTGAGTTGTGTACATTTAAAAACACCTCTTTCCCAAATGTGAACTATTTGTGCCCTACCTATAGTAGAGCCTTTCCAAACTCTTATTGATTTGGTTACCCACAGTTAGACCCCAAAATCCAAGTGTCCTTTTGGTCTCTTTACAAAGGACAACAACAATATGAAGTCATGAACTTGAAACTAGGAGGGATCTCAGAAGTCAACCAGGTTAAACTCCTCATTTTACAGGTGAAGAAACAATTATAATAATCACTTATTTCTGTGATTCTTTGGTATTTGGCATATGGAGGTGACCCTTTGTTGACAAGAACTTTGCCAGTAGACTTTGTCCTGGCAAAGCCAACCAAACTGAAGAAGCATCAACTGTGGGTCCAAAAACATTCTGCATTGTTTGTGTACCAGAAATAGTTCCAATAAGTAGAAGAGGAAGGTACAAATTAATAAAAGGGTCAAAGTAACTCATGAAGATCATCAAAAATCATAGAAAGGTTGCAATATGAATCAGTGAAGGGAGTATCCACACCAAGGAAATCACAGTTCCTTGAAATCTGAAAGAATATCTTCTCTGAGCAACAAAGTTGCAAATTCCTCAAAGGCAAAAATCAAAGCTCATACTTTTTTTTAAATTTTTCTTAGAGCTGGGCACATAAATATTTATTTGTTGTGTAAAAAAAACATTAAAAAAATCATTTGCAAAGAAAAACCTATATTTGTTCCTTTATACTTCAAGTGTGATATTAGGCAAGTCACTTCACTATTACCTCTCTGGTTTTCAGTTTGTCTTTCTATACAATGAAAGGATTGATCGATAATATCTTTAAGGTTCTTTCCAATTCTAATAACCTATGATCCTGTATTTATCCTACAATATTTCAAAGCTCTCAAGGGGAAGATAGATTGATCTTCTGCTTAGTGCTACAAAATGCAAAACTAGGAGAAATTGTGAAAAAGCAAATCTAAGTTTAATGTTAAGAGAAAAAAAAATTTAACACTTAGAACTGTCTAAAAATAGGATGAACAACTTTGGGAGGTGGTGTGTTCTCCTTTATGTTAGTCTTTGAGCAAAGATTGGATGAATATTTTTGGCTATGAAATAAATGGTTATCAATGGTTATGAAAATGGTTATTTTCAGATAAGGATCAGACTAAATGGCTTCTATGTTACCCTTCAGCTTAGAAATTCTGTGACCTTATGATCTGTGATCTTGTGGCTGATCCTTCTTCAAGTAGTCAGGAAGTTTCTGTACAGAAGGAGACCATTGAAGACTCAATCAAGACTTGAAAATTGCATCCCCTGTCCATTGGAAGGAAGCTTTGGACAATGACATATATTACTTCATAATGCATGGACCCAAGTATGATGAACATTGAATTGTCTTGGCACACATTTTGATTTGTTTGTTTATTGTTTTTAACATAGACATGTGATTTAATTAGTGTAGGAAGTTTACTGTGTGAGAGTTTCCTGAATTATTGAAAATTAGCAATTCACCTATGAAGACAGTTAATAGGTGTCAGAAGCAAAATTTGAATGCAAGTCTTTCTGACTCTAAGGCTATATCTACTGAGTTACATGGCCATGCATATTTATAGGACCATATTTTAAAAGTGTTTCTTGGAAGAAAAAGAAGCAAGATGGCAGAAGAAAGGCAGAAACTTTCTCACAAAATCTCCTCCAAACAACTTTAAAATAAAACCTCAAATCATATTCTGGATCTGCAGAAGGAACAAAAAGTTGGGATAAAGCACTCCAAGGCCACACACAGATTGTAAGGTAATTGAACAATTGGGTAGAAGGGGCAAGACCCCATTGCATTCCCAGGGTGAAAAGGAGCACTGATGTTTGTAGCCAAAGGAGAATAAAGACTCTGATCACAGTTCCAGGACAGTAAAGAGTGCTTGTGGTTATTCACAGACCAGGAGTACAGGCCAGGAGAATAGTAAACATATCCCTCCTTGGAGTGTACCACATTGGAAGAACCAAAAACTTACAGACCCTCCAGAACTAGCTCTGAAAATAATCACAGGAGAAAGCTTGAAGCATGGCACGATGCCTCTTCTACCCTAAAAGCAGAGCCCAACTTTAACATAAAGATAGAAGTCAAGAAATAGATTGGAAAATGAGAAAACAAACAAAAAGAATCATATGACCATAAAAAGTGATTATGGTGACAGAGAAGATCAAAGATCAAAACACAAACTCAAAAGGATATAATGAAATCAAAATATCTTCAAGCAATGACTCAAAGAAAAATGTGACTTAGCCAAGCCCAAAAAAGAATTCCTGAAAGAATTCAAGAAGGACTTTAAAAATCAAAAGAAGAGGAGGAAAAATTGGGGAAAGAAAGAGAATGATACAAAGAAAATTATTGAGAATCACTAGTTTGGTAAAAGAGACTCCAAAGAATACCGAAGAAAATAACACTTTAAAAAACAGATTTGACCAAATGGTAGAGACACACACAAAAAAATCCACTGACTAAAATGCCTTAAAAACAGAATGGCTTGCACGCATATATTGTATCTAACATGTACTATAACATATCTAACATGTATAAGACTGCCTGCTATCTAGGAGAGGGGGTGGAAGGAGGGAAGGGAAAAATCAGAACAGAAGTGAGTGCAAGGGATAATGTTGGAAAAAATTACCCATGCATATATACTGTCAATAAAAAGTTATAATTATATTTTAAAAAACCCAGAATGGCTAAATGAAAAAAGAGGTACAAAAGCTCACTGAAAAAAAAATCCTTAAAAATTAGAACTGGGTAAATGAAAGCTAAATGACACCATGAGATGGCAAGAAACAATAAAATAAAATCAATAGAATAAAATTAATGAAGAAAATGGAAAATATCTCATTGGAAAAAAACTGATGTGGAAAATAGATCAAGTAGAGATAATTTAGAAATTATTGTATTACCTGAACACTTGAACATTCTTGAACAACAACAAAAAGCTTACACATAGTATTTCAAAAAATTATCAAGAAAAACTGCTATGATATCCTAGAATGAGAGGATAAAATAGAAATTGGAAAAAACCATTTATGATGTCCTGAAAGTGATCCCAAAATTGAAAGTCCTAGGGATATTATAGCACTCTCAGATCAAAAAGAAAATATTTCAAGCATTCAGAAAGGAACAATTCAAATATCATGAGCCACACTCAGGATAACACAAAATTTGGTAGATTCCAGATCAAAGGACTAGAAGACTTGGCATATGATATTCCAGAAGGCAAAAGAGCTAGGATGACAAACAAGAATAACTTACCCAGCAAAAATGGATATAATTCTTAGGGATAAGTGGATATATAATGAAATAGAGGACTTTCAAGGATTTCTGAAGAAAAGATCAGAACTGAATAGAAAATTTGACTTTTAAATTTTGACTCAAAAGAAGCATAAAAAGGTAAACATGGGAGCAGCTAGGTGGTGCAGTGGATAGAGCACCAGCCCTGAAATCAGGAGGATCTGAGTTCAAATCTGCTTTAGACAATTAATATTTCCTAGCTGTGTGACCCTAGGCAAGTTACTTAACCCCAGTTGCCTCAGGGGAAAAAAAGTGTAATCATAAGAGATTCAATAAAATTAAACTGTTTGTATTCCTATATGGAAAGATGATACTTATACCTCCAAAGAACTTCATCCTTATTAGTTATAAGAAGTCTATATGGATAGAGGACCCAAGTATAAATTGATTAAATTGACTAGAATAGAGTGATTTTTTTAAAAATGGTAATATTGAGTGAGAAAGAGAGATGCACTAGGAAAAGGGGGAAGGGAAAGGTTGAATGGGAAAAATTATCTCATGAAAAAGAAGTATATAAGGAAGAGCTTTTACACTGGTAGAGAAGATGGGGGGAGTGGGCAATATTTAAACCTTACTTTTATTGGTGATGACTCAAAGAGAAAATAACATACAAAAAAAAGTTGGGTATAGAAACCTATATTGTCTTACAGGACAGTAGAAAGGGAAAGGAACAAGAAAAAAAAATATGAAGACTGATAGAAGAGAAGGCAGAAGCCGGAAGTCAAAAGCAATATAATTATTTGAAAAGAGACAAGTTCAAAAAAGAGAGAAAAAAAAATAAACAGGGAGAAAATAGGATGGAGACAAATACAGTTATTAATCATAACTCTGAATGTGAGTGGGAGGAGCTCATCCATAAAACTGAAGCAAATGGATTAAAAACCAGAATCCAAAGTATGTTGTTTATAAGAAACACACTTGAGGCAGAGTAAAAATAAGGAGCAGGAGCAAAATCTACATTGTTGTGCCGCAGTTCTTTTTCATTGTCCTGCCTCAGTTTTCCTTAATTGTTCTGCCTCAATCCCCCTGGTTGCAATATCATCCTTCCCTCCTAATCATTAGAACTGATATAATTTAGGGCTGGCTATTCTAAGTTTATAAACTGTAAATATTTAATCCAGATAAGGAGAAAGCCCTCCTATCTTAGACATCATGACCCCAGACCTTCCCTACTTATCAGAATGAACGGGGCCTCCCCCACATTCTGTCAGATAATGTATTGATAGTCTATTCTCGCTCACAGTGCTCTAATTCTGCCCCTGATTCAATCTACCTTGGTAGTTTGGAGCTATGTGTATATATATATATATATATATATATATATATATATATATATATATATATGTATTTCAGGGGAACCTCATATTGGCTGCTGTATGCTTTGAGAAATCAGCCCTGGGGGCAACATGCCCCCAGCACAATCTCTCCCTCTCAAATAAAATGTTAAAAACTCTCTGATCTCTATCTTGCCTCAGTTTTCTGGCATTACAATGCTTCAGCTGAAGTTTTTTAAAAATACCCAAAAGGATAGCAATCATGATTTCAGACAAAGCAAAATAGATCTAATTAAAAGATAGCAGGAAAATAACATTATGCTAGAAGATGCTATAGAACAAATAATGTCAATACTAATATATATATATATATATATATATATATATATATATATATATATATACTAAATAGTATAGCATCCAAAATCTTAAAGGAAAAGATAAATGAATTATAAGACAAAATAGACAACAAAACTATACTACTGGAGAATCTAAACTTATCCTCTCAGAATTAGAAAATATAATAAAAAAAATAAACAAGAAAGAAGTTAAGGATATGCATAGAATTTTAGAAAAGTTGGTTGACCTCTAAAGAAAACTGAATAAGTATGGAAAGGAGTATATTGTTTTCTTAGTTGTAGATGGCACTTTCACAAAAATTATCCATGTATTAGAGCATTAAAAACCTCACAACCAAATACAGAAAAGTGGAAATGTTAAGTGTATCCTTTTCAGATCATAATGCAATAAAAATTACATTAAATAAAAGGCAACATTAAATAATCTACTCCTAAAGAATGAATGGGTCAAAAATCAAATCATAGAAATAATCATTTTCATTGAAGAGAATAACAGCAATGAAATATCAAAAATTATGAGATGTAGCCAAAGCACTAGATAGAGGAAATTTTGTATTTCTAAATGCTTATCTCAATAAAATAGAGAAAGAGCAGATCCATGAACTGGGCATGCAACTAAAAAAAAAATAGAAAAAGAACAAATTTTAAATCCCCAATTAAATACCAAATTGGAATCCTGAAAATCAAACAAGGGATTAATAAAACTGAAAGTGAGAAACACATTGAACTAATTAAAAAACCCTGAGTCTCTTTTATGGAAAAAAATAATAAAATAGACAAACCATTAGTTAATTTGATTTAAAAATAAAGAAGAAAACCAAATTACTAGTAGTAAAGAATTTTAAAAGTGAATTCCCCATCAATGAAGATGAAATTAAAGTAATTATTAAAAGCTATTTTGCCCAATTACATGTCAATAACTTAACAGCCTAAGTGAAATGGATGAATATTTATAAAGATATAAATTGCCCAGGTTAACAGAAGGGGAAATAGAATACTTAACTAATCCTATCTTAGAAAAAGAAATTAAACAAAGTCTCAATGAGCTCACTAAGAAAAAAAAATCCTGAGGACAAGATGGATTCACAAGTGACATCTACCAAACAACAACAAAAAAACAATTCTAACGATACTCAGGAAAATATGCAAAAAAGAATCATACCAAATTCCTTTTATTTTTATAACACAAATAAGTTGTTCATACCTAAACCTAGAAGAGCAAAAATAGAGAAAGAAGACTATAAACCAATTTCCCTAATGAATATTAATGCAAATTTAAAAAAATTAAATGCATGCAAGGATATCACAGCAATATGTCTCAAAGATTATACATTATGACCAGGTGGGATTTGTGCCAGTAATGAAGGGCTGATTCATTATTAAAAAACTATTAGCATAATTGGCCATATAAACAAAAACAATAAAAATCATATAATTATCTCAGTAAGAGCAAAAAAACTTTTTTTTAACAAAATACAACACTCATTTCTATTAAAAACTCTGGAAAGCGTTAGAATAAATAGAACTTACAGCTAAAACCATCAGAATTACTTCAAAACCATCATTATATTACCTGTAATGGGGATAGACCAGAAGCCTTCTCAAAAACATCAGGGATAAACCAATGATGCCCATTATCACCCAATACCAAAGAAATTGAAGAAATTAAAGTAGGCAAGGAAGAAACAAAACTATCATTCTTTGCACACAATAGAGAATCCTAGAGAATCAACTAAAATCTAGTTGAAATAATTAACAACTTGAGTAAAGTTGTAGGATATAAAACAAACCCATAAAAATAATTAGCATTTCTACATATTACTGGCAAAATCCAGCAGGAAGAGATAGAAAAATAAATTTTTGACAGTTCATCAAGATAACTTTATCTTTATTTTTTTAATTTATTTTATTTGAAAAAAAAAGAAAAACAGAAACAGAATATAAAACTAAATAAAGAAAAAACAAAACATTATCATATGCCCAGAAGAACATCAGGGAGGATTTAAAATATATAAAAACAAATTACCAGATCAAGAAAGTAAACCAAACCCAATATCATAAAAATGACAATCCTAAATTAACTTATTTATTCAGTGCCATAGCAATCAAACCACCAACAAAAATTTCATAGAGCTAGGAAAAATAATAAAATTCATCTGGAAGAACAAAAGGTCAAGAATATCAAAAGAATTTTAAAAATCTGAAGAAAGATGGGTTTCTTGTATCAGAGCTCAAATTATATTACAAAATAATACAATCAAAGTAATCTGGTACCAGCTTAAAAAAAACAGTGTGATTGATCATAGAATAGATTAGGTACACAAGACACACTAGTAAATGAATGAGTAATTGAATGTTTGATAAACATAATAATCCAAACTTTTGGCAAAAACTCACTATTTAACAAAAATTGCTCAGAAAACTAATAACAATTTTACAGCAACTAGAAATTAGGTAAAAACAAACATTATCAAGATAAGGTCAAAAGGGTATATGATTTAAACATAAAACAAATTAGGGAGCATGGAATATTTTGCCCTTCAAATATATGGATAGGGAAAAATTTATGATGAAACAAGAGACTCAATAGATCACAGGATGTAAAATGAATAATGTTAGTTACATTAAATTAAAAAAGATTTTGCACATACAAAACCAATGCCAACAAGATTAAAAAGAAAGCAGGAAACTGAAAGAAAAATTTTTATAGCAAGTTTCTCTGATAAAGGCCTCATTTCTCAAATATATAAAGAACTGAGTCAAATTTATAGGAATACAAATCATCCCCCAATTGGTAAATGTTTAAAAGGTATTAACAAGTAGTTTTTAGTAGAAGAAATCAAAGCTATCTATAGCCACATTAAAAAAAAAAAGTTCTATCATATTAAATAGAGAAATATGGAGCCAAGATAGCAGAGAAGACACACACGTCGTTCTAAATTCCTACTACCCTCACTACTAATTACCAAATTCAGTCTCAGAAATATTGCTTGACTGGTAAAATCCACAAATATTGGGAGTACAACAAATTACCAGCTGAAGATAATCTGAAAAATCACCAGAAAAAGGTTTGTCCTGATTGGCAGGAGCAGGCCAGTTCAGGCAGAGAGGTAGAACACAGAGGCTAGCACACTGAGTGTACCAGGGCAGGGGCAGTCTCTGTGGATGGAAAATTTGCAGGGAAGACTCTACCACAGATTGGCTCCTCTACTTCAGTTGCAAAGCAGTAGATTAGCAGAGAAGTTACACAAACACCAAAGGTAGACTATACTCCAAAAACCGCCAGAATTTAACAAGATCTGGCTATACCCACCCAGCACCGGAAGTGACTCAGCACAGACCACAGCTCAGCTGTGTAGCCACATTCTGCAGCACAGGGTTTTTTGTGTGGGGCAGTCACACTTCTGCACACCAGGGGACCTCTACTCAGGGCACCCAAAAATTTGCATAGAAGGTGATCTCTGTCCAGAGCAACCACAAATCTACCGAGGGGAGGGGGGAGCAGGGAGAAGGGCTCTGCTCAAGGCAGTAGAACTTCCTCAGCTCGGCTGGGCTTCCCAGGGCAGAGACATTTCCACAGAAGGGCTCTTCCCAGGGCACTTCCGCAGCTCAGCTGCTCTTTGAAGCCTATTTGCAGGACAGCTACTGTCCATCTATCTATCCCTGTTCTGCAGAGGAAGCTGGTAACCTCTTTGCCCTGAAGACAGACCATGAGGGCTTTTTAAAAAATGAATAAAAAAGCCAAGTGTACACTAACCATTGATAGCTTCTATACAGAAAGAAAGCAGGTTTTCAATCCTGAGGAGACTAATAGCAGACAGTCTCCAAACAAAACCCCAAAGGGAGATGTAACCTGGTCTCTATCACACAAGGCTCTCCTAAAAGAAATTATAAAAGATCTTGAAAGAGAGCTAGAAGAAAAATGAGGAAAGGAAAGAGAAAGTCTGCAAGGGAGTATGGAAAAGGTGTCTAATTCACTAAAAGAAAAATTTGATAAAGTGAAAAAAGAATACAACTTCCTGAAATGTGAATTGGAAAAGATAAATAACCCCCAGGAAAGTAGGATTTGTGAACTAGAAAAAGGAAATAACTCAGTAAAAAAAAAAAAAAAAAAAATTAGTGAAATGGAAAAAAGTTCCATAGAGCAAAACAACTCATTTAAAACTCAATTGGGCATATATAAAAAGAAGTTTAAAAAAAAAGCTAATGAAGAAGATCACTCATTAAAAATCAGAACTGAACAAATAGAAATGAACAATTCATTGAGACATCAAGAATCAGTCAAGCAAAACAAAAAAAATAGAAAAAATGTTAAACATCTACTTGGAAAATAACAGACCTGGAAAATAGATCTAGGAGAGATAATTTGAGAATTATTGGACTTCCTAAAAATTATGATTAAAAAAAAAGAATTTAGACACTGTTTTACAGAAAATCATCAAAGAGAACTTCCCAGATGTAATAGAATCAGATGGTAAAATAGGCATTGAAAGAATTCATCGAACACTTCTTTAAGAGACCCTAAAATAAAAACTCCAAGGAATATTGTGGCTAAATTTCTAAATTATCAAACTAAGGAAAAAATATTACAAGCAGCCAGGAAAAAAACAATTCAAATACTGAGGAGCCACAGTAAGGATCACTCAAGATCAGCTGCTTCCACATTAAAGGATTGAAGGACCTGGAATCTGATATTCCAAAAGGCAAAAGAACTTGGAATGCAGCCAAGAATAAACTACCCAGCTAAGCTGAGCATTTTCTTCCAGGGAAGAAGATGGACATTTAATGAAATGGGTGAATTCCATTTGTTTCTAATGAAAAAAACAGAGCTAAATGACTCCAACAATAAGACTCAAGAGAAGCAGAAAAAGGTAAAAAGAACTCTTGAGAATTGTATTTTCTATTATGGACATACATAAAGAGTGCATGTATAATTTGATTTTACTGATATAATATAAAAAAGGGAAGCAGAAGTGGAAAAGAAATAGTATCAGAAAAAGAGAAAAGAGGAGATAAAAAGAAACTACATCCCATGAAGAGGCAAAGGAAACCTATCATATATGAGGGAATTTAGGGAGGGTCTAGAGGAACATGTGTGAATCTTACTCTCATCAGATTTGGCTCAGAGAAAATAATTTACATATTTGTTTTACAGAGAAACTTCTCTCACCTCATTAAAAAGTGGGAGAGGAAAAGGGAAGAAGAAAAGAGTAATAAGGGAAAGGTATAAGAAAAGGGAAGGGACTCAAAAGGGGTGGGAGAGATTCTAAAGAGGGATAGCTGTGTAAGGAAAGTAGTGCCCATAAATTTAATACAGGGGAGGAGAGAAAGAGGGGCAAGGAAAAGAAAACCATAATCTGGGGATAAGAAGATGGCCAGAAATACAGAATTAGTCATTTTAACTGTAAATATGAATGGGATGAACTCTCCCATAAAGTGGAGGTGGATAGCAGACTGGATAAAAAGCCAGAACCCTACAATATATTGTTTACAGGAAACACATTTAAAGCAGGGAGATAAATACAGAGTAAAGGTAAAAGGCTGGAGCAGAATCTATTATACTTCAGGTGAAGTCAAAAAAGCAGGCGTAGCCATCCTGATCTCAGATCAAGCAAAAGCAAAAATTGATCTAATTAAAAAAGATAAGGAAGGAAACTATATCTTGTTAAAGGATCACATAGACAATGAAGCAATATCAATACTAAACATATATGCACCAAGTGGTGTAGCATCTAAATTCCTAAAAGAGAAGTTAAAAATTGCAAAAAGAAATAGGCAGCAAAACTATAATAGTGGGAAATCTCAACCTTACTTTCTCAGAATTAGATAAATCAAATCACAAAACAAATAAGAAAGCAGTTAAAGAGGTAAATAGAATATTAGAAAACTTAGGTATGATAGATCTTTGGAGAAAACTGAATGGAGACAGAAAGGAGTACACTTTCTTCTTGGCAGTTGATGGAATCTATATAAAAATTGACCATATATAAGGACATAAAGACCTCAAAATTAAATGCAGAAAGGCAAAAATAGTAAAAGCATTCTTTTCAGATCGTGATGCAATAAAAAGTACATTCAACAAAAAGCTAGGAGTAAATAGACCAGAAAATAATTGGAAACTAAATAATCTCATCCTAAAGAATGATTTGGTGAAACAGCAAATTATAGATACAATTAATAATTTCACCCAAGAGAATGACAACAATGAGACAACATACCAAAATTTGTGGGTTGCAGCCAAAGTGGTAATAAGGGGAAATTGTATATCTTTAGAGGCTTACTTGAATAAAATAGAGAAAGAGAAGATCAATGAATTGGGCTTGCAACTTAAAAAGCTAGAAAAAGACCAAAAAGAAAAACCCCCAATCAAATACTAGACTTGAAATTCTAAAATTAAAAGGAGAAACATAAAATTCAAAGTAAAAAAACCATTGAATTGATAAATAAAACTAAGAGTTGGGTTTATGAAAAATCAATAAAATAGATAAACCTTTGGTAAATTTGATTAAAAAAAGGAAAGAGGAAAATCAAATTGTTAGTCTTAAAAATGAAAAGGAAGAACTTTCTACCAATGAAGAAGAAATTAGAGCAATTATCAGGAGTTACTTTGCCCAACTTTATGCCAATAAAAATGTAGGCTACAAAAATATAGGCTTCCCAGATTAAAAGAGGAGGAAGTAAATTGCTTAAATAGTCCCATTTTAGAAAAAGAAATAGAACAAGCTATTAATCAACTCCCTAAGAAAAAATGCGCAGAACCAGATGGATTTACATGTGAATTCTACCAAACATTTAAAGAACATGCTATATAAACTATTTGAAAAAATAGGGAATAAAGGAGTCCTACCAAACTCCTCTTATGACACAGACATGGTACTGATACCTAAACCAGGTAGGTTGAAAACAAAGAAAAAAACTTATAGACCAATCTCCCTAATGAATATTGATGCTAAAATCTTAAACAAGATATTAGCAAAAAGACTACAGAAAATCACCCCTAGGATAATACAACATGATCAAGGAGGATTTATACCAGGAATGCAGGGCTGGTTCAATATTAGGAAAACTATTAGCATAATTGACTATATCAATAACCAAATTAGCAAAAACCATATGATCATCTCAGTAGATACAGAAAAAGCATTTGATAAAATCCAACATTCATTCCTATTAAAAACACTAGAGAGTATAGGAGTGAACAGGCTTTTCTTTAAAATAATCAGTAGCATCTATTTGAAACCATCAGTAAGCATCATATGTAATGGAGATAAACTGGAACCATTCCCAATAAGATCAGGAGTGAAACAAGGTTGCCCACTATCACCATGACTATTCAATATTGTATTACAAATGCTAGCTTCCGTAATGAGAGTTGAGAAAGAGATTAAAGGAATTAGAGTAGGTAATGAGGAAACCAAATTATCACTCTTTGAAGATGATATGATGGTATACTTAGAGAACCCCAGAGATTCTACTAAAAAGCTATTAGAAATAATGCACACCTTTAGCAAAGTTGTAGGATACAAAATAAATCCATATAACTCATCAGCATTCTTATATATCACTAACAAAATCCAACAATTAAAGTTATAAAGAGAAATTCCACTTAAACTAATTGCTGAAATATTTGGTAATATTTAGGAATCTATCTGCCAAGAGTAAGTCAAGAACTATATGAGCAAAACTACAAAATACTTTCCATCCACACAAATAAAATCAAATCTAACCAATTGGAAAAATGTTAAGTGCTCTTGGATAGGTCAGGCAAATATAATAAAGATGACAATGCTACCTAAACTAATCTATTTATTTAGTGCTATACCAATCAGACTCCCAAAAAGCTATTTTAATGACCTAGAAAAAATGACAACAAAATTCATCTGGAAGAACAAAAGGTCAACAATTTCATGGGAACTAATGGGAAAAAAAATCAAATAAAGGTGGCCTAGTTGCACCAGATCTAAAATTATATTATAAAGCAGCAGTTACCAAAACCATTTGGTATTGGCTAAGAAATAGACTAGTTGATCAGTGGAATAGGTTAGGTTCACAGGACAAAATAATCAATAACTATAGCAATCTAATGTTTGACAAACCCAAAGGGCCCAGCTTTGGGAATAAGAATTCACTGTCTGACAAAAACTGCAAGGAAAATTGGAAATTAGTATGGCAGAAACTAGGCATTGACCCACACTTAACACTGTATACCAAGATAAGGTCAAAATGGGTCAAAATGGGTTCATGATCTAGGCATGAAGAATGAGATTATAAATAAATTAGAAGAAATAGAATTGTTTACCTCTCAGACTTGTGCAGGAGGAAGGAATTTGTGACCAAAGAAGAACTAGAGATCATTATTGATCACAAAATAGAAAATTTTGATTATATCAAATTAAAAAGGTTTTGGACAAACAAAATTAATGCAGATAAGATTAGAAGGAAAATAATAAACTGGGAAAACATTTTTAACAGTCCAAGGTTCTGATAAAGGCCTCATTTCCAAAATATATAGAGAATTGACTCTAATTTATAAGAAATCAAGCCATTCTCCAATTGATAAATAGACAAAGGATATGAACAGACAATTTTCAGATGAAGAAATTGAAACTATTTCTAGCCATATGAAAAGATGCTCCAAGTCATTATTAATCAGAGAAATGCAAATTAAGAGAACTCTGAGATACCACTACACACCTCTCAGATTGGCTAGGATGACAGGAAAAGATAATGTTGAATTTTGGAGGGAATGGGAAAACTGGGACTCTGATATATTGTTGGTGGAATTTAAATACATCCAGCCCTTCTGGAGAGCGATTTGAAACTATGCTCAAAAATGTATCAAATTGTGCATACTCTTTGATCTAGTAGTGTTACTACTGGGCTTATATCCCAAAGAGATCTTAAAGAAAGGAAAGGGACCTGTATGAGCAAAAATGTTTGTGGTAGCCCTCTTTGTAGTGGCTAGAAACTGGAAACTAAGTGGATGCCCATCAACTGGAGAATGGCTGAATAAATTGTAGTATATGAATATTATGGAATATTATTGTTCTGTAAGAAATTACCAACAGGATGATTTCAGAAAGGCTTGAAGAGACTTACATGCACTTATGCTGAGTGAAATGAGCAGGATCAGGAGATCATTATATACTTTAACAACAATACTATATGATGATCAATTCTGATGGATGTAGCTCTCTTCAACAAGGAGATGAACCAAATCAGTTTCATTTGTTCAGTAATGAATAGAACCAGTTACACCCAGCGAAAGAATTCTGGGAAATGAGTGTGAACTACTACATAGCATTTCCAGTCCCTTTGTTTTTGTCCACTTGCATTTTTTATTTTTCTCACAGGTGAATTGAACATTATTTCAAAGTCTGATTCTTCTTGTGCAGCAAAATAACTATATGGATATGTATACATATATTGTATTTAACATTACTTTAACATATGTAACAGGTATTGGTCTATCTGCCATCTGAGGGGGGGAGGGGGAAAGGAGGGAAAAATTGGAACAAAAAGTTTTGCAATGGTCAATGCTGAAAAATTACCCATGCATATATCTTGTAAATAAAAAGCTATAAAAAAGAGAAATATAAAAACTCCTAAGTGTCACCTCATATCTATCAGAGCAGAAAGGAAAATGACAAATGTGGGAAGGAATGTGGAAAAATTGAGACATAACTGTAGTAGTACTGTAATATGGGAACTCTTATCAGTTATGAACTGATCTAATTATTTTTGAGAGCAATTTAGAACTATGTCAAAAGGCTCATAAAACTATATGGATTGACCCAAGATTACCACTACTAGATTTGTATGCCAAACAGATAAAAATGCAAAAGGGAAAAGGATCTCTATGTACAAAAATATTTGTACATTTGGCAAAGAATTGGAAATTGAAGGGATGCCCATCAAGTGGGGAATAGTGAACAAATAGTGGTAGAAAATTGTGATGGTCTATTATTGTTCTATAAGAAATGACAAGCAGGATGCTCTCAGAAAAACCTGGAAAGACTTACAAGAATTAATGTAATATAAAGTGACTAGAACCAGGAAAACAATGGTCACCTGAAAAACTGTAACTACAGTACTATAAAATGATATCCATGAATGTTGCAATACAATGATTTAAGACAATTCCAAAGGACTTTTGATGAAAAATGCTATCTATCTACCTTCAGAGAAAGAACTGACAGAGTTTGAATGTTCATCAATGAATGCTTTTTTTTTTTTTTTTTTTACTTTTCTTGGGATTTTTTTAGTCTGTATTTTTAAACATGACTAATGTGGAGATATTTTGCATGGCTGCACATGTATAGTCTCTATCAAATTGTTTACCTTCTTGGGGGTGAGAAGAATTTGAAACTCAAATTTTTAAAAAAATGTTTGTTTGTTTGCTGAGCCAATTAGGGTTAAGTGAGTTGCCCAGGATCACACAGCTAGGAAGTATTAAGTGTCTAAGACCACATTTGAACTCAGGTCTTCCTGACTTCAGGGCTGGTGCTCCATCCATTGCACCACCTAGCTGCCCCTACATTTTTTTTAAAAATGCTAAAAATTGTTTTTACATGTAATTGAGAAAAATACAATGACAATCCCCCCTCTCTCCCTCAATGTCCCTCAATGAAGCCCCCATGCATTTTGTTCTTTGGCAGCTAACTCTATATTGTTTATACCTTGGTCCTGGCAGAAAAAGGTAGACTTTCCTATTAGAAATATGATTATTTTGTAGTTATTACAGAATTAAGAGGCCTTTCATGAATATTTGGTTTTCATAAATTTAAACTAAGTAGACTAAATGGAAGCTTGTTGCCAGGGCAATCTGTATTTCATCTCCCCTTCCCACCCCCAAAAGGGACTGTTAGTCCCTTTGCAACCGAGAAGGAAGGAAAGGAATGGGGAGGTGAAAGTTTATTTATCCTTTGTAGCTTATTCTTGAATGGGCTTGTCTTGGGCAGAAGAGAGGGAAGTGGCCAAAGCTACTTCCCAAGGCATTGTTTTAAGGATTGCCCTATTGCCCTTTAGTCAGACTGGTTGGAAGAAAATCTAGTAGGCTGACCTGTAGGATGTCATTAAAAAAAACAACAACCACACATACTTGTAATGTTATTAGTAGAGGGAATTCCCAACAAGAAACTTATACTAATGTGGATTCTCTATTACTGGAGTTTTCTAGGGTTCTGAGGTTAAGTGACTTGCCTAGGGTCACATAGCTAGTACATGCCAGAGATTAGAGTTGAATTTTGGTATTCTGGAGTCAAGACTAGCCTTCCTCCCAATATTAGACCTAGAGATGTCAGAGAGCCACATTTAGCTATTATTAGTCAGTCAGTAAGGATTTATTAAGCACCTACTCAGTCCCAGGCACTTTGCTAAGAACTGAAAATACAAGAAAGGCAAAAACGAAAGACCTTGAACTCTGGGGGTTGTTGTGGTTTGTCCTTTGTTGTAGAAAAGGACCATGATTCAAGAAAGATTTCATTACTTGCAAGTGAATGGGATTTAAGTGAATAAGGTATAAAGTTACCAGCCTCACTCTCTCCTTTGGAGCCATCTAGGTCCAATAGCAAAATATATATCATGACAAGAGGAGATGGCCTTGAATGCAGTGGGAGGTCTTGCCTTGCTAAGAGAAGGAAGGAAGGAAGAAGGAAATGATGAGGTATGAATATGGGGGTGATGCGAGAAAGATTCCAATCTTTGATTCCCAACCCCCCCTAGCTAATGTAAATTACCCTTTGACTCACAAATCCTGGTCCCTTTGAATTCCAATAGAAGATCCTGACCTGTCCCAGCCCCACCCGGATCTGAGCCAACTTTGGGGCTACATCCCAAAGCCCCTCATGCTAAGTCTCTGACTTAAAAGGACTACACTGGGAACCCCTCTTTGCAGAGATTCCAAACATGCCAGCCATGTGAGGACCCTCTGTCCACTGGACCCTCTGTCCAGTGCCCTCCTTATCTCTACCTTCACCTATCTCCTACTTCTAAACTCAGTAATAAACCTCTTTTATTAATCTAGCTCTCTGGGCCAATAAATGCTTTTATTGGGAATTCCGCGCTGCTACTAGACCTCAAATACCGAATCCAAGGGGGTTGCAGGGGAACTCTGTTTGACTCCCTGTACCCCAAACCTGCCACTAGGCCTTAACTAAACCCTAATTTCATTTAGGTACCCCAAATGTAGACCTCAACATGTGGTCTACACCTCAACATTTGGTTCCTGACCTCAACAGGGGTACCTAAATGAAATTAGGGTTTAGTTGAGATCTAGTGGCAGATTTGGGGTACAGGGAGTCAAACAGAGTTCCCCTGCAACCCCAATGGATTCGGCGCAAGGTTACGGCGGCGGTAAATGAGGTCTAGTAGTGGCACAAGTCCCCAATAAAAGCATTTATCAGCCGAAAAGCTAGATTGATAAAAGAGATTTATTATGGGATTTAGAAGTAAGGAAATAGGTGAAGGTGAGATATGAAGGGCACCGGACAGAGGGTCCAGTGGACAGAAAGTCCTGACATGCCAGGTGTAAGGTTGGTATATTTGGGACCTCTGCAAAGAGGGGGTCCCAGTGTGGCCCTTTTATAATGAGAGATTTAGCTAGAGGGGTTTTGGAGTGTAACCCCAGTTGGCTCAGATCTGGCTAGGGGCTGGGACAGGCCCGGATCTTCTATTGGAATACAAAGGGACCAGGATTTGTGAGTCAAAGGGTAATTACATTAACTGGGGGGAGAGAGGGGGTTGGAAAGGAATCTTTCCTTGGAAGGAAGGAAGGAAAGAAGGAAGGAAAGGAAGGAAGGAAGGAAGGAAGGAAGGAAGGAAGGAAGGAAGGAAGGAAGGAAGGAAGGAAGGAAGGAAGCTGTGTTACCCAACTGGAACTTGCTAGTTGGATCCCTTGGGCAGCTACTCTTGCAGGTTGTTGTTTGTGCTTAGTTCTCAAAGAAAACCATCACATCAAGAAGGAGATATCAAGACTTACAAGTCACAGTGTAAGAGAGGTCACAATCCAAGTGAAGAGACAACGTACAAACAATAGGTACAAGCAAGATATATAAAGGAGAAACTGGAAATAATCAACAGAGAGAGGACATTAACATTATGAGGATCGGGAAAGGCATCTTGTAGAAGGAAAGATTTTAGCTGGAATTTGAAGAAAGAAAGTTAATGTAGATAAGAAGCAAAGAGAATTCCAGACATAGTACACAGCCAATGAAAATGTCCATTGTCTTGAGACAGAATGTTATGTGGGAGAAACAAGAAGTGTCATTGGATCACGGAGAATGTGGAGGGACAGGGAAATAAGATACAAGACTCCTTGGATACTTAATCATATCCTAGGAACATTCTACTTGACAATTAGAAGACCTAGACTGAAGTCTACATCTGATACTGGTAGGTGTCCTTGAATAGGTCATTTAAACTTCTTGAGATTTAGTTTCTACATCTGTAATATGGAAATATTAACATTCATAAGGGGCAATTACATGGCTCTGATGAGGTGTGAGAATTGAGGGTAAGAGATCCCCTCTGGTCAATGTTGCAGGTATCTTTCGAAAGAATTCGCAAAGGCAAAGTCTGTGGCAAAAGGGGGTTTATTTGCATTAAGAAGAAAGCTTTCTTAGTAGGCAAAGAATCCTGGCAGCATAGTTTTGCTAAGAAGACAGCCTTCTTAGTGGGCAAGGTCCTGTCAGGACTATTGTAAAGATGGGTTTGCACTGAGAAGAAAATATCTTCACCAGTGGGCAAAATACTGCAAAGATGTCTGGGTATACAGCCTAGATATATTGGGACTGCTTTGATCTTTGGCCCGGAACCAGGGGCCAACTGAGAATGAATCTGAGTGACTGATTTTCAATTTCATTCAATTCAAAATTGAATGAGATTACTTATCTGGGTATTGCTTTATGGACAGAAGGGTGTGCCCCTTCTAGAGAAGGGTTTGAGACCCTGAATCACCCTTCCCCCACAGATTAAAGGGGACACAGTTTCAGGGGCCCCCAAAAGGTTAAAGGGGACACAATTTACATCAGCTCCATGGATGGAGTTTTAGGCTTGGAATCAGGAAAAATTATATTTTTTAGCTCAAATCTGGTCTCAGACATTTACTAGCTATATGATTCTGGGCAAATCACAATGCTGAGAGCTTCACCAAAATGAAATAAAAGAGAACACTCAGATCTTCTTGAGCTTTCAAATTTCAATTCTAGGAAACTTGAAATCACAACAGAAATGTCATTTTAAAATATTGTATTGCATTATAATTTGTATGCCTTATCTTTTCCTATGCTGCTATTGGCACCTACCAGGATCCCAGATAAAAGTTGAGAGTGGGACTACAGAAGGAACCAAGTGAATCCCAAAGACAAGATAAATTCAGAGGCAGCCAGAACTAAGTGGTACAGCAGCCTGCCATTGTATGGGGATTCTAAAGTTCTGAGTTAGATCCCAGCTATGCTTCTTTGGTAGTTATGTTGACCTCACCTTTGTGGGCTTCAGTTATCTCATCTGGATTAAAGTGAAATGGAAGGGGCTCTCCCAGCTCTATCCTCACATTCTGTGAAATTACCAAACAGCTTTTGCTGTCCTGTAACAGGTCATAGGTTTGGGGCTTTTTTGGTGTGTTTTTTTTTTTCAAAGCAAGAGCCCCAGGAGTCACATTTCCTTCTGAATTTGAAAAGGGGACCAAGCCAAATACCCTAGAGAGTCTCTTGAATGAACAGGAAGCTCCCCCCTAGCATTTCTCATGCTGAAGGCAATATTAAAAGTTAATCTCTTCAGAAGAAAACACTCATTTGTCTATATTTTGTAGAAACCTTTTTTTTTTTTTTTCTTCCTAAACTTGTCCTGGCAATCTTGTGGGTAGAGCTTTGTTTTCATTCTTTATATCTGTTTCCCCAGTAACTGGCACTTAGTAGGCACTTAATAAATAAATACTTGTTAATTGATTGATGTCTGTCCTAATGACATTCATAGGCTATCAGAGCACAAAGCAAACACACATTACCCTCCCCACAGAGGAGAAGACAGCACAGAAGAATTGTGCTGTCAATCAATCCAAAGGTCAGGCCATGGACACCTGGTGGCTATGACCAGTGTCCCAGGGTCAGGCCAGAGCTTAACTCTCTGAGTCCTAAGGATGGCCCTTTGGAGCTGCAACAAACTTGACCCACTCTAGGTAATTTGAGATCTTAAAGGGGCTTTCAATTTGCATGTGAGTGGGATTGGGTACTATTAGTAAGCAGTGTTAATTTTTTCAACTTGACATTTTCTGCTCTAATAAATTCCTGTAAAAATAACTAAATTAAGTATTGCCTTGTACTTGGTATGAGGTGGGAGATAAGTAGGGAGTGGAGAGGATAGATTAAAATCCATAACCAACAACCCAAAGAAAACTTTTTTCATCAAATGGAAAAACCCTCTAATTCGCAGCTCTTAACTACACAATTAGATCCTTAAGTAGTTACCCCCCAGGGCCTACTTTTTAATTCCTGTGAAACAATTCAACTAATCCATATTCAGTAGATTCAAAGCAAAGTTTTAGCTCCCACACCCCGGAGGAAAGCCTCTGGTTGAATTCCCGTTAGAATATTTTAATTTCAAAATGGACCTCCCCCTCCCTTCCCTTCATTTGACAGAGCTGCCCTTGACCTGATTAGAAAATATCCATTGAAAATAACATGAAGAAACAACCATGTTTGGTTAGGAAAAATTCTTTGGGACAAAACCCCATGGGCATTGGGAATGTCTTCCTATCAAAACAAAGTCTTGGGACAGGGACTTGGGTTTATACCAGCATTCCCAGTTGGAAGGGGGTGCTTAGTATGGACTTACACAACAAAACAATACAGGCAAAGAAAAGGTCAGCAGTGCTGTCTCATCCAGGCATGGAGCACCCTCATTCTAGTTGTTTAGAATTAGAGTTTTCCTTGGCAAAAATACTAGAATGGTTTTCCCATTTTTTTTTTTCAGCTCATTTTACCAATGAAGAAACTGAGGTAAACAGAATTTAGTGACTTGCTCAGGATCACACAGGTAGTAAGTGTCCGAGGCCAGTTTTGAACTCAGGGATGGTTGACTTCATATTCAGCACTATATCCACTGAGCCTCCAAATGCTCTCATAGTTAAGGGGAATCAATTAATCTTTCTTGTCCTGTCTTTAACTATTCTTATCTGTCAGAGAAATTTCTTATTTCTCTGCAGTATCATACAGTCCTAGAATACCTGATTTGAAAGGAAAATCAAACGTCATTTTGTCCAACTTGTAATTGAACAGGAATCCATCCTATAACATTTCTAACAAAGTCAATCATCATCGTCTTGTACAAGGACTAGGTTTGAATCCAGGTTTAATTGCTTGTTCTTTGGCTGACCAGACCATAAGCATTGTAGTTGTGTTTTTGCTTTCTTCTCATCTTAAAACTTTCCTCAGTGCCTAGAAGTTTCCTCAATCAAAAATATTCCCTCCAGCACATTCTACTTTTGGATCTACCACTTTAATTGCTAAGAAGTTTTTCCCCTTATACTGAACCCAAAATATACCTCTCTGAAACTTTGGTTCTTCATTTCAAATCCTGCTGTCCAGGGTCAAGCAAAATAAGATTAATTCCACTCCCCCAAGGCATGTCTTCCTTCCTTCAGATACTTAAAGATAGACATAAAGTTCTCTCTGTTCCTTCTCTTCACCTGATTAAGGTATAAGAATTTTAAATTATCTTTTAGGATAAAGCACATCAATTGACACAGTTCACTTTTATTGTTTTATCCATAAGGCAAAGATAGAACAAGTTGATTAAAAATTATTTCATTTCAAAGTAAAATTATAATATCCACTTGTAATCACATTTTAAAAATATATTTTCATGGATAGGAGAAATTCTAGTAAAATTAATTTTTTGAAAAAATTCTTGCATCAATTGATGCATTGAGTCCTTTAGCATTAAAATTCTCTATTTCCTCTAATCAGTCTGGAAATAGAATTGTCTTTCTAGTTCTCATTAATTGATTCTGGCCATTATTCTCTTGATGGGTTGAAGTATGTCAAACTTCTTTCTTAAATCTGCTATTCAGAGCAAACAGAGTACTCCAAATAACAGATGCTTTAACTTGAACAGGTCACAATACAATGGGATTGACTGACATCTCCTCTGCTCTGGGCACTATAATTTTATTAATGCAACCTATACAAGTCAGCTCTTTTTTGACTGACATATCACACTGCTATCTATTGTGAGCTTGAAATTGGTCAAACTCTCTACCCACAACTTTCACCATCTCCTCTGTATTTTTAACTTGATCTGCTTTCCTGCAGACCATTCTTCTTCTTTCCCATACTTCTGTAGTTGACTTTTTCAATCCAAGGGCAGGGTTTACATTTATCACTATCAGATTTGGTCTAGAGAAACTCCCTCCCTAAAGCCCTACTCTCCTAATTGGTAACTCTCTCCTAGGGACCATGCTGTACTTCAGCCACCTTATCCCTCTTTCCTTTCATTCATGACTTATATTTCCCCCTGAGAATGGAAGTTTCTTCCTGGAGGAACTGGAAATATCTTGTTTTCTTGTATTAGTATCCCCAGGGATTAACAGTGTCAAACATTTAATAAATGTTCCTCTTTCTCTCTCTTTCTTTCTTCCTCTCTTTTTTTTCTATTTTTGTGAGACAATTCTGATTAAGCCACTTGCTCAGGGTCACACAACTTAAAAGTAATAAATGTTTAAGGCCAGATTTGAATTCAGGCCCTCCTGACTCCAGGGTTGGTATTCGATCCATTGTACCATCTAGTTACCCTTCTTCCAGCTCTTTCAGACAAACTCAGTGATTACCTGCTTTTCTGTCTGGCTTTTTTAAAACATCCAAATATATTAAATTATTTTTTTAACTTTCAAATTTTTCAATATTGTTTTTAGTTTCAAATTCTTTATCTTCACCCCTTCCCCCACCCATTAAGTAGGCAAGAAATATGATAACTATTATATATACGAAGTCAGGAAAACATTTCCAAATTAGCCTTGTAGGAGAAGGGGAGACAAGTAAAGTAAATAAGGGGGAATGTGCTTCAAACTGTTGAGGTTGGGAAGGGGACCCCAAAAGTTTGGGATCACAGACAGATGTTGCAAGGTATCTCAAAAAAAATATGCAGCCTTGAACCCATTCCCTAGTCAAGGGGCAAAGTTTTATTGTAATTGTAATGCCAATACAAATGGGCTAAGTTCCAAAAGAAACTTTAAAAAGAAACAGAAGCAAAGAGACACATTTATCCAGCTTTCATCATTGACATGCTAATTCTATGGCCCAGGGCAAGGGTTAGGGAGTGGTCTCTGGAATTTGGTTCTCACTGACCAGATTATCAGTCCGTAATGAATTATGGAGTGTTCTATCCAGAAGCAGACAGATTGCTGTTGTATTGGGAGTGTAGTAAATCCCTGGGGATTATTGACTTATTGTTAGGCTAGAAGCCCCCTTTAAAATCAGGGGACCCCAAATGCTATATTACAATATTTTCCCCCTCAAGCAGTTTGCACCCCAAATTCAACAAGAACAAGAAACAGATATCTCATCTTCTGAAGTGTTTAATGCCTAATGGGATCCAAATCGGGGAGGGGAGGCAACATGGCGGCACCAGCATTCAGAGAAGTTCTGAGTAACCCAATTAGTTAGTCACTGGTAGTCAGGATGAACAAACAGTTGGAAGTTCATAACTTAGAGTCTGGAAGAAAGAAATTTCACAATTAAATTAAAAATGCAAGGACCAAATATGAGCAAAAAAAAAAAAAAAGAATAATTAAAAGTGGAGTTAGTATAGGGGTTAGTTAGGACAATAGCCAGGAACCCCATCTAGAGAAAGACGGGGTGAGATGAGGCTATCTTGAATGCCTCTCATCCAGATAGCTTTTCCTAGGATAAATATGAAAGGATGTTTTCCCCAAATCCCCTCTTTTGTCTCCTTGAAGGAGTGAGGGCAGTGCATTATACACAGTGAAAGGATCACTCAGATGACCTGGGGTGCAAGCATCATAATAGGTCTCTCAGAAACATGAGAGTAGAATGGAGAACCCATTTCCCTTAGAAGCACAGATGGTACCTGAGGTCAAGTTTTGTAGTAGTTTCCTGGTTAGTCGTTCCCCAAAATGACTATAATTACATGTCATTATATCAATTGGAATGTTAGTTCTCAGGAGGTCATGAAGAAGCTTCAGGGAAGGTAGTGTAGAAGCTCATAATGCTTCTATGAGTGAGTTT
The DNA here is from genome assembly GCF_902635505.1 of Sarcophilus harrisii. Taxonomy (NCBI): domain Eukaryota; kingdom Metazoa; phylum Chordata; class Mammalia; order Dasyuromorphia; family Dasyuridae; genus Sarcophilus; species Sarcophilus harrisii. Next base: position 514,556,802 of record NC_045428.1, read on the forward strand.
GCCAAGATAATTTTGGAATGGATATTCTCCAATTATTATGTGGGTAAAAAATTCTTTCTGGCAATAAAACAAGGGAAAGTCAGGTTAATGTTATTTCTCTGGAGGAAGCTAATACAAATGGGGTAGCAACCAGGGTGCAGATGGTAACATTTGGGAAAAGGGTCTTTGCACATAATGCATCAGGTTGTATGTGGTATGCCTTGAGGAGGCTGAGGGCAACCCAACAATCCTGAATGCTCCCATGTCCATAGAGGTCCCTAGCCTGACTAAAGACTAAGGAGTTATCTCCCCACTGGTAGGGACCTGTAGAATGACATCTGGAGAGCTGAAGAGAAAATACTAAGAGGAAAACTCTCATCTTTGGAGTGTTGTTAAAGTTATATCTGGAAAAGTGGAAAATAACAAGGGAAGAAGAAAGAAAGAAAGAAAGAAAGAAAGAAAGAAAGAAAGAAAGAAAGAAAGAAAGAAAGAAAGAAAGGAAGGAAGGAAGGAAGGAAGGAAGGAAGGAAGGAAGGAAGGAAGGAAGGGAGGGAAGGAGGGAGGGAAGCTAATCTTAAGTGTCTCAGCCACCTTTTGAGTTATTGAGAAGTAAAGGCTGGGCCATTGTCAATCTGCAAAGAGCTGGGCAGGTCAAAAAGAAATTCCTACTGGCTGGCCTCTGGGATTAGAAGCTGGCCTGAAAGTGTTTGAGACCATCCAGAAGGAGAAAGGATATATCCCTTTTTTTTAGTAAAGAACTTGTTCCTGAGAAATATGAAAGAATATAGGAGTTGGGGAGCTGGGGAGTTAAAGGTGCCATGCTCAGGGACAGCACAGGGAGCTGAATCTATGAACCTGTTTTCTTTGCATATTTAATAGAAGAATTCTTTGCTGTCAAAAGTCCCCTTTCTTTCCATATAGCTCCATGAGTGAGCAAAATATGAAAAGCATCTTTGGAGTCTGTATAGATGTTCGCTTTCATTCCCTTCCTCAGTTCCAAGAAAACTGGATCCATATATAAATCATTCACCACCCAGGTTGTCAGGAGGAAAGTGCCTGAAGTCAGGTTGACTAGAATAGACAGAATCTAGTTTCCTCACAATTATGAATAATGTCACCCCTCTGAGGGCTGTCAGGGAGAAGAGTGGCAGGGTTAAGGGGTGACACACTAGGAGAGTCAAGTCAAGTCTAGTAGGAGAGCCTGATAGCTGGTAAGCCTCCCACTAGTAATCTGCTGATGCCCTTGGGCTTCCAAAATGCTCTGAGCCTGGTGGGGGTTGGCCTGGGCTGATTTTAGAGGCTTCCTCAATTAGAAGGGCTGTGGCAGCTAACTCTAAGGCAGGAGGGTCACCCTAAAGACACAAGTTTCTTTGAGAAGTAAGTGAGGGGTCTGGAATAAGGTTCAAGAGCCTAAGTCAAGACCCCTAGGGCCTGGCCCCACCTTTCATCACCGTACAGAGTAAAAGGCTTTAGGTAGGGTTAAGGCCAGAGAAAGAGATTAGTTTAGCTTTCAGGGTCTTAACAAACTGATAAAATTGTGTGGGCTTTTAGATAAAGAAACTTCATAGCCCTCGGTGGGGGGGGGTGAAGTTAGGGGTTTGCTCAAATGTGGGGGGATGGGCTGAAGCCCTGGGCTACCTCCATGTTATGGACATGACTGTTCATGTTCACTGGTAGTGGAGGGGGGTTACATTCCCCTGGATTTGCCCCTTCAAGGACAAAAATAAATTGTGGGTCTTTTATGCAATGGTATGCAAAAGAAAGCATCTTTAAGATCTGGAGTAAAAAACCATTGTGTCCCTTGGGATTCTTGTATCGGGCTCATGGCTTCTACTGACCATTTTCTCTGATTATAGAAATTTGCTATAAGAGGAAAAAGCAAGGATATGATTATAACAGCATCAAAACAGGTCCTTCAGGCTTCAGTCTGAGAGCACAGACATGACAGGATAAAGCGTCCTTAGCTCTATTTGACAGCTGATCATGCAGTAATAATTAGCTAGACTCAGAACTAATCATGTAGGAAACAAAAAAACAGAACTGGGAAACTGAGTCAGAAGGATTCTACTTTAAGCAGAGGCTAAGGTTGTCCTCCCGACTCTTGCCAAGATAAGACATCCACCTAGAAACTTATGGCATTTCTCTAGAACGGTGGGTTACTGACTTAATGATCAGACAATCAAATTCAGGACTCAAAAGAATATCAGTTGCCATTCCAAGAGATTTTATCTCTAATAGCAAATTCTACTAATCTACATCTTTGGGCCAGATACCTTATTTTTAAAAGTTTACCACAACTTATAGACAGTGGAGATTTTGTTTAACATGTTTTATATGTTTAAACTTATCCTGGTGCAAAGGATCAATCACTAAACAAGCTTCTTTGTAAGCATATTCCTTGTTTAGAAACTATAAATCCTAAACAAGCTTAGTTCTGAAGAATGATGACTTGTTTACCCTGATTGTTTCAAGAAAACTGGCAAACTTACAAATTAAGGGGAGTTGACCAAGACCCTAGGGAAGGGGCTGAGCTTGCTGTTGCCCACTCCAATTATTCTTAGTGTTTTGTGGGCTGTGTTATTTGACACTTCTCTCCATTCTGTGAAGGGGGAAAGGAGTTCATACCTCATACTTGGAGGTGAACTGATAGGTTTAATATGATGACAATAACTCCAAATAACTTAGTTAACAATTTTAGAATTTTCTTAAGTAGTAGCCATATACTTTTAGCTGTAGTTTCTATTTCCTTAAGTGAGTTTTCCTTTTGTTTTAGAGAAAAAACAAGACACTTCTTAAAATTGAGATAGAACATATTTTAAAATTGATTTAACTTTAGTTAATGAAATTCCCTAGATTCTGATTAAATATCCTAGAAAAACTGAATTGCAATTTGGTTATTTTCCAATTCAGACAAATAATTTCTCTTTTGTGAGCCAGGAAAAGGGTTAAAGTGCCAGTTTTTACTGACAGGGCCCTCAGAAAGGCCCTGACCCTAGATAGCTCAAAAGCAGGCTGTTTGTAGCTAGAGTTAGCAAACTGCTTTTTTGTTTTCCTAAAATTCCTAAACCCTTCTGTTAACACTATCAGTATAAATAGAATACAATTTTCATATCACTTTAGTGGGCTTTAATAAGAGCTCCTTTAAAATTGCTTTTATTATCATATCTCAAACAAATTTCCAAATTACTTTACACACACATATAGAACTCATTTATCAATTTTGTCACCCTCAAGTTATCAAATATGAAACAATTATATATAATAAAGCAGTTAACATTCATATAGTATGTCTTATGCTAAGCAATTTTGCAATAATGTCTTCACAACAACAACCATTTCTCTTTACAAATCAAAAAACTGTGCAGAAATAAAATAATTTGCCATAAATTACATAGCAAATATAGATTCACAATTGAAACAGAGAATAGTGGTCTTACCAAATGCAGAGGCTGGCTGGCTTTCTTACCTCACACCACCATGTTGGGTGGTGGCTGGGTACCCAAATTCTTCCCAGGCAATTTTTTGGAAGAACCTGCAGAAAGCTGGAGTGACTGGTGCCAGGATATCCTTTTGATGGTAATTTCAGGTACCAGGACTCAAGGAATGCTGATCATTGGACCTTAACCCTATACCCTAAAAACTGGGTTGGGGAGGTATTTGGGCAAGGTTGGGTGGGGTCCCTTCCTCTGCTTCCCCTATTTCTATAGGTGAGGCAAAATTGAGTTTTAATCTGATCTGAAACGAGAAGGGTTAGAAAACAGAGGGACGTAGACTATATTGATCTTGTTAGTAATTCCCACAATTGTGGGGAGTAGAGTGGAGAAGGTCCCTTAATACCTTCTGGGGTGCTTTCTCAAAAGAGCAGAAGGGGGACTCCAGGAAAGATAGGAGGGTTAGCAAAAGGTTGCTATTTATCTGGTTTGTTTTTTCCATTTTTTTTCTTTCAGAATGGAATAAATTCCTTGAATTATGCCCAATGTTTCAGGAATTTTTCTTGCAATCTTAAAATGACTAATTGCCAAACTTCTTAATCATTGCTCTCAAAACTTTAAGAATTTGCTAAGATGTTTTGTTCTCAAAATTTTTGAGAATCTGCAAAGATGTTATTTTAATTTAATTAGCTAACTTTTTTGTGTAGTTCCCAGCTTAGCCAGAGCTGAAATCTACAGAAAAAAATAGCCTTTAAAATTTTTTCTCAGCATTCTAACTACAGCATAAAGGGTTTTTTGTTTTTTGGGGGGTTTTTTGGCTGGTTGTGTTTTAACTCTTTTCAGGTAACAAAATCTAATTCACAGAACAAACATGACACAGACATTCTGCACAGAGACACAGACACAGACAAAATGACATGAAAGAGGACTGTCCCATCTTTGCCAAAAGCCATAAAATTTTGCCAAAAGCTATCCTATAGTTCCTCCATCTTCTCTGGGGTCCTAGAGAAGTGAGAGAGTGACAAAGGTTCCCTAGGATCTTTGCTGAAAATTGCAAGAATTTCCCAGTCTGGAAGTTCCCAGTCAAGGAAAACTTGCTAAGTATGAAATTCATGACGACACAAACAAGGCTTCTCCCAGTGACTTGGGATGACCCACTATGGGATTGTGGAAAATGGGGGATTTACCTTGACAAGGAGGTAATCAAGCTAGGGGAGGCCAGACTCTCCCTGTATCTGGCTACCAAATCTTGAGGTTGGGAAAGGGATTCCAAAAGTTTGGGGTCATCAACTGGTACCATGTGGTATCTCAAAAGAATTTGCAGGCTTGAACCCATTCTCTTGTCAAGAAGCAAAGATTTATTGTAATTTTAATGCCATTACAAGTGGGCTAAATTCCAAAAGAAATTAGCAAAGAAACAAGCAAAAAGATACATTTATCCAGCTTTCCATCACTGACATGCTAATTCTATGGTTGAAGGTAAGGGCCAGGGAGCAGTCTCAGAATTTGGTTCTCACTGACCAGATTATCAGTCAGCAGTGAACTGAGGAGTAGTCTATTCAGAATTATAGTTGTTCTTAGATTGGGAATGTGGGAAATCCCTGAGGATTACTGATTTAATGTTAGAACAGAAGAACCTCCCCCCCTCCAAAAAAAAATCAGGGGACCTTAAATGCCAAGCAAGCCAGCATTTTTCATTAGGAATCATTTGGAATTGTTGATTACCTCTCTTTCTAGGAAGATCCTTTTAGTCTTTTTAGGAGGAATAACCTTGCAGCTTACAGATCTGTAGTTTGAGGCAGCTATATTCTTCCTCAACTTTAAAATCATTACATTTGCCTTTCTCCAAAGCCACAGCACTCCTTAGTCAACCTATAAGCATTTATGAAGACTCTTGACTGTACCAGGCATTGTGCTAGCTATTAGAGATGTAAATACAAGAGTGAGACATTCCTGTCATCAAGGAACTCCCATTCTATTATGGTCCTCGAATTCTATGAAATTCCCCAAAGATCATTTACAGCCATTCAACAGTCTCATTTGCACATTATTATAGGACCAGGTTCACAGTGTCATGGGCCATACTTTGAAACCTCAATGCAGAAAAAAGCAAGACCCCATGATAAGAATGAAAGAATAATGCAGCTTGAAGAGAGCTTAGAGTTACTTACTGCATGTACTTTAGTTTCACTAAGACTTTCTTGACTAATCTTGAAATGTGGGACTAGGATTGAATTCCAAATATGGCCTGACTTTACTCTGCTCTTACTCTGGCTTCTATCAATCATCAGTTAACAAGCATTAAGCACCTGCTATGTCCCAGGTACTGTTCTAAATTCTGATGATATAAAGTCACAAGTAAAACCATTCCTGTCCTGAAAAAATTTACCTTCTTAGAAGGGACAAGGGCAAATCCATGTCTTAAATGTACAAAATAAACACATAATAAATAAATATGAGGTAATGGAGGAGAGGGAATGAGAATTCGAAGCTGGAAAGATTAGGAAAGAGTTCAAATGTGGAAGTGGTCCTTAAGCTGAATTTTGAAGAAAATTAATTATAAGAGGAAGAAAATAAAGAGAGAACACATTTCGGACATGGGGAAAACCATGTTTGTATAAAGGCAGGCTAAAATTGCACAGGAAGACTGGAACTCTGAGCTTTAGGAGACTCTAGGATTTGATGCCATGGTAGTTGAAAGGGCCTAGATAAAGAGAGGCCCTTTTGGCCAAGGGTAATCTAAGAGAAGAAGGGGATGTGAAGGACCTGGCCCTTCACTACTGGCAGCAACAGTAAATATACTGAGGGATTCACAGTGGAAACTAAAAGGTCACATGACTACTGGCAGGAGCCTAGCACCTTAGCAGTAAGAAAACCTTGGGTTTCCAGGCAGGGGTGATTGCCGGAATTTCCTGCCCAGCCTCAGCTCCAGCAATGAGGGGACCAGTAAAGGGCCTGGAACAGAGACAGAAACTAGAGCCAAGACTAAGTGACTATGACTATCACACCCATTGTGTGAGTCAGTGACATCTACAGAATAGCTACTGGTCAAATTTCTGAGTCTTAAAAGGGAGTAGTACTTGTCAGGCTTTGGGATTTAATAGATCAAATCCTTCTCTGCCCCAAACAGACCCTGAATTTTACAAACTAGACTAATTATAGAGGAGACTCATTTTACAGATGAATCTGGAACTGGCAAGTGAATTGTCTAAGATAACATGACAGCATAAGCATGGAGTCAGCATTCAAATTTATGTCTCCTGATTCTAAGCTTAAAGTTCCTTCCAATTCAACACATTTATTTATCTGTGCAAAATACTATACTAAGTGCAGGTATTACAAAGACAACATTTTAAAACATAGTACACTATAAAAACAAGTCATGTACCAATTATAGCTTACTACCTAATTTTCTGTTCAGGGTGAATAATAATAATAATAGCTAACACTTATATAATGCTTACCATAATTGCCATTATATAATAGCAGGCACATATGCTAACTTTATAATTATCTCATTTGAGACTTACAATAACCTTGGAAGATAGGTGCTCTTATTATCTCCGTTTTACAGATGAAGAAACTGAGATTGGATTTGAATTTAGGTCTTCCTGACTCTAGTCATACCACCTAGCTGCCTAATCAATGAATAAATGCTACTTGTTGATTGATAATATTTTACTATAAAGAAGTCTGCTTCCTCCCCCTATATACACATACACACAAACACACACACACACACACACACACAATACATGCACACACATACTTGTAGCAATCTAGCAAAATAAATTTGTTTTATCTTCATTTGTTGTGGAGTTGATTAAAGAAATTTTAATAGGTCTTATTCCAGTTTAAGAAATCTTCATTTAAGGGCTAAAATTTCTATTTAAATTAGGAAGGGAGATGTTCCACCTTCTTCTAACTGGTACTATCTCTCTAGAAAGAGAAAGAGGGGGATGTTGATCAGTTTTGTGTTTCAGGGCAGCAGTTGTAAGCAAAAGGAAACCAAGGTAGCAGTTGGGGATGGTCAGAGATTGTAGCCTAATTGTTGCTTTAACAATGGGTGGAAATTACAAGGAGGCTGATTTGGGCTCAATTTAGTAATCAGTGATGTCTTAGGAAATACTGAGTTTTCTGTGACTAAAAGACTTCCAGGGAAAACTAGAGGAAGATGTATAAAAGGAATGAAATAGTGTTTCAAGCAGGTACTTGGACTGAATGAACCTCTGATATCCTTTCCATTACTGATATTGATTGATTCCATTGATAATAAAAACACAAATAATTTGCATGTATGTAGCATTTTAAGGTTAACAAAGTGAGATGGACTTTAAAGTTCCTTCCAGTTCTAAATCCCGTGATAATAAAGGGTTTTCTTTAAAATAGCCCTATAAAGTACATAGTCTAAGTATCATTATCTGCAATTTGCTGCTAGGGAAACTAAGTCTCTATCATTGTACACAACAGTGATATCCAACTCAAATAGAAACAGATCCCTGTAGGCCACATATTGACTTAAGAAACCACAACTTAACATCATGTTCTATTATATTTTGATTTATTTTTTAAACATTTCCCATAGTATTTTGTTTTAGTTCTCACTGTACCTGGGAGTTTTGTGGGCAGTTTGTGTAAGTGTGACCTCCTCCTCTTCATGTACTTGATGGTTCAGCCAAACTGTCCTACTTGTGATTCTTTACACCTGAGAATACATTTCTCATTCCCACACCCTGGCTCTCTTCTTAGCCTAGAATGCACTTTCTCCCATATCTATCTTCATTTCTTAGAATTTTGAGTTGCCTTTTAAGCTAAATTTAAGCATGATTTCCGTATAAAGTCTTTACACCCTCCCAGCTGCTTCTGCCTTTCCCCAATTACCTTGCATTTATTTTGTAGAGAGTTATATTTATATACATTTTGCCTTCTCCAGTCAAACTGAAGCTCCTTAACATCAGTGACTGTCTTATTTGTATCTTTCTATCTCCGGTGCCTACCCCAGGAGTTGGAATATAATAGGTGCTATTGTTGATCATCGATTCACAGAGAATTAGTTGATAATTTAATAATTTAACTCCTTAAATGAGGTCATATTTGCAAAAGTGCTTCCATAGCTTAATACCTGGACTATAGTCGATGCCAAATAAATATTTTTATCTCTTTTTTTTTCTGGTAAAGGCAGCTTGATAAAGTTGATAGTGTGCTGACCTACTCAAAAAGAGCTGATGCTCAGCAAGTCATTTAACTTTTATCAGCCTAAGGAAACCTCTTCAGATTATTCCTACTTTGTCTTGAGGTTATGCTGTTTGTGGAGGATCCTCCTAAACTCTCTGATGAAATCAGGGATTCTTTGGTTTTTTTCTCTGCCTTAACATGTCTTTTTCTCAGTTATTCAAAGAAAGTGAAAGTTTTTGAAGGAGCTTCTCCTCTTGCCTACTTGGATGATGAGTGGGGAAAGACTGCAATCACTATGACTCATTGCCATAGTCATCCTCAGTAAGAGAGAACTTGGCATAAGAGGCTCACTTCTGTACAAAGTTGTTGAAAGGTGAGATCTAGAACCATGTCTACAGCCTTGCTAATTCACTAAATTATATCCAGAAGTGGGTTAATCTGAGGGTATTTTGTCCAAATAGAGAGTATTGGGTGGGTGGCATGAAATAGGAATGGGGACCTCACAATCCTGAAATTATTTCATGGATAGGTGTCCACATGGCTTGCTTCCATCCATGAGACCTCTGAAGTCTACTAGCAATAGATCAGGATATCTCAATTATTTTTGGGTCAGCAACACACACACACACACACGCACACACACACACACACACACACACACACATACTACCCCTTCTTTTGACACAGTCTGTTGATCCCTTAGAATGTTTTTAACATATAAAACATAGGATTATAAAGGAAATAAAATATAATAAAATAGTTTTTTAAAAATCAAGTTCATAGATATATTAGGTTAAGAACCCTTGTTGTAGTATGAGATAATTCATTAGCCCCGACAGGTACCCTAGATTACATGAATAGCAAGTGCAAAGCACTGGGATTAGAAACCAGATTTCTTCTGATTCCAGTACTCTCTCTGACACCCTACTTGCCTGTGATTTACTCCATTAAAGGAGTAATCCTAAAAATCTATTAAAGGAACTAAAATATTTATCCTGAACAAAAAAAGACACTAGGTGAGTTTGATAGCTGTTGTCTAGTAACTGAAACACTATCTTGTGGAAGAGAGATTAGACCTATTTGGCCCCAGAATGCAGCTCTAGAAGCAAAGGTTGGAAGTTAATTAAAAAGAAGAAAGTTTAAAAATAAAACAACTTCTTAACAAGGAGAATTCAATGAAGATAGATTGGGTTGGTTGCCTTGAGAAATAGTGAGCTCCCTTTCCTTGGAGGTTTTTCAGCAGAGCCTAGATAGTTATGTCAGTCCTGCTGTAGAGGGGATTTGGAGTCAGGAGTAGGCTTGGACTAAATGGCAATTCGGGTCCCTTTCACCTCTAAGAGTTTGTGCCTCTTTCCAAGGAGTGAGTCATTTTAGAGGAATTAGTTTCCCCCTGAGAGGTGACAGGATGTGACAATCTAGCTGCCTGATCCGAGTTGGCCCCCAGGTGTTACAACTACTTTCAGCTGATGTTAGCATGATGCTTATGACACATTTATGTAGCCCCAGATATCTACAAGGGCTTTGAAGTTGATTCATTAGTTATCAAATCCTATATCAGGTTTCTTCCCAGGGAATCAGAGGAAGACTCCAGCAGGGAAGCCAAATTTGATTGTCCAGACACTTTTATGAGATTTCCAGTTACCCTTAGGCAAAAATCTTTGCTTTTCCCTGAAGTTTTCACTAGAAGAGTGGGGATGGGAAGTTTGGGGGTGGGAGCTGGGAAGAGAAGATTCAAGTCCCCCACCAAACACTGAAGTTTTAAAAGCTTCAGCATTCATTCAAACTCCAGGTTATTTTCTCAGTGACTCTTGGGAGTACTAGGTCTAATGCCAGCACGGATGTACTATTTTGAAACTGCAAAAGCATTTCTCAGAAAAGTTAGGCAGAATGCCATTACATGAGTATATTTTGTATCCCTGCCTTGTCTCTTTGCCCTTATATCGAAATATCCTTGTTGACCTCATATATTTCATCTTTTATAAACTACATTGTTAAAATGAGGATCTTACTTTCCAAGCATTTGGCAAATACCACATTCACACAACAGAAAGAATATTTTATTCATGTGATTTTTCTCATTGCAAAATGTTTTTTAATAGTATTTAATAGCATTTATCAAAATATCTTTGAAACTAAATTTGGGACTATATTATTCAAGCTGACAAGCATCATTAAATGTTCACTAAGGGCTAGACATTAGGGAACACAAAGATGAAGCAAAACAACAACAAAAACTCCAGTCCTCTAGAAATTTATCATCTATCTAAATCATGGAGTTCTCAAGTACTTCAGGGAGAACTTTGAGACTTCATGGTTGTCTTTAATTATCCTTAGTGTGTGAGAAATCCAGGGCCCAGGGAGGTTGTTATTTGTCCAAAGTTATTAGCAAGGTAATGATGAAAACATGAAGGAAACTTAAAATTCCTGGCAATGGGTCCTTGGAGCTGAACCACTGGTAATAGTCTGTAAGGATCTCTTCAATCAATAGAACAAGGACTACTTGTACAGTAGCTTGTATAGTCTTGGCTAAGCTGTATAATTTTTCTGAGACTCGTCTTTCAAAAGGTTCCCTCCAGTGCTAACAATGGACCTATGACTTTATTTGGCTAGTTCCCATATAGGATATATTAAGTCTAGTAGGCAACAATAGTGGATGTCTTAGTTTTTAAGACCAATAGGTGGCACTAGAGACACCTGCACTTATTTTTACCACCTTTCTTTTATTTATTATTTGGGGTACATATACTGTCACTCAGCTACATAAACGAAGGATGTGATTGTAAGGGAGACATCAAGGAGCCACTGCACACACGTACAAATGCCGTAATTATGTCTCTCATTTGTTGGTCGGTAAACCCATCTCATACTGATTGGACGGATTTTCATGGAAGGGGCAAAATAATTTGGCAATGGGGTTGATGAATTCTTAAAATTTTTTTGATTGTAATTATTTTTATATCAACTTCATTTCAAAATATTTCCTCATCTTCTTCTCCTCACTAGCCATACCTTATAATATTAAAAAAAAATTAAAAAAGAAAACAAAGTTCACCAAAACCAATTAATACATAGCCTGGGTGTAAAAATGTGTGTGATTTTTGTCACCCAAAACCCCGCCACCCGCTTCTCTTCCCCCCCTCCGCCTCTCCCCCGGCATAGAAGTGAGGAAGGTGCACTTTGTCAAGGACAGATGAATTTTAAAGGAAAACAGCTATTCTTTGGAGCAAAGGCAGGAAAAAAGACGGCCGGCCGGGCTGCATCCTTTTCCCTCCCAAAACCTCATGGGAATGTAAATACTGAAGATGATTGGGAAATATTTGAGCAACAGGCTAAAATGTCAAGGATATCGGCTCAAACACTTGCGTTTCATTCCACCCTGAAAAAACAGACTTGAGTAAGATCCAAGATTTAGCAAGATTGCTAGATTCAGGGTCAGGCCCCAAAGTAGCAAAAAGGTCACTAGACCCAGGAGTGACCATTTTCAGGTTTACTTGTTCAGAAATGTAAAATGAGATCAGGTGGGGGGGGGGGGGGGGAAGAGGGGAGGTGAGAAGAGGGTTAAGTCCGTCAACTTCCAACTAATCAAGAAGCCTTCGGAATTTAGCAGCGAGATGCTTTTCTCCCCTTTGTTCTCCCCACCCCGTCCCCCTGTTCCCTTCCCCCGTCTCCTTCTCCCTTCCCTTCCCCCCGCCGCCCCCAACTCCTTCCCAGTGGTACGTGTGCAGCCGCTCGCCCGGTGTCTTGTTTACTGATTGGGGCAGGGGGGAGGAGCGGGGCCGGGGTGGGAGTAGGGGTGGTGGCTTGGCTCGGTAACACGGGAGGAAGGGAGGGTAGAGCTGCCTTTGATAGAGTTCCAAAGTGAAAGGTGACACGTAGATTATACAATGCGGTGAGCAATCCTGTTCTTGGATTTGGAGAAAACCAAATAGCCCTGATTAGCCTTTCCTATACCTGTCGTCAGCGTATTATACTGTAAACATCTCCCCTCCCGAGGTTTAGTCTTTCTAAGCAAAACAAAATAAACCTCTCCTGGGCAAAATTCCTCTTGGCTTGACATTGTTCTTCACCAGACGTGCTGAAAATGATTTTTGTCATCCTTATGGAGACTTTTGCTATTTCTCCTCTGACCTCTTGGGTAAAATGGGATAACTGTCAAGAAAATTTTTAAATTTTACTTGTAAAGATGGAGGCAAAAGGATTGGCTAGTATGCCAGCGGTGTTGTGTGGTAGGGGGAAGATAGAAAGGTTAGATTAGCAACGGCTCTTGTCCTCAGGGATCTTATAGTCTAGAAAGAGATGAAAAATCAACAAAATATAAAATTGAAAAACAATGGCACCAGATCAAGTAGCCTCCAGAATGCACATGGATTCATTCCTTCATTTCAGAAAAGGCCTTAAACTTTGGACCATAGTATGGCAGATAAGAAGAAGGAAGCTCAGAGGCCAAAGTATCCAACTCCGTTTTACAGACTAGGAAACTGAGTTTCAGAGAGGTTAAGTGATTTGCTTAGAGTCACAAAGTTTGGAAGTGTGAGAGAAGGAATGTGAACTCAGGTCTTAGTGACTACAAGTCCAACACTTTATCTTCTAACAGCCTCAAATCCCTTCTTTTTTACATTCTAGATGTGAGATGTTAGGCAAGTCACTTCAACTTTCTGATAGTCAATTTCCTTATCTGTAAAATGGGAATCTATGAGAGAAGTGTAGAGTAAGAGAGCACTGACCCAGGAAAATCACAGCCTCTGATGCACACTGATTGTGTGACTTTGGGCAAATCATTTGTGTTGGGCCATTCTGTAAAATGAACAAATGATTGAAAGAAGGAAAGAAAATGAGTTTATTACCTGATTGCTGTGTGTAAAGCACTGTACTGACCTCTGAAGATGCAAATAGAAAAGTAAGACAGTATATGCTCTCAAAGAGCTCAGGGTTTGATAGAGACAATACACATGCATGGGAGGTTTCAGTTGTGAGTTAGAAGGAAAGGTCCAGTGTTTGGTAGGGTATAGAAGAAAGAGACATGCTCTTCTGCTGCATCTTCTTTAATGCCATTTTCACTTCTAACATCATATGTTTCTCATTTTGAACTATGTGATTGGGCAAAGGATTTCGGTGTCAGGAACTTGCTTTTCTGGGTCTTTAGTACTTAGGGCTAAAGGATGGTTGGTAGTTGTCCTTTGTTCTCCAAGAGGACCAAAATGACATCACTATATTATAATTGAGTTGCTGTGGTTGATCTAACTAATGTGAGCTTGGAGTGCTCTGCCACAAGTCGGTCACACATAGCCCATGTGAACATTTTGGGTAGCTTCTCTAACTTTGACCATCTCAAATGTCCTTTGGACTAATTCAATTCTGCTCTGTTCATAGAGCACAGAACCTTCTCTGATGAGGGCATGCCATGATGGGTGGTCCTGTGCCAGTGTCTCCCATGTCATATAATTGATTAAGAGACCTTGTAGTCCATGTATTACTTTTTCTGACCATTTGTGAGAATTGCCCTGTGTGAGTTTTCCATTAAAAGCATACATTTGGCATTCAAACAACTTAAGGCTTAAAGGAGAAGGCAAGGCAATAGCACCCGCAGAGACATTTGGAGGGTTGTGTGTCCCCAGAGATAAAGGTCCAAACAAATTTTTTTTAAAGATAGTGATATTGGCATACCTACCTTATTGGTTTGAGAGAATCAAATGAGATGATATATTTTAAATGCTTAGTCAATCTTAAAAGTGCTCTTAATGTTGTTGACAATGATAATTATAGTATTCTCATCATTCAGATGCCCTTCTGAAAGTTTAATGGGGAAGTGTTTGGAAAGGAAATTCAGACAGTACCTTGTTAGTATTGCAATTTGGAATGATGTGTTTAAGGGAAGAAGATTCTTTTTTTTCCTTTATCTTCTTCCCTGTTTATCCCATTAAAGACCTATCCTATTTTTCCAGACTGCAATTCTGACTCATCTCCAACGGCCTTTGTCTACTACCATACCATAGATACATCTTCACTTTGGAAACTCACTCCACCAAGTGTGCTTTCACATCGAAAGCACCCAATGATCCTTTGGCTTCTCCCTCTGATTGGCTGATTCCTCCCAGAAATTCCATTTTAAGAAGATCCAAGCCAAAGATGATTTATATCTCTCTAAGCTTCTCTCATGAATTTTTTCATAGGACTTTGTCTACCAAGTCCCACTTCCTCCACTTTTTATCATCTCCTTATCTCTTTTCAGCTCTACTTCTTCCATTAGAATGTAAACTCCTTAAGGGCAGAGTCTGTTTTTCTTTCTATATGTATTTGTATTTCCAAAGTTTAGCATAGTACCTTGTACTTAACAAATGCTTAATAAATCCTGTAGACTGAATATCTGAAAAAGTAGCATCATATGTTTATGATTCATCTTCCTACCAATTGCTCTATCCTGCATTCCACCACAAATATAGAAATATGTCTGACAAAAGAATTATCTTGATAGGGTAAAAAATAGGGGTGCAAGCCCCCTTATTTCTAGGACAACAGGCCTCGATGTCTCCTAAGGATGGGGGGGAGGGGAGGTCTGTCTATGAATGGGGATTCCCTACTTGCTGATGTTCTGAGAAGGGAAAAGTAGGAATCATAGACTTCCTTATTGCTGTTGGGCAGTCTGAAAAATCTACAACAATCCTGGCCTTAGTCTTCAAATGCATCTGAAATTCTCATAATAACCCTGGGAGTAAGGTGGTATTACTATCCCCATTTGAAAGATAAGAAAACTAAAGCAGGCGGAAGTGGTGAGACTTAGCTAAATCACATAAGTTTCTGGAGCTGAATTTGAAATCACTTTTTCCTGACTCTAGGTCTAGAGCTTTATCCCTTCATTATGTAGCTGCTTTTAAATGATTTATTAGAAAAAGTTGCCTGAAGTAGAGTACCTTAGCTTGATGTCCTCGAACTATCTGTTCTCTAGCAGCTCATTTTTTAAAATTATTAATAAATTCAGCAACTTTTATTATTGGAATCAGTAGGATTTAATAATTCTGATGGATTGAGTCTAACAATGATCTTTCTCATTCATTAAAAAAAAAAGAAAAATTGCAAATGCAAGTTGGTTTCTTTAAAAGTTTTGTGTTTCTGTGCCTCAAAGGCTATAAGACTGTATTTGTCTTTTGATCCAACAATGTCTCTAGTGTGTCTGTATTCCAAAGAAATCATAAAAGATAATAAAGGACCCACATGTGCAAAAATGTTTGTAGCAGTTCTTTTTGTGGTGGCAAAGAATTGGAAAATAAATGGATGTCCATCAATTGAGGAATGGCTGAATAAGTTATGGTATATGAAAATAATGGAATATTATTGTTCTATTAAAAATGATGAATAGGCTGATTTTAGAAAAGCCTGGAAAGATTTACATGAACTGATGCTGAGTGAAGCAAGCAGAACTAGGAAAACAGCAATAGCAAGATTATGTGATGATCAGTTAAGATAGGCTTGGCTCTTCTCAGCAGTTCAGTGATTTAAGGCAATCCCAATAAACTTTGGAAGGAAAATGTCATCTACATGCAGAGAGAGAACTTTGGAGCTTGAATGCAGATTGAAATATATCATTTTCATCTTTTTTTTTTTTCATTTTTTTCTCATGGTTTTTTCTTTTGTGCTGATTTTTCTCTCCCAACATGGCTCATATGGAAATATAGAAAAAATGAATATATATGTATAACCTAAAAATTCAAAATTTTAAATTCAAAAACAAGAAAAAGGTTTTTTTTTTGTTTAAAAGTCCCCTTTTCATCCAAGTGGAAGTTTACATTCATTATATTCAAAATGTTCTAAAACTCCAGGTAACAGTTTAGCATAACAGTCCATTTTTTATGGCCCTGTACTTTGTTGAAGTTAATTTGTTTCAGAAGTAAGAGCTCATATTCTAATAGGGTAAAACTATTCACATGAATGAGAGGTTTTAGCTGCAAGTGAGAAGGGGGGGGGGAAACATATATATATATATATATATATATATATATATATATATATATATATATTTAGTAAGGAAATCTTTTTTATGTCATTTTTAATGACAATACTAATATGTTTATTATTATCTGTTAATATTGTCCCGATTTTACAAATAAAGAAATTGAAGTAAAAATTAAGTAACTTAGATGAGTCACATAAATTTCTGAGGAAGAATCTGAAATCAGTTCTTCCTGATTCTAGGTCCAGAGCTCTATCCATCTAATAATAGGCGCCTACTTCAAAATAACTCATTCTACATTTGAATAGTTTTAGATGTTAAGAAATGTCTATGATTCTGTCTGTCTCTACTAAATTCACATTCCAATGCCTCCTCCTGGTATGTTGATAACTATGGGTTATCACCCAAAGTTATTACAATAGAGTACCTTTGGTGGCAGGTTTTATTAAGTCAAGAAGACTTTGTTAATGAACCCAGTGATAAACCTAGTACGTCATTTGAAAACCTGAGAGGTTAAGTGAAATTGTCCAAGATTACATTGACATACCAAATAAAGTACTCAAACTCAGGTCCCCATACTTCAAATTCAGTATTTTGTCTACTGTCCCTTGCTACATCATTATTGAACCAGATTATCTCAGAGTTTAAGCTACTTTCTAGAACACCTAGGTGTAGTATTAACTCTTTGAAGCTCCCAAGGTATCATTTAGTACAGAGAGGTAATAATTTACTAAATGCCATGACATTGGTTATTTTAAAAGCTGAAATGCAGTGCCACGAGGTAGCAATTTACTAAATGATACCTTAGTAACCTAAAAATGTTAAGGCTACTTCCAGAAACATGGAGCTTACTCTACTCCTTGATAGAGTCAAAACATTTAGTGACTTTTTTTTTTCTGGTCCTTTCTTGTTGCATATTATTGAACGCTGACAGAGAACAGGGTGCCATACAAACCTGAGGAAAAGGAGATAGTTTTCTGGCTTTCAGAAGGTTACCCCTTTAAGAAGAGAAGGAAAGAAAGAAAAAGGCAATGGAAAGGTGTCAATTTTCCACCCCTCAGAAAAGCTAACATATTCTGCAGCATACCCTTCTTTGTTTGATCTTTTTGGAATATAAGCCTGGGTTATAGAGGAGTATATATTTTAGTCCAAGTCTGATGAATGTGGAGATCAATGTGGCGTGGTCTTCATTCCAGAGGAAAGGTCACAGTTTCAGGCCAGCTGGAGATAGAAGACAGAACATATCCTGAGTTGCAGCCAACCGGAGATTTGAAATTAGAATCTGGGCTAAACCTGCATCTGGGTTTTCAGAAATCTGATTGTAAGAGGATAGGGTTGTCAAATGGTTGGAAGGAAAACTTTTTGGTTTCTAGAGACCTAAAGTGACATAGACTGAATTGTGCCAAGAAAAATGATTAGCATGTTTATCTCATCATTTGAATCACCATATTCCCAGGAGTATAAAGAAACCTTTGGGAAGCAAGTAGGTGGAGTTAGCAGAGAATTGGTAGGAAAATTGACGTAGAAGACCCCTCTTTTGAGGGGTCCAGGTGGATGGACACTGTGGCCAATCTGGCTACACTATCAAAGGCGTTTTAATAGAGACAAGCTGCCCAAGAAACTTGCCAGTTTTCCATTTGGTTAAGCGGATGACTCTTTTCTTCAAGAACTATGGCCTGGGATCCAGCCCTATGGCTTATTTTGGAACTCATGGTGGGGGATCATTTTTATTGGGAAATGTGGCTTGGAGTGTGGGATTGTCAAGGATTCTATCTTTGAAGATAAATGTTTGCTGGCATCCAGAGATCCTCTATGGATTCTTGAATACTTAACAGCTGCCTCTTCTCACTGTGACTAGTAGAAGGGATAAAAACAATTGATTTTGGGGAATGCACAAGTAACTCAAAAATGTCAGGAATAGTGGCTTTTCTCAAGGATTGCTTTGAGAGAAAGAACTTGAGGAGGAGAGAATATCTTTGCTTCAAATGGTCTCAAGACCATGGGTTTTGTGGTGTTATAAAAAGTCTAGGAGTCAAAAGATAGGGCTATAGGACCAGTTCTGGTCTTAAATTCCACTATGCCTTTGAGATAGTTTTTTGACCCCTCTGTGCCTCAGATTTCCCTCTGCCCCCTAAAATGAAGGTAACAATATATGTCATGTCTCTCATAGGGTTGTTGTGGGATAATAGATGTTAAAGTACTTTTCTTTAAAAAAAAATTCCCTATTCATGAACACAAAAGAGAGAGATTATATGAAAGCAGTTTTTAAATAGATAAAGCACTCTATAGGTAGAAAGTATTTAGAAAAAAGTTTTAAGAGGTGAGGAAGGGAATGTTAATCCTGTAATAGAGTGCTACAAGTGAATGGCACCTAAGGAAATGTTTTTTGCATAGTCTTCACTAAGTGACTGAATAGTCAATTGCATTCAACAAACATTTATTAAGGACCTGTTATGAATTCCAGTCCACAAGCTGTAGAAAACAAAGAACAACATTAACTCTACCTTCAAAAAGCTTTGATTCTTTTGGGGGTGATTGGATATGAACCAATAATTGAATGAATAAAAAAGCATTTATAAAGTTATTACTAAATGTCATATACTGCACCTGTACATACAAAGACATGTACACAAATTAGTAAACACAAATGTATAAAGAGTAAAAATTTGGAGAAAGAGAGAGCAGAAGCAGTCTTTGTCTTTTAGCACTTTATATGTTGCAGGAGATGTACAATATGTACATAAACAACTGGACACAAAGAATGGGGAGATTTAGAAAGTGTCAAAACTGAGCTTCGTATATACTAAGCATGGTTTCCATGTGAGCTGGAGTCTTACCAAACATCCCCAGAAGCCATGTGCTTCTCAAGGCACTTAATTATATTTATTTGGGAATGATAGAGAAAATAAAACCACTAATAGCATTTAAAGCACAGTCAAAAGCCCAACTGGGGATAACGCTAGTGCTTGATTCCTAAGCAATAACTCAGTAATAACCACAATCCCACGAGATTGAGGTTCTGCCAAAAGCCTCAACTTCAGGGTGGTGTCTTTCCACAAATGCACCGCAAAATAGTGTCCTAAAACACTAGGGAGGATCCAAGATGAGAAAAAAATTATGAGATAGAAAAAAATGAAAATCCAAAATGTCTCTGTGTTTAATTTTAGAGAAAACTCAATTTAACTAGAACTATTAGGAAAGATTTGTAACCCCTTTAGTCAATAAAAAATATGAGAGAACATGTTTTGTCTGTGTTTTGATATAAAATAACTTGTTTTCTTTTTCTAGTTTCAGGCCAGAATCTACTGATTCTGAATTTTCTTGTGTCTGCCACACCCCATCATCCACAACCCACATGGCTTTCTCCAAATTTCTAGAAATATGAGTTTGTCAACTCCAGCTTGAGGCCACAATGGGAACCATGAATCAGTAAAGCTAGTCCAAAGTCATTTGTTTCCTGCTAACTCCCAGATAATGTTTGGTATGATCAGAAAAGATAATTCTGTGATAAAAATGGCTTTCAGGGACGCTGGTTAAATGACTGAGAATTACAGAATCACAGGATTTCAGAGTTTGAAGGGCCAACAGTCATTTAAAATGATCAAGACACCTGTTGCTTCTGGGAGAATCCAAACTTCATTTAGGAAAAAAAGGAAAATTTACCCACAGATTGTATGATGTAGTAATCTTACAGTTAGAGATGGTCATGACTGACAATTTTACTACTGTTCTGCCTGATACCTCATCATGATGAGGTGACTCTGGGGCTCTCCAAGATCATGCTGGCAGAGTTCAGGTTATAGTAGGTCTAACCATATGGTTGTTCTGATGGAAGGGCTTTGAATTCAAGCCCAGGAATGTACTTTGAGTCTCCTGTCCAAGGATCAGTTTGGCTAAGTTCAGGGAAAGAGTTCACCAGAATATTGGCCTAAAGGGGTTTAATTATTTTAGCCACAGAAAGTTATTGGATCAATTCCTAAGATGCCATAGAATCAATGCACGGTGAGTGATGTACCCAAACTCATAAAACAATGAGTCTTAGAATAAGTAGTGTAAAAAAAAACTTAATTATTGATTAACTATAGATTTGTAGCTAAAAGGGATATTACAGGTCATCTAGTCCAACCCCCACATTTTACAGATGAGAAAAATAAGACTAAGAGTCCAAGGTACCAAAGATTACAGTTAATAGAACTAAAATTTAAACTCAGAGGCAGACAGAGCCTAGATGGTAGAATGCAGGAGGCAACACAGCTGAGCTCTCCCAACATTCCTCTCTAAGTAACTTTAAAATTACTCCTCAAATAAAATTTTAGAACAGCAGAGCCAACAAAAGATCCAAGTGAGATATTTTTCCAGTCTAAGACAACTAAGAAATTAGAATCCAACAATATTTTTTACAAGAGAGACACTGGAATGAGAAAGACATATTTAAAATAAAAGGCTAGAACAAAATCTATATTATGCTTCAGAAATCTATCATGTTTTAGCTGAAGTTAAAAAAAAAAAGCTAGGGTAATAATCATGATCTCAGACAAAGCAAAAGCAAAAGTAAAAACCTAATTAAGAGAGAGACTCAGGGATAATACATTTTGCTAAATGGTATCATGGACAAGGAAATACTATCAAAACAGCTCTCTGATAAAGGCCTCATTTCTCAAATATAAGAAAAACTGAGTCTAATTTATAAAAATAAGAGCCACTTCTCAACTGATAAATAGTCAAAGGATATGAAGAGAGGGAAGAAACCAAAGATATTTATAGTAAAATGGAAAAATGTTCTAAGTCACTATTAGAGAAATGTAAATTAAAACAACTTTGAGGTACCACCTCACACCTGTCAGAAATGACAAATGCTGGAGGGGATGAGGGAAAATAGATACATTAATGAATTGTTGGTGGAGTGGTGAACTGGTCGAACCATTCTGGAGAAAAATTTGGAGCTATGCTCAAAGGGCTATTAAATTGTACATAACCTTTGCCTTAGCCATCCCTCTACTAGGACTGTAGTCCAAAGAGATCAAAGGAATGGGAAAAGAACCAAAGTGTATAAAAATATTTATAGCATGTCTTTTTTTAGTGGGGAGGAATTGAAAATCAAGGGAATACGCATTAATTGGCAAATGGACAAACACGTTGTGACATATGATTATGAAGGAGCACTAGTGTGCTTTGAGGAATGAGAAGGAAGTATGGTTTGAGGAAAAAACATGACAAGATTTATATGAACTGTTGCAAAGTGAAGTGAAAAGGAAAGAGAGATCATTGTGTACAGAAACAGCAATGTTGTAATAGTGATCAATTGTGAAAGACTTGGCTACTCTGATCAATACAATGATTCGTGATAATTTCAAAAGACTCATAATGAAAAAATGCTATCCATCTCCAAAGAGGGAACTGATAAATTCTGAGTGCAAATTGAAGTATACTTTTCTCACTTTATTTTGGGGGGGGGATTTTTTTAGGTGATATAGTTAATATAGAAATTCGTTTTACACATTTTCACATGTATGACTAATTACTATCAACTTGCCTTCACTCTCAGGATCTGGGAAATGATGGAATGGAGGAAGCTAATTTGGAACTCAAAATTTAAAAAAAAGAAAATAATGTTTTAAATAAATAATAATTTTAAGCAAAAAAAAATAAAGGTTTAAATTCAGAATCTGAGCTTTAGACTTAGAAAGAACCTTGATTCCAACTCCCTCTTTTTATAAGAACACATAAAAAGCACCAGAGGCAAAACTGAACTCAAGTCCTCTGCTTTCAGAGCCAGTGCCCTTTCCCTTACTGTTTTGGAAATTTGTCTATTATGTTTTTTTATTTCATTTAGTCAACAAGCATTTTACGTGTCTACTGTGTGCCAGGTAAGCACTGTGCCAAACACTAGAGATACAAAGAAAGTCCAAAAGAACCCACTTATTAAATTGCTCAATGTCTCTATATATGAGACATGAAAACAACTATATACAAATAAAATACATGGAAAATAAATCAAAGATAATCACACAGGGAAGGTCCTAACATTAAAGGAGACTGGGAAAAGCTTCTTGCAGAAGAAGTTTTAACTAGAACTTAAAGGAAGCTGGAGAAGTCTGAAGAGGAAAATGAGGAGGAACATCATGTAAGAATGGGGGGACAGACAGTAGAAAGGAAGTATTTTGTGCAATGAATAGAAAGGAAGTGAATTACTGGTTCACAGAGTGTTGGAGGGGAGTAAAGCACAATAAGACTGGAAAGTAGACAAGGGTCTAGGTTCTGAAGAACTTTAAAACTCAGAGGATTTTGTTTTTGATCATGAAGATAATAGGAAACCAGTGAAGTTTATTGAATAGAGGTGGGCAGGGATGACATGGTCTATCATTTTGATAGCTCAGTAAAAGATAGACTAGAGTGGTAAGAAGCTTGAGGTCAGGGAATCAGCCTACCCAGTCTTTTTTGTGCAATTCTTGTTCAAGGCTTTTTAGTGATATGTTTGCTAGTGTCAAATAGACTACTCAAGCATAATTTAGGCTAGGGATTAGGCTATTTAGTTAACCTGTGTCAAATTACCAACCACTTTATTACAGATAACTATAATTAGAACAAGTCTAAACCCAACCAATCTTTTTTCCTTCTCTATTTTCCCCCCTCAGCAGCCCACAATAACTATGTTTTACCTGTATGTCTTCCAGTGCTGCATATTCTTCCAAGATAAATGTGAAAACATGCCAAGAAATATGCAGGTCTTACCATAGGCCAGTATTTCACACTGAAGAAAAAGGTTCCAGTTGTTAGCATGATCCTCAAAAATGTCAGTAAAACTGTGGGGGGCAATGCCTACATGTTGCCTCATTTAAGTTCCCAGATGCAGCTATCACAGGAAACGGACTGAAATATGTTGAGCATTGCTTGTATTTAAGAAGCTCATTAGCACAGAAACTTAAAGCAGAATTTCTTAACATTCCTAGATTAGAGTCTCAAAGTTTTTTTGTAACAGAGAACTGTGTTCAGATTTGTTCAGTTCAAAATGACCCAACAGAGTTTCCTTTTATAGACTTGATAAAGCTCTGTCTTCCCATTCTGAAAACAAAACTAAACAAAATAAATATTTATTGACCTTCTATGGGCCTACATGAGAAGTATGAGATGTAGAATCATAAATGTAGAGTTAAAAGGCACCTCAGTCCAACCTAATCCTACTCCTTCATTTTACAGATGAGATAACTGAAGTTTGGAGAGGTTCTCTCAAGATCACAAGGATCTATAAGAGCTAGGAATTCAAAATCAAATTTTCTGACCATAAGTCTAGTTCAAAACAACTTTATATATAAAGAAAACAAATTGGTGGTAGTTCAGTGTAGTCCTTACACTCACCCTGATGGATTGAATTACTCTCCTAAACTATATTCATTGGAATGGAAGGTCTAGGGAGGTACCTTGAGAGAAACACGCCACACTGCCACTGTTACTACTCTCTTAGAATTATAAAGGTAGCCCCACTGTCGTGGGATATGTTCCTAATACTTAACATTTCTTCTGAGTCACCATTGGTATGCTTTCCCCATATACAAAATCAATCACCATGATACCATTGACTTTTTTTTTTTAGAAAAACATATTTTATTATCATTTCCGTTCAGCTTTCTGTGCTGGACTAATGTCCCAATGGCCAGACCTTCTTAAGAACATCTACACAACATTTCTTTCATGTTTCAAGAGATGAAAATAGCTGTACAAAGTACAAAAGTACACACAGATAGTGGACATGTATGAGATTTTACTCCATCTGCAACTTTACATTTGTTTGAAAAGAAGAACTTGTTAACTAAAAAATATTGTCCTTCTATAGTTGTAACTTTAATGGAAAATGAGTTTAACCTGATTACAATGATAATACCAGTATCACTGATTTGATTTTTATAAAAAAAAAATTACATTTTAAAAAATAAATTCAACACCACGCAAGTTAGAATGTTAACTGTTTGGTGAACAAGGACCTAACATCAGAACAAGAATTTCACAAAGTCCCAAACTTTAAAATCATGTTGTTGTTGTTGTTGTTGTTTTAATTGCATCCATTTCCTATATCAAAAGTGTGAAGCCCAAATTTCTCTTTGTGTGTGAGTTTGTGATCTTACCATTTCATACTGAGCATACAGATTTCTAAATACTTCTTCCTTCAATATTTTATAATTTTCTTCATGAACTGAACTTCATCCTCCTCTTAATGCCCATTAATTTCCTGAATTTGACATTTTGGTCTTTATTCCCAAAATTCAATACTTCCCAAATTTCATTAGATTATGATTTTTCTTCTTCTTCTTCTTCTTCTTCTTCTTCTTCTTCTTCTTCTTCTTCTTCTTCCTCTTCTTCTTCTTCCTCCTCCTCCTCCTCCTCTTCTTCTTCTTCTTCTTCTCCTTCTTCTTCCCCTTCTTCTTCTTCTTCTTCTTCTTCTTCTTCTTCTTCTTCTTCTTCTTCTTCTTCTTCTTCTTTTTTCTTCTTCTTCTTCTTCTTCTTCTTCTTCTTCTTCCTTCTTCTTCTTCTTCTTCTTCTTCTTCTTCTTCTTCTTCTTCTTCTTCTTTCTTCTTCTTCTTCTTCTTCTTCTTCTTCTTCTTCTTCTTCTTCTTCTTCTTCTTCTTCTTCTTCTTCTTCTTCTTCTTCTTCTTCTTCTTCTTCTTCTTCTTCTTCTTCTTCTTCTTCTTCTTCTTCTTCTTCTTCTTCTTCTTCTTCTTCTTCTTCTTCTTCTTCTTCTTCTTCTTCTTCTTCTTTCTTCTTCGCCTGGCCAAAACATTTTTCTTTTCTTTTCCTGTTCAGCAAATTTCATAGGATTCACAGCTGCTAGATTATAATAGCTAGGTACTGCTATTCTGGTCTCTGACAATGCTTTGGCCTTTAGTGGGCCATTTGAGCTGCCCTAGCTAACCTAGAAGTTGTGATCCAGATGTTAGAAGGACAGCAACATTGAGGACAAACCTACCAGTAGCTACAACTGCTACTTTTTCTTCTGTTTCTGTTTTTTAACCATTTCTTTTTCTTTCTGTTCTTGCAATTTCTTTGCTCTTTCCAATCTTCTAGCTAATGCTTCTTGTGCATCAATTGCTGTGCTTCTTCTAAAAGGAGGTGGACTAGGAATCCTACTTAAATTTTAGCTAACTCTTTCTTCGATGGCTTCTACTTCTGGTCTACTACTTCTGTGTCTATGTCTTCACCTTGAATTTGATCGAGATCTAACCCGTGCTTTCTTTCCCTGCTTCTAGACCTTGACTTCCATTCTCTGCCTCTACTATGAGGTTGCCTTTCATAAGGTCTAGATCTTGAACGATTTCTGCCTCTTAATGACATCCTTTCTTTGTGTTTGTGTCTGTCCTCACTATTTCCAGACGAATTTAATCTTTTTCTTCCCTTATCATAAGAATGTTCTTTGTCATTATAGTCCTTAGATTTATGTTTCTTGGAGGATTTGTCTTTGGATTCATGTCTTCCTGCCTGTTTTATTGAAGTAGGTTTATAATTTGGCTATCTGAGTCTGCAACGTCTTCAGTTTACCCTCTTCATGCAATAACATGCTCTTAGCTTCTGCTCCGGCTCAGAAGCTTTCTTTCTTTCTTCATGATCTGATTTCCCTTTTCTTTCTTTTGACCTTGATCGTGATCTTGAGAAGGGATATTTTGATGCTCTGGAAGGCATCTTACTGCTTCTTCTTCTTCTTTTATAATCTATATGTGGAGATGACTTTTCTGTGGCTATTTCATCTCGTTCTGTGATGTTAGCAAAGCAAAGACAGGTTGGGATGGGTTTCCCGGAGCGCTTTCCTGCACAGGCTATGGCGACTGTTGGGGTACCAGCTAGGCCGCTCCCTCCCACCTTTCTTCTTTCTTTCCCCACTTCCTGCGTAAACACCGCTTCTTCTTTCCCAAGAAAAAAGAGGAAGAGTAGACCTAACACTGTTTCTTGTCTTCCTCCTTCTGGCCCCCTACAGAATCATGCCCTCTTCCCCACCCCTACCCCAAAATTGGAGGGGCAGGAGGCCAGAGCTCTCCGAACTGAGGGAAGACAGCTGGGGTCATATCACTGAGTTTTAAACATGAAACATTTACTTAGTAAAGCAAATAAATAATAAGAAAAAAATAAAGCAAAAAGGAGAAATAATCATAACATCTATTTAGTGGAAGACAAAAGTAGGAATAATTAAGTGCCATGGATACTTAATAGAAATCAATTTTAACTTTGAAATTTTTAATTAGTTAATTAAAAATACAAGATAGAAAAAATAATGAAAAACATTGCCATGTGGACAGCATAACATGAGAGAATTCAAAGTATAAAGTAATACATTTCTATTTCCAGAAATCACATATAATAAATACTATACATTATGTTCAGCTCTATCCATCTTTTTTTTTTTTTGCTTCTTTGCAGATTTTCTTTTGTTCTCTGCTATGCACTTTTTGCTTTATTTTTTTTTACCCCCAAGAAGGCTACAATTTTTACGAGAAAACATATCATATTTATATATATATATATACACACACATATATATACATGTACATGCATATCTATAATTATGCAATAAACATTCATATATATATATATATATATATATATATATCTATGTTGACTATATTATGCCTGTCTTCTGTTTCTCTGAAGGCTGAAAACATCTTTCATAAGTCCAAATCAGAACCATATATTGCTAAACACACCATTTTCTTGTACCATAGTAATATTTCAACTTTATACTGTCTAATTATTTTAAATAGTCTGAGATAATATTAATTAATATGGCTGACATATGGTGTAGTTTTGCTATTTTTAAATTAAATTTATTTTTGCTTTAACTCTGAGATCATGATTACTACTCCTGGTGTTTTTGTTTTTATATAATCGATTCTATTCCTGATCTTTATTTTATGTTTAGGTGTATCCCTTATTTCCCATCCCTCCTGACCCCTTTACTTTATTTCTACCTTGTCCTCCTATTACATAATTTACCATCAATCTAAGGGTCTCTCCTTTCTCCTCACCCCCCCATTTGATTTCCATTAATCTACACACTCTAATCTACCACTTCCCTTATCCTATTCCCTCACTCTCTTATTTCTTTAATAATTTAGAAGACTTATTTCCTTGTATATGTTGTTCTCTCTTTAATTTGACATGATGTGAGTAGGATTCCTTCTCTCCCTCCCTATTCTCTTAGCCTCTTTTTTCTTTCTGAATTTAGAAGACTTTTACACACACACACACACACAGACACACACACACACAATTCATTTTCCTTTTTAGCCCATTCCCACTGGGAGTAAGGTTTCAGAACTACCCACCCTCCATCTAATTCCTTTGTGTTTTCTAAATGGTTTTACTTTTTAGAATCACATCATACTCAGGTCTTCCCCAATCTTTCTTTCAAATTACTCAATTACTAATGACAGTCTTAGACATATAGTTTACATTTCCATATATAAAACACAAACTGTCCTTGTTAAGTCCCCTGTAATTAGTATTTTATGTTTGTCTTATATTTCTCTTGGATCTTATATGTCAAATTTTTTGTTAAATTTAGGTCTTTTGCAACAAAATCCTGAAATGTTGGTACTTCACTAAATATCCATTTTTCCCCCATTTAGGATTATAGTTAATTTTGTTGGATGTGATATTTTTGGCCATAATCCCAGTTCTTTTGTACTTCAATATATATAATTTTCCAAGACCTGCAGTCTCTTAATGTAGCTGCTACTAGGTCTTGTGTGATTCTAATTCTGGCTCTGCCATATTTGAATTTTTTTCCTTGTTCTCACAATATTTTCTTCTTGACCTAAGGGTTTTGCAATTTGGCTATGATGTTCCTGTAGGTTTTTCTTATAGGATCTCTTTCAGTAGTGATTGGTGATTTTTTTTCTATTTCTACTTTTCTCTCTTATTCTAACATTTCAGGACAATTTTTGCAAATTATTTCTTGAATTGTTGTGCCAATATTTTTTATTATAACTTTCAAGTAGTTCTATTATTCTTATGTTTCCTCTTCTTGGTCTGTTCTCCAGATCAGTTGTTTTTCTTGTGAGATGTCTCACATTTTCTTCTATTTTTTTTCATTTTTTCTATTTTATTTTATTATGTCCTAGTCTCTTATAATTTCATTGGCTTCCTTTTGCCCAATTTTAATTTTCAAGGAGTCATCTTCTTTCTTAAATTTCTGTATCTCTTTTGTTTGTTACTTGACTTTCTTTTCATAATCTCGATTGTTCTTATTTAAAAAAAAATCCTCAATCTTTATCATTTGATTTTTAAAGTCTTTTTTTAGTTTTTCTCTGAATTCTTTTTGGGCAGGTAACCTTTTGACATCACTCTTTGGAGTAGAAGGGGCTTTTTTTTTTGCCTTCAGTTTGCTCCTCTGAAGAGGAAACTTGATCTTCTCTATTCCCATAGTAACTCCCTATGGTTGAGTTCTTTCTCTCTGCCTACTCTTTTTTTTTTTTTTTTTAAACTACAGTTTGTTAGTATGGGGATGTAACTCTGGTCTCAGATTCTCCTTCAGTCCTCCACTCTGTCTTGGAACTGAAACCAAGAATCTCTCCTGTAAATTCTCACAGCTGGGGGACAATGCTGATTCCTTCTTATACACTGCCATGTCTGGGAAGCAATTGAGCTTAGTGTCCCTTGTAAGAAGAGGTTTAGACACCAGACTTCCCAGGTCTCCAGGAGATGAAGATGACTATGGCTGAGGGTAAGGCTAGCCACCTTACCCAGAGCTCATTGCTTGCTGCTTAAGCAGAACTGGTTGAGAGGTTTTTACGTTTCAGTGGGACCAAACCTCGGTCCTGATATCTTTCTTGATTTTCCACTTGTTCCAGAATGATCACTGTTCTGCCCCAACTCTTTTTTTTAACCTCTCTACATCTGTCCTGAGGTGCTATTTTTGTCTCCTTTGTGGGGGGAGACCAGGAGAGTTTGGAATTTTCTGACTTACTCCACTGTTTTCCCCAAATCTTTTCCCTGTTTTTTTTTTTAGTTGGTACTACAACTACCTAATTTGCACTGAAATCCATGACCAGAACTTGTTAAAAAGCCCAAGCATAATATGGCTGAGCTGAAAAGGGCTCTGAGATCATCTAATCCAAGTACCTTAGCCCCAAAGTGACAGAGTTGGGATTTGAACCCAGGTGTTCTTATTTAAAATCATATGTTTGTTCCAATACATCATGGCTAACTTGAGATTCTCCTTTATCCCCTTTCTGTTCCTCTTCTTTTTAAAGAGATAAGGAATAATAAAATATATGAATGGTTGGCCAAAAAGGAAGGAAAAGGGGAAATTAAAAGTATGAATAATTGAAAATCTCCAAGAGTAAGTTGGCTCCAAGATTCAGTAAACCATTTTGAGAAGCAATGTTCTATTATATAACTAAAGAGTTTCTCTACATTCCTTAAGATACTGTTTAGACAGGGCAAATTAGCTTATATGAAGCTAACTGGTTATTGCCCCTTTTCTGGTGTTGTGGGCAATATTCACTGGGCAACTCATAACTCTAGAGATAAAAATCTGTCTCTTGGCAACACAGTTGTAATCAACATCTAGCCCAGCTCAGGAGAACACCTGGCTCTCCTGGGCTGGCATCCAATGGGAATTTCAAAATAAAGAATCTACTTCTGTTTTGATAGCAAGCATAAAAATAAGATAAAAGGCAGTATGACATAATGAAGAGAACACTGATATGAAATCAAAACCTGTTTTCTTGTCCTTTTCCCGTTAACCTTAGGCAAATGATGCAAAGATTCTTCTTGGTTTCGGTTTCTTCATCCAAAAAATTAAAGTGGCTTGATTAGCTTATATCATAAAGTTCCTTCTAAATCTAAATTCTAAGATCTGGGGGAAAAATTAAATTAGAATTCAAAATAGATTTTTACATTTCAAAGGAGATGCTATAATACAAAGAAGAAAAAAGACAGTGAAGTAGCAAGAACAATATTAAATAACCACAGCTATAACTAGAGAGAGGCCAAAAGGGATTTGCTTCAGGACTTCCTATTTAAAGGATCATGATAAAATTTGTAATGGCAATATTTGCCATTTGTAAAATTTGCAAAACAATATTTGTACCATTCCTCCACTCTATGTACTCTTTTTAATTTTTTTTTTTTTTTTTTTTTTTTTTTTTTTTTTTTTTTTTTTTTTTTTTTTTTGCTGAGGCAATTTGATTAAGTGACTTGCTCAGAGTCACACAGTCCAGGTACTCTAAATACACTGACAGTGACTTCTTTGTATATCTCCAGACTCCAGGCATTTTCCCTGGCAGCCTCCCATACCTGGAATGCTCTCCCTCTTTACCTTTGTGCAGTGCAGTACTCTTTTTTTTCCAAGTCCTAGCTAAAAGTCTATTTTCTGAAATATTTCCATTAGTTCTAGTGGCTTCCTTCTGAGATTATCTCCAAGTTATTCTGTATATATCTTGTTTTCAGGTGCTATTTCTTCCATAATATTATCTGAACAACTCTCAAGTGAAAATTTTCTTCCTTAAATTTTCCTAAATCACATCTCCTGAATCTTAGCTTTATCTTCTTCATGGCATCTATGAACAAGAGGTTTAGTCAATATCTGGTGAACTAAAACGAATGAAGGTTGAAAGTGCCTCCAAATAAGATTTTTTTTGGTACATGTCCTTTGAATAAAGAAATAGTTTTATGCAGCACTGTTTATTGGTAGAAAAGAAATATTGACTAAGCTTGGGTCACTCATATTATTGATAACATGGTATAATTGACTTAGAAATCAGAAGTTGAATTCAAGATGTAGAAGTGTTATGTTCTGTCTATGGGATCTCAGCCAAGCCATTTTTAACTCCTTAGGATCTTAATTTCCTTACTTGAAAAAATGAGGGCGAGAGGGGAATGATGAGGGGACTCTGAAACTCTCTAAAAATTGATACAACCTTTCTGTCACACAATTCAAAATAGTTCAAAGAAAATCATTAAAATATTCATACCCTTTAAGTCAGAAATTCCATTGCTACACACATTTTGTATCAGTCTGTTCTAACCTTTATTTGTTAGATTTGTATTTTTTGTTCTAGATTTTAATCAACTTACAGGTATTGACTTGCTTCTGGGACATGGATCAGTCCATCTGAAGTTTTGGGTTTTGGTAGCAGGCAGCATGGCCACATCCATCCCTTCCCTGGACTGAGTATCTCGGCCCATCCTCAGCATGAAGCAGTTTTTGAGAGAGCACTGCTCCTGATGTAATTTGGACTGATATAGGGGAGTGGGAAAGTGGTTGAATTATTGTTAAAATTTTAATTGTATTACTGTTTAAGAATTGTTAAAACTGTGTAACTATTTCTGTATGTTTGAGGGATTTTTAGGAAGGCTTACTATACTAGTTTGTTATGTAGAGAATTTTGATTCACTCTTGGGATTTATATGTGGAATGGTTATTTGATAATTCCTTTCTGTGAGAAAAAAGGGAGGAAGAAACTGGTTAGGAAATTGGGGAAACTGATGTATTTTTCTTAGGCACTTCTTTCCCACCCCGTATCTCATTAGTTCAATTTGAGTTGCAAATCCTTTAAACAGTCCTTTTTGTTTTTACTCTTTGCTTAAAATTTACTGGACTATGATTTGCTGGTTATGTTTTAACTTTGAAATCCCTTATTCTGCTGGAATTGCCCTGGCAGACTCAGTTTTTGAGATAATTTTTTAGAAACAACCAGAAATCAGATACCTGTCCTGGGACTGGCAATCTCTTTCATCTGTTTCTCCAGTCCTATAAACCCCAGTTCCTTAATTAGTATTTCAGCATTCTCAAAGGACCTTGAAGTTTGGTATTAGACCTCTAATAGTTTGGGATTGCTTGACTTGGTCTAACTGCATAATCTGCTCAGAAATCTATTTCCTAGTAGCAGTTACTGTTCTATTGAAAGGGGACAGGTAGAGGTACTCCAGGCCCCACTTTTACCCCCTTTGGAGTCCCTGACAGACTTGGGGTGCCTCTCTTCAGATGGGCAGCAGGAGTGTCTTGAACACTGCTACTCCCTATATAAACAGAGGCTGAATTAAAAGCACAAATGACCACAGACCTAACTCACAGTGAACTAGCCATCTCAAACTGGATTCTCTGGCTGAGATGTTCCCCAACTGCAGAGGACCTGCTATTTTTGCAACAGGGAGGCCTGTGTGCTTCCCTAAATGAGGAATGCTGTTTTTATGCTAATAACTCTGGGGTTATTAGGGAGAGACTTGTCTTTGCCATAAGTCCTTACATTTTTCTAGTTTTATTTTGGTTTATTTGTTTTACATATGGTTGGTCAAAATTATGGTGCTAAGACCTTCTAGAGGAAGTGATTTGAATATTCAGAAGAGAGAGTGTGTGGAATGTTATGCCACTGTTCTCTTTTATTGTCCTAACTCAGTTTCCCTAATTATCCTGACTCAATTTCCCTAAATTGTCCTGCCTCAGTTTCCCTAATTGTTCTGCCTCAGTTTATAATTGTTCTGCTCAATCCTGCAAAACCACCCCTCCCTCTTAATCAGAATATTTGATAAGGATAAAAGATCTTATATTTTAGAATATCAGAATGCCTCTCCCCATCCCAAGTTATCAGAATATCAGATATTGTCTTATCAAGATGCCTCTCCCCATCTCCGGGGTTCCTCCCCCCATTATGTCATCTCTATCTCTGGTGCCTTCCCCTCACCCTGTCAGAGTCCCGTGCCTGCTCTCAGCACTCTGACTCTGCCCCTGCCTCAATCTACCCTCTGTGTGTCTGAGTCACGTGTATATAGGTCATTGAGAACTCACGTTGTTTGCTGAATTCTTGGAGACGATAGTCTCATTCAGCCCTGGGACCAAACCATGGATCCATTTGGTCCCAGTAAATCTCTCCCTTTCAAATAAAATATTAAATACTCTCTAATCTCTATCTTGCCTCAGTTTCTTTGGCATCACAACCTTAGTATTATCTATTAATTGTTCCTTGGACTGAACATTCCATATTCCATGTTCCATCTTTATACTTTTGGAATATGTTACCCCTTCACCTCAATTTCTTCATTTTCTTTGCTTCTTTTAAAACTCAGCTCAAAGGCCATCCTTTACAGGAGGCCTTTCCTGGTCCTCCATCTGCTAATTTGGATCCCTTTTTGGATCCCTTTCTATCCACTCTCTATATATTTTATATGTAGCTAGTTATTTACATGTTTCCTCCATAAGAATGTGAGCTCCTTGAGAGCAAGGACAGTTTTTTTAAACTTTTCTCTTTTTCAATGTTTTTATTTTTCTACAATTAAGTTTATACTGATCTCATTTGATCTTTATAATATACTGATGAAGTAGGAAGTGAGGGTTTAGTGTGATTCCAAATAGACTTCATTAAATAGCAAGTTCCCCTTCCACTTGTTCTCTAGTTGCTTCCTGTTTATTTTTTTTCTTCCTAATAATTGAATTGTAAACATCACCAGTGCAGTCTTTCTTCAAGGCATCATCTATATTTTGGCTACTGGATGCTGAATAATGGAATGAATACTCTGCCACCTCCTTTGGGTAGATATTATTATAATTAAGAATTACAAAATTTCTCAATATAGGTAACACAAGCAGTCAGCCACCTTTGACCAGATAGTCCCTTCTGGGAGTAATAGCAGCAGTAGGAATTGTGTCAGCCATACCCTGACTGGCTGGTAACATAACAATATCTTTTAATTTTGTGCCTTTTCTATTTCCTTCCTTGAAACTTGGAGTCTCAGATGAGGGGAGAAGAGAAGAGCAGAGTATATGATAGGCTTTGGATAAAGAGCAGCAGTTTGTGAGCAGTTTGTGAAGAGTCAAACGTCATAAAGATCCTTTTTCAGGGGGCATCCATCCCTTTTCTGTCTTCCTGAACAATTCCCCTCATTCCCCCACCCCCAAAGTTTCCTGACTATGTATTATGAGCATGAAGAGTAATTTTGAGGAGCTAGATACTTTTATCATTCTTTTGGACCAGCTAAATTGTACTTGTAGGTGACTGACTGGCACATATACTGATGATTTTATTTTCATTCCAAGAGATAGGAATTGTCATACAAATCTGGTTCCCAGCACACTCTAGAGTCTTTTTTTCCCCTTCCACAAAAACAAACAAAACAACAACACTTTTTTTTTGTTTGTTTGTTTTAAAACAGTTCATTAAACAGGCATTCTTTGTCCAGGGATCTTATCTAAGCCTTTCAGCTAGAGGTGTCCATTTCCTGTGTCTGTCTAGTCAGGCAGGCATTACAAAGGACAGCTCCAGCATTCCAAACTATTCACATCAGATCTTCAGTGTTGAGCCTGTAGTCATAGGTGCAAGACAAAAATAACAGTGTAATCTTGCTTCCATTCAGTGCTGCTGGATCAGAGAAAAGCCAAATGGAGTTTTCTGGCTTCATGGCATTTACCTTGTGCTTGTTCCATTTCCTTCCGTATTCCAGGTTCCTTATCTGAAGCAGCCAACAACAAATCAACAAAGATAGGGGCTGAAGGATTGCCTATCTCTTGGGCTGGCTCTTTGAAGAACTGTAAGCAATCTCTTAACAGTAAGGGCAGATTCCATGACTCAAGAATAAACAGACTACAGTGATTTGTGATTCATCAAATACATACATACACATAGATAGACTAAATATTCCTATTTGTTGTTAAAGTGACTCTAGGATCAATAGATCACTTAACAAATATTTATTAAGCACCTGCTGTTTTAGGCATTG
Organism: Sarcophilus harrisii; assembly: GCF_902635505.1. NCBI lineage: Eukaryota > Metazoa > Chordata > Mammalia > Dasyuromorphia > Dasyuridae > Sarcophilus > Sarcophilus harrisii. The sequence continues at coordinate 514,592,031 of NC_045428.1, forward strand.
TGCTAGACACTAGAGATGCAAAGACAAAAAAGAAACAAACTATCCACAGGAAAGCCTATCTTATACATTTCTTATGTCTGCTTTAATGCAATTTGTATCCTAGCTTCTCTTAACAATGTAGAAGTTTGTTTCAGGAAACAAAAAGAATCATTAGAAATGCTGACAAAAAAATGGCAGCTATTAGAGGAAATGTATTTTTCTATTGATAAAATCAAGAAATTATTTATCAATATTATTCATCTCATCTTTTAAAAAATTTCTATTTTACATGTTTGATAATATATATTACATATTAGGTTAATAATATATGTACATAATATATAAATAAATATACATATATCCAGAATATGAGCTAAACTTTTTTTTACCTACAGGGTATGTGATCAAAAAAGTATGAGGAACACTTATCTAAAAATATTGTTTCATTATGGAGATTAGCTTTAAGAAGGACATTGACAAATTGAAACAGACAACCAGAATGATAAAATATAAGATAAATGATATTAATTTTTACATCACTTTACAGGCATCATCTCTTTTGAGGCTTACAATAATCTGGTCAAAAGCCTCCAGTAACAGTCATGGTAGAGCATGAGATCCCCATTTGGTAGCATCAATGTTATTAGTATAAAGGAAGTATTAAGCTGTTCAAGGCAGACTGCCACCATTATAGGCACACAGTTGGCAACATCAATATCAAACTATCAAACAAGAGCCTCCACCAGCAAAATGATTGTGACTGGCTGAAGGCATAAATTATGGTTAGCATTTTTCTTTTAGCAATAAAGTATTTTTAATTAAAATATGTACCCTGCTTTTTTTTTTTTTTTAAAGACATAGCACTATTGCACACTTAATAGACTATAGTATAGTACAAACATAACTTTTATATGTACTGGGAAAAAAATTCCTGTGACTTGCTTTATTGTGACATTTACTTTATCAGTAGTCTAGAAGTGAATGTGAAATAACTCTGAAATATGCTCTACTAACTATTCATATCCTTTGAACATTTTTCAATTGGGAATGACTTTTATTGTTTAAATTTGATTAGCTCCTTATATTCCTCAGAAATGACTTCTTTTTCAGAGAAACTTGCTGCAAAGATTTTTTCCTCATTTAACCATTTCCCTTTTATTTAGTTTTTTTGTGTGTGCGAAAACTTTAAATTATTTTATCACCACAATTGTCCATTTTATCTATTGTTAACTTCTTTATCTTCTTTATGAGCCCAGTGACTGGTACTACCAAGAAGGCAGCTTCTTCTTGGCCTCTCTTATATTTATGATTTGACTTTTTATATCTATGTAACCATTTGGAGACATATGTGATATAAGATTCTGGTCTAATTTTAATTTTTACCATGCTGCCTACTAGTTTTCCCACAAACTGTTGTCTAATAGTGGTTAATTGTTAGGCTAGTCAAATAGTAAAATAGTTTATCCCAATAGTTGTTATCTTTGAATTGAATATCCTTACAACTTTTTGAGCTAAGTAGCGTCAGCTTTATTATCCTATACCTCTCTGCTTCTCCTTCCACAGAAAGTCACCCCATATTATAAAAAATTTTTAAAGAAAAAAATAAACTAAGTAGGAGAAGGAAAATAATTAGTAAAATTCATCAAGTCAGTAAAAAAAAAAACCAAACATATACACAATTTTCACATCCATAAATCTGCCACCTTTGCAAAAAGTTTGAAGGAGCTATCTTCTCACATCTCTTTTTGGGTCATGCTTGCCAAAACTTGTATCTTCTGGAGACTCAGAAGAAATCTAAAAGCGACAGCAGAGAAACAGGTGATAACAGGTGTACATCTTGTCTTTCTTTATAAATCTTTCAATTCCAAGGACAATGATCCTGGTTCACTTGGTTTCCAAATAATAGATTCCTAATAAATGCAAACTGCAATGAAGATCTTTGGTAGCTTTCTAGTTATTTTCAGTTATCAACTTTATCCTATTCAAATGTGAATAGCTTGTAGTCCAAAAAAATCATTCTTTGGGAGTTTAATGATTAAGGTAGTCAGGATGGGATTTTAATGTGATATATTACTATATTTCTTCTTCAGTGAAGCTCTAAAGTGAAAGTACACAGATACGAGCCCCATCATACATCTAGTTTGTATGAAGTAATGGAAAAAGCACTGAACTGGGAATCAAGAGCTCTGGGTATTATTCTGGATCTGCTACTTACTTATTATACCTATGTGTTAGATTGGAAAACTCTTTTAAGGTCTCTTTGAGCTTTAAATCCTATGAGATATTGAAACGCCAATGAAAAATTTTTATAATTTAGGACAAAATAACACTTATTTTTATTCAAATTTGCTAAGTGATCAAAGAATATCTCTATTCAGGGCATTCTCTACCAATATATGCCAAATAGCAAAATTTTTAATTAAGACAGAATAGTAAAGAAAGTAATAAGGGAAGAGTATTCCATATGAAAAAGGATATGTTTCACATAGATTCTCATATGATTGGAGATGGAAAATTCCTTGGATAGCTCACGCTCAAAGTTGAATCTCCCTCCTTTGGAAGACCTCACAGCTCCATCTTTTAAAAATTGTAGCTTTAGGTTTAGAGCTGCACCCAGTGTGCATTGAAAAGAGACCTTCAAGCTAAGCTCTTTCTTTCCCAGTACTTTGCCCTTCTTTACTTGTAATTCCCCCAGATCTTCTTGATATTTAGTAAAAAGCCAATCTCTTTGTAATTCCCATTACAATTCCTAGCAGCTAGAACCAGAGCCCCATAAATTACCTTCAAGTTTTGACAAACTTAAGGAGTCAGTTAGTAATACAGGAGCACTGATGACCTCTGCATTGCATTCCTGCAGCTACACCCAGGTTAATGTCCTCTTTAGACTAACTTCCATGAGGAATAACAAAACATTAATCTGTATGCTCATGGAAAAACAGCAGGTCATTATGTTGTGGGGAAGACAATCCCCAATTCTAAAACCACTAAATATTGGTTTGATTCCAAAGCCCATACCAGGATATAGCTCTTAGGAGACTGGGAAAAAGGTTTGACTCTAGTGCAATCCTAGGAAAAAGATTCACTTCAAGTAGGACTGATGGTTCATTTTGGACCAGAACTCTGGGTCTACTACAGATATGCTCAAAAATAATATGTAAATTCCTAATCTTAGACCTTTTTGGAGGTACTTTGTAGAATGTATATTTCTTAGCAATGCCAGACCTTTCAGGCCCAGCTGGATCTGGCCATAAATTCCTCAAGGAATGAGGAGGGGCAGAAGGTTATGAGAGTTTCTGAATATCCCTTTCCTCACAGGCCCTATTTTGAATATTTTAATCATAATCTGTCATTCCTCATCTCAGTTCAGGATAATTGGCATTTAGCCCTAAGTATTATGCTCTGTCCTATCCCCTACTTAACTTTATCTTAGGGACCTTTTTCCTTGTTTGTTGAGGTTCTGGCCTCCTTCTTTTTTATCACAAAAGAGAGACAGCCTGTTTGTGGACTTGCAACTCCTACTGAGCTAGAGAGTTTGTCTATCTGAGTGCATGCACATGTGTGTTTCCATATGCATTGGCCCAAACAGCTTTCTTTTTGAAAAGGGCAGCCAAAAGTGTGATTTTTTTTTTATTTCTTAGTATGAAACATAAGGGCCTCTGTAATAAAGGATATTCACTTCTGGAAAAAGTCCAAGCTCCTACAAACTACAAAATATTACTGTGTGAATTAAAGTGTTTGCATGGCATAAATTGCACAGTTCATCCAACATTTATTTTGGAAAGTATTACATCTGGAAAATGGGAAATATTCCAGTGAATTCCCTTACCTTGAAATGCCAATAGACACAAGGGTATTTTGAGATAATTTCTTGCTTAAAAGTTAGCAAGTAATTTGTGTAATTAGAACACATAAAATAGCTTTCAGTAACATTAGTAAAGTGGTTGGGGACTTAAAAAGAAATCTTCCTATTTGAAGAAATATGGGACAAAGGGCTAGAATTCTGATTCATAGATGCAAATCTTTCCTATGCTTTTCAATCTGCTTTCCATTTGGCTCTCATTGAGAATGTCTACACTACTCACATAGGATTACTAAATCTTCTTTTGAAAGGAAAAAACCTCTCCTTGGCCAACACTTGACTGCATTTTTCTTTAAAAATTATTGTGATTTTGCTCAATTACATGAAAAAACAATTAACATTTGTTTTTTTTTTAAACTTTGAGTTCAGGGGCAGCTAGGTGGTAGAGTACATAGAGCACCAGCCCTGAAGTGAGGAGGACCTGAATTCAAATGTGATCTCACACACTTAGTACTTCCTAGCTGTGTGACCAAGGGCCTCAATTGCCTCAGCAAAAAATAAAAACAACAACAAAAAACTTTTAGATCCAAATTCTCTCTTGGCTTTTTCCCCCTCCCCCATTATTGGGAAGGCAAGAAATTTGCTATGACAGATTATACATGTGCTGCCATGCAAAATATATTTTTCATATTAGCCCTATTGCAAAACAAACTAAAAAAAACCCCAAGAAAAATAAAGTTTAAAAAAGTAAGTGTTGATCTGCATTCATTACATCTGATAGATGTAAGATAGTACCCCAGAGTTCTTTTAAATGTCTATTTCTCTAATCAATGGTGATTTATTAGAGCATTTTTTTTTCATATGGCTATAAACAGCTTTAATTTTTTCTTCTAAAAACTGCCTATTCATAAACTTCGAATGTTTAGCAGTTGAGGAATGATTTGTATTCCCATAAATTTGACTCAGTTATCTATATATTTGAGAATGAGGCCTTCACCAAAAAGTTTACTTGTTAATTTCCCCGCAGTTTCTAGCTTTTGATTTTGACTGTGTTGGTTTTATTTATGCAAAATTTTTAAACATTCAAAACAATCAAAATTATTCATTTTGTATTCTGTAATGTTCTCTCTCTCTTGTCATAAAGTCTTTCCTTATCTATAGATCTGACAAGTAAAATATTTCATGCTCCCCCAGTTTGTCCATTTTATCACCCTTTATGTTTAAATTATGTTCCCATTTTGACCTTATCTTTGTATCTGGTGTGAGATGTTTGTCCGTAACCTAATTTCTGCCAGACTACTTTTTACTTTCCCCAGCAATTTCTATCAAATAGGGATTTTTTTTTGTTCAAAAGCTTATATCTTTGCCTTTATCAAACACCAGATTACTATGAATATTTAGTACTATGTATTGGGTACCTAATCTATTTAATTGATCCATTACTCTATTTCTTAGCCAGCACCAGTTTTAATGGTTATCACCTTGTGATACAGTTTAGATCTGATACTGTGGCTACATTCTTTCAAAGATGTTGCATGCTTCATATACCATGTGCTAAAGTTACAAAGAAGAATAAAGTATCCCTAGGGTAGTACACAGGAACCTCAGTTTCCTGGATTCAGGAAGTACCTGAGGGAATTCTGTTTATATTCCCCACATGAGTGATTATGATGTTCCATAAATGACAACACAACCAGAGGGGACCAAGGCATTAGTTGTGCATCAAGAAGTCTTTTGATATACTTTTCTTCTTACACTGGAATATATCCCCTATGTTTGGTGTAATGAGTACTAAGAGAAATTAGGTGCAGACTAGAAAAATTCTCCTCCCTCAAAGTTTTTCTTTATATATATATTCTTTGAAGCTTCATAGTTTCATAGTTTCCCTTTTGTAAAAATGGAAAAAATGTAGTTGGATGCTTTATATGCTTGAATATTCCATTGCTTTGAAAATAAAAGAAAAAACCTCTGGTACTTAGAGCTTTCCATAATTTGACTCCAGGCTTATTTTGTATCACTCTCATTCATGTATTTCACATTCCCACTAAACTCATCTCCTTGATGTTCTCTAAATTTGGCATTTTATCTACTGTTATTGTCTTTACACAGACTGATTCCCATACTTGGAATGTGGTGCCCACTTTCCATCATTTAGTATCTCTAGCTTAATCCAAAACTCAGCTCTTGTGCCTTTTCAGAAAACTTCTCTTAATGCTCCTAGTTGCATGTTCTCTCCTTCTCCAAAATTACCATGTCATACAAACATATATGTGTGTGTATGTATGATGTCAATCATTACATTATTACATTACATAATGTAATACTACATTACATAGTAGTAGTATGTACTACTACATAGTAGTAGTATGTAATGTGTGTAAATTCTTGATGGCAGGAACTTTTTTTTTCTTTGCTTATGATTTGATTGGTGCTTAATACAGCAAAGGCTCTAACTTCAGTTTCTCCTAGCAAGACTAAATCCCTATTCTAGAGCTATCCCTAAAGGTTGAGCTATCTCTTTTCTAATGTTATAGATTTTAGCTCCCATTCTGATGTGTTCTCCCTACTTGCTCTCCAGTTACATTTAATCAGATGATATCAATTAACTTTTACAAGGGGATACAAAGGGACACTTACTTCAAAGGTAAAGCAAGAACAAATCTCTATAGAAATTGGGCTTAGATTTGATGAAGTTTCTACATAGCATAGATCTTAACAAGTTCACATCAAATGCAGCATCACTGCTGGATAAAAAACTGTTTTAACTAGCATTAGGTTAAGTTCCATAGATTGAAAGTTGTCTCTTGATTCTTAGGGCCTTAAGGCTCACCTGACCGGCTATAAAGTTTGTTATGGACTCCATCTGCAGACATCTTGATAGTTTTGAACCCTCCTGAAGTTTTGAAAGTGACAAAATCTAAAATGAAAGAACACAATGCCAAGACAAAGAACCAAGATATGTTTCCATGGACCACATAACGATCTCACAAATAGGGAGTGCCAAAGCCATCACTTCTTATAGCTTTGTCTCTCTTTTCTCACCAGAATGGCACCAGGAAGGAAAAAGTCATAGCAAGAAAAGGTACAGGTTCTGGTCAACCTATACCTTTTGATTACATACTCAGTTTAAACTACATAGTCAATCAAAGAAGCTTCTCTTCACCTTGAATTAGTAGAACAGAACTAAGTACAGAATGTCTTTGTATGCTCCAAAGTGCACATGGAGTTACATCATCTGAGCACTCTGAATAGGCTCATAAAAACTGGGATTATGGGGCAAGTCCCCTGTTATCCTAATAAAAACTTGTTAATGATACTAGATTATTGGATACCTGGACAAGTTTACTGCCCTGACAACTCATAAGGTGGTTATTGGGATGAATAGCAATAATTTGCTACCCATGTCTAGCTAGGCAGACAGAGATAACAGAGTAAGAAAAAAAAGATCAGCCTTCATGCAGCCTATTCCCACCATAGCATTTGTGAAGGATATTATGCTCTGGAGAATCCATGGAAAAGCATGGAACAGAAGCACAGAATTTGAGAGGTAATGGATAAGTTTTAATATATCAAGTAAGTTACTAATAATATCACAAATCTATCACAATGAGCACTAAGAGTACAAAGTTTAAAAATTGTGATGACCACGTATTTTAAAATCAGCCGGAGTCAGGAATTCAGGTTAAGGGAAAATCTTCAATCTTTATTCTTTTTGAGGTGAAGGGGGATCGTCATGTGAGCAGCTGCAACAAGAAGCCAGCCAGCCGTCTCTTTTTGCTCCACTATCCACCCTTTGCCTCCACCCACCAAAATCGTCATTTCCTATACAACACATCAGGACTTGCACAAAGAGTGGGCGGGGGCCATTCTTTCTCCAAGCATATATATTAATAGAGTATGGTCCAATTACTATTTAGCCTCATGTGTTTGGGACCTCAGTGCATCAACTCGAGTTCGGCCCATTACAAAAAATGACACAGTCCTTACCCTTAGAAAATGTACATTTTCCTGAGTAGGGGAAATAAAAATTCAGCCCTGGTGAGACCTGAATCTCACTTAATTGTCTCACTTAATTAATCTCACATAAACTTTGAGTCTGTTGAAACTTCATCAGAGGTATTTGAAGTTTAGATATCCCAACACCAAGTTCAAGACTCTCTTTACTGTATTATACTGAATGCCCAAATTGCTACCATTCAATAATTTATCTGGCATATGCTTTCTTGTTTTCAGTACTGAAGAGGAATAGGGAATTAGAATCTTATGTAGCAAATGGACCTAGATGAGATCATTATCTAAAATCAGAAACTCCCTATGCTTTTTAGTGTTCTCTCTGGGCCCCTTCAAAGAGCTGCAGATAGACAAAAGCTTCAACATAGTTCACATGCTTTGTGTAGCCACGATCATTGAAAAGGCTCTAGTAGTACCTGGAAACTACAAATTTTTATCACTAGTTCATCCTATTATATATTATTTGAGATGAAAGGAGTCCCTTTCCCAGGTATACAAAAGATGGAGTTTTGTTTGAATAGACCCCCCCCCCTCCAGTTTTTTCAAAAATTTCAGATCTAGTTCCTCTGAGTTATCCAAACATTCATCCTCCAGTATTCTAGAGATATGGATGTTTCAAGGGGCACATTAGAAGAAACCATTATACAATTGCAGAAATTCTCCATGAAATCTTTTTTAGAACACTGGCTGAACTTGAAATCAGAAGGTGTGGGTATGAATTCCCATCTGAGACATTTACACAATATACAATCATGGGCAAGTGTCTTTCTCAGGCTAATCTGCAAAATGGAAATAATAATAGCATCTATCTCACAGTATTTTTGGAAGGCTCAAATTAGTAAATATATGTTAAATGATTTGTGAATCTTAAAGCATTATATAAATACTAGCCATTATTATTATAAGAATAAGTGCTGTCCTTTCCTCCTTCAAAAATGTGCTTCATTCACAATGATGATAAATTGAAATAATTGTTATTGTTATTATGTTCCTTATATGTTTTTCATTTGCCAAACACATTACTCCAGGGAGGTAATAGAGAAGAGAGTTACAGTGATGGCTGAGGGAACTGTGAGTCAATAAGGCAACTCTGGAGGCATGATATCATTTACTTTTGGATACCTAGAATCCCTCTTCTAGAGTGAAATTTACCTACTCTGAATTTGTCATTTTCATGAAGTCTTAGTCTTTTCTCATTTCAGTTTAGAGAATATGCAGCAAAAGGCCTAAATACATTGGTCAATATTCTTTGTTGTAACTTAGTGTCAGACAAAGTGGGTGAGCAGAGAGATGTTGAATTATTCTTTGTTGACCAGGTCTTCATTACTTTCCGATTGATTCATTCCCTTTGGACTTTTAAATGCTTTCCAGGGCAGGTAGTGGTTTGGCTTTCCATATGCATTACAGCATGCTGCTGGCATCCTGGATGCTGTGGCATTGAGACCCTCATTAGGTGACAACAACATAACACTTCATTGGATCCATGATCTCATCCATGGGGGTGTTCCTTTCAATAGTGTGGATATTCACTCTTTACAATCAGAGCTAACATTTCTATAACATTTTAAGCATCATATAACCTTATATATTTTATCTCACTTGTGCCTTAATAGAATTCCATAAGGTAGATTCCTGTCTTATAGTGGAGCAAGCTGAGCCTGAAAGGTGAAGTGCTGATGATCACACAGCCTTGTCGGTAAGTGACAGAGCTAAGATTCAAACCCGTCTCTTAATCCCAAATATAGCATTCTTTCCAGAGTTAGAATTTATCTTGTCTCTAGTTGTAATCTCTACTACCCTCTCTTTAGCTGAGAGGAATGCCAGCTTTTTTAGGGATTTATTCCTCTAATTGAGGACTTAATGTTCAAAATGGTAGTTCTAGATCATTTCTCTGAATTGGACACATTCTTGGATTTCTAGAATAATTATGATGGATAAGCTGTCATTATATTGCTGAAGGCTACACAGTTTGGCGGAAATACATCTTCAAATGACAACAGTCTACCATCATTGAACAGTTTTTAAAACTTACATTTTTAGGGTGTTAATTTTTTGTTCTAAACTATTTCTCTCCTTTCCTTTTAATCCTGCACTAGAGAATAATAACATTTGACACAGATATGTATGTGTGTGTGTGTGTAACTATATAAAACACAGTTCCATATATTAGTTGTTTCTCTGGAAGTGAATAGCATCTTCCTTCATTGTCCTTTGTAGTTGATTTGAATATTCATATAATTAATACTCAATTTAAAAGATCAACAATCAAATCAACAAATATTAAATGTCTACTATGTGCTGGGTACTCAAATAAGAGTGAAACAACCCTTACTCACAATGACCATATCATAATGGGGGAGATAGGTACATGTCTCATAGATAATAAGTTAATACATATATAGATCATGTGTGTGTATGTGTGAGCATATATACAAAGTAATTAAATACTAGATAATTTGAGAGAATTACATTGGTAATTGAGGGAACAAGAAAAGGCTACATGAAAATTGTGTCTGAGCTGTATCTGAAAGGAAGAGAGAGACTCTAAAAGACAAAAATAAGGAGGAAGCCCATTCCAGTAAAGTGGAATAGCCAGTGCTAAGACACTGATAGGAAATGAAATGTCATGGATGGGGAACAAAAAGGGCAGGGCAGTTTGACTGGATTACCGGGTGCAAGTGAAGATGGACCAGGTAGTGTAAGGTTTTAAAAGCTAAATAAAAGAGTTTATATTTTATTCCAGAATTAGTACAGAGCTCCTTGTGTTGGTTGAGAAAAGGAATTATATGATTAAATCTATGCTTATGGAATCTTTCTTTAAAAGCAGGGTGTTGAATGGATTAGGGATTTGAGGCAAGGACATGAATTTTGAGACTATTGTAACAATATCGGTGAATGTTGATGAAGGCTTGAACTAAGATGGTTTCTGGGCAAGTGGGGAGAAAGGCTCAGATGTGAAAGAAGTGAAGGCAGAAATTAAAGAAGGCAACTGACTGGAACATGAGATGGAGGGAGAGTGAAGAGTACAGGATAATGACAAATTTATGAACTTTTTACACTGGAAGAATGATGGTAATTTTGATGGAAATAGGGAAGTTTGGAAGAGGGATGGAAGATAAGAAGAGTTCAGTTTTAGACTTATTGAGTTTAAATGTCCCTTGAAATATACATTCTGAAATGTTCAATAATCTGTTTTCTCAGCAAGTAGCAGAGCTTAAAATCAAATGGAGGTTTTCTGACTCCAGAAGCATTACTCTTTCCAGGACATAATCTAGGACAAAATGCCAAACAAGATATTAAGAAAGATTTGTGTAGCTGTAACTCACAGAAACAATAGCACTGGACCTTCTGTTTGCCTGTGTTATAATTTGCCAAAAAAAAGATGTTTAATGAGCAGTAGGGGCTCTCTCTTCCAGGATATTTATATTATTGTCCACTACATTTCATAGTAGATGTCCTGGGCATCAGCTCTTTGTCCCTATTGACCACTTAGTACTTTGATTATGGCTTCCCCAAAATCCAGAATCACAGAATTTGAAAGTTGGAAGTGGCTTCAAAGACCATGTAGTTCAATCAATACATGTAAGGAATTTCTGCTCTGATGTCTCTGACAAGTGATCATCCAACTTCTATTCATAGAACTTTGAGGAGGCTCACCAACTCTTAATACTTAACCTGTTTTGTTTGGACAGCCATATTAAGAAATTTTTCTGGACATCAAGCTTAAGTTGGTCTCTTTTCTATTCATTGTTCGTGGCTCTGCCTTTTGCCCAAATCCAATCCTTTCTTATACATTTCAAGATAGCCATCATAGCTTAAGGCTAAACATGCCCATTTTCTTCAACAGATTCTCATATATCATGACTTTAAGACCCATCATCATCTTGGTTATTCTCCTTTGGACACTCTATAATGTATCAATGTTCTTTTTAAGTATGGTGCCAAAATCTGAATGCATTGCTCCAGATGAAATCTGATAAAATCAGAGTACAATGGAACTAGTATTTCCCTAATTCCTTGAAGCTTTGTTCCTCTTAATGCAGCCCCAGACAACATTAACTTTTTTCCATTGCCACATCCTGCTACTATAGACTCATGTGAAGCTCACCTTCTACTACTACTCTGTATCCATTCCTCACCCATCTTATATTTATAAAGTATTTTTTTTTTACTTAAGCAGAAGCTTTCTCATTTATCTCTATTAAATTTAATTTTTATTAGGTTTAGTACAAATGCTTTAGCTTGTCAAAATTTTTGTGGATTCAGTATATTTTTTAGCTTTATGTCACCTGAAAATTTGATGAGTCAACCAAGTTAGGGAAAGGGTGTGGTGTCAGGTATATTTACACAGGTATTACTCAAAAGTGACTAGTGCCAAAGGTTCAAGAGCATGGACTCCTTCTTTCTGTCATATAGTACAAATAATCTTCCCCTTATAACAATTACCCATCAGGCACATATTCATCAGGTGAAATTTCTTTTCTCATTCCTCCTCCTGACAGAAACTATCAGTGAAAAGATTTAGCTCAATTTTCTTTTATTTAGTCATCTTTTAGGTATTCAGACTCATCCAAATCAGTAGACCTGGATATATCAAAAAAGAATTATTCTTGTCTGACCAGGGCTAATGTGGGCTATTATCTGTACTTTATGAAGTGATTGATTAGAAAGTTTAGCAACTTTAGAACAGGTTCTGAAAATCACATATGTCCCCTAATTAGTTGCTCAATACTATCATGAAACCTGGATAACACTTAACTTTCATCTCTAGTGACTGTAGCCTAGAAGAAAGGGGAGTGGTTTACAAGATATAATCCTGACTGAAGCTTGTTGCTAATTCTGCAAAAATGATATGCAAGACTAAATCCCGAATTAAAAATGCTGACAATCAGATGGGATCCCTACATATTCTTCAAAATTATTTCATTAATTAGTTTATTTCCTTTTAGAACCTGTGTCATGTCCTTTTCCCAGGAATGAATAAAATGAAAAAGGATTAAACACTTACTATATGTCAAATATAATGGTATGTTGGCATTTGTCTTTAATTGCTTCCAGAAGGCATGATGAGTGGCAAAAATCATGAGTATTGAATTATTTTTTTCCACAAAGAGTACATCTCCAGTTTGCAGCCTAACTATCCCTCCCCACTCAATTCTCCAAAGGGACATGTGGGGTGTCCAGTTGGGAGAAACAAACAAGCTCAGTCTAGCCTAGCTCAGTTCTTTCCTTCTTGAACCAACTCACTTTCTGAAAAGAACCACAACCCTTATGCTCTCTTCCCACTCCACCTCTTCCAAACTTTCTTGGGGGTGACAGGGTACTGGATGTGGAACTCATGGTTCCTTGATACCAGGGCTTAGGCCACTGTCTGGGGCTTGAGGTTATCAGGGGTCCTGGGTCCTCTGACCATAGCTACTGCTACCTCTATTTCTTCCACTTGTGCTGCTCCTGAGCATGATGGCCCTCTATGCCCCTTCCAAAAAAAAGTGGCCAGTGGAAGCTATCCACTGCCCAGAGCAATAATAGTTGTGGGAGCAGGGGAAGTGGGAATCTGGGCAGTAAGTAAAGGCAGTAACATTACAGCCCTACTGCTCAACCAAGACAACAACCAAGTGCACAAGTGCCAAGCAAAGCATTAAATGCTGAAGCATTTTTTTTTTCTTGTCAAAATGTGTTGAATACTGAATTTGACAGATTTCCAAATAGACAACTGCCAAGGTACCACTGTACTATTTTAGGTACTGGGAATCCAAATAAAATAATTAAGATTGTACTTTTTCCCAAAGAGCTCAAACTAGGGGGAACAACATGTAAAAGAAATTTCAGTTATAGATGTTCTGTTCAGAATTTGTAACAATGACTACTTTAGGTAGGGTTGTTACAACATTTCCTGGACTAAGGGAAGAGAATAAACATTTACATAATGCCTATTATATGTCAGGCACTTTGCTAAGAGCTTTATTAATACCTCATTTAATTCTCACAACAACTCTATGAGCTAGGTGCTGTTATTATTCATATTTAACAGTTGAGGAAACTGAAGGTGACAGAAGTTAAGTGACTTGCCCAGGATCATGCAACTAATAAGTATCTGAAGCCACATTTGAATTCATCATTTTGACTTCAGTCTCAGTGCTCTATCCTAACTGCCTAGGTCAGTCTTGTGCTGTTTCCATGAGAGTCTGAGAGGACACACTAGACAAATTTATCTTTTGTCCTACATCTTCTTAAAATTCACTATATCCTTAATTCTGATCTTAAGGAATAAACCACCCCATTTGTGGTTTTGACATCAATATCTGCTTATCTCCATGGTTGTCCACATCTGATCCTGGTGAATATTTTGACTTAATCAACATATGTTCATGATGTTGACCTGGTATTGATATGTTAAGTATTCACAGCAGTGACCAGGACAGCTGGCATCCTGCTTCCTTTCATGTTCTTGACTTACCTATCAACTCAAAGACTAGTACTGCTATTTTAATAGGCTTTTTAAAAAATGGCTCCAGGATAAGGGAAGATAGGTATACTAATGTACGATTGGTAGAAGGGATTGAAAGGAGGGAGAGAATTTGGAATTGAAAATAAAAATAATTTTTAAATTCAAATTTTAAAAAAGGTGGCTTTAAGTGGCCTATTTACTGCTGACAAACTTCTTTATCCTTAGCTAGGTTGGTCATAATACTTTATCCTTAGTTAAGTTGGTCATTAGAAAGCAGGCATAGTTTGTTACTAGGATCATACTTTAAACCATTCTAGCATGGTAAAACTTGCTAAAGTTGGCATTTCATTGCTATGGGCTTCAAGAACTCAGAGTCATCTACATATTATGATGAATCATTGTTGCAGAATTTTGTGGTGTACAATGATCAGCCTTCAACCCAAGTTTATTAAAATGAATGATGGAATCAATGGTTTATTAAGCACTTATATTTTGTGCAATCAATATGAGAAGTCCTGGGGATACCAATACCAATACAAATAGAAAAACAAGTTGCTCTCAAGTTGATCTATTAATAGGGGAAATAACACATATAGAAGGGTTCAGCTGCAAGTCACATGAAAAGGTCCTATGGTCGTAAGGGTACAGAAGTAAAGTAGGTAGTAATGCCTTTTGTTTAATACCATTTCCACCAATAAAACCATATCAGTTTCTGATATTGAACTATTTGACAATGTCAAGGACTTTGGTGGCAGAAACTTTCTTTTCTGGATCTTCAGTAACTGTATCTGTAGCACCTTCAGGAACAAATGTCTGGGTGCATCTCCACAGGGCTGCTTCCCAGGATTGTGGCTGTAAGACTCTAGGCTAGAAGCACTGCTAGTCCCAGGGCTCCTGGACTCAGAGTCAGGTCTGTCTCCATCTATGTTTAAAGGGAGATAGTGGTCAAAGAGGTGGTGGTGGTTTAACTTGCCTGGCACATGCTGCCTCCTTCTTTCCTTTGAGGAGCATTGTTGATTTAGCTAGGCTTGCTTCCCCCATCTGTGGGTATAATTAACTGGCATCTGGTTGGGAGGGCTGGCCCCTTCTTCACCAGTGTTATTTCCTCAAATGATGGCTATGAGGATTAGGACAGAAAAAATAGGACTAGTCATATGTGTGGTATTACTCCTCCCAGACGTACCTGTGCCTAGTGGGGGCAGCAGTTGGTGCTGGTGATGATGAGGAAAGTGGGCTCCTCTATAACAATTTCTCCCTCAGTGAAGATTGTAGGTACTGGTCTAGGAGCAAGTCTGGTGGTTTGGGGAACATTGGCTATAATCTATATATACACATTGGCTATAACCTTTATATATATGCATATACACACACATACACACACACACACACATATATAAATTTACATAGAATTTACATTTACATGGGAAGAAAGTCATGGAGAATCTGTTTCTGAACCCTTATTCAGCAATAGCATCAACTGCCTCAGGGAAAAGAACTGCATCTGAAAGAGCAGTTTTTATTGAATACTAAGGAATCCAATCAGATTACCATGGGCTAAGGAGAACATGGCTACTGAGAAAGTATTGAAATTGGATGTAGACACCTTTTCAGGAAGTTTGGGAGTTAAGTAAAGCAACTAATATAGGATAGTTGCTGAGTGGGCTAAAAGGATTAAGGGAAGGCCTTTTCTTTCTTTATTTTGGACTGACGAGACCTAACCAATTGGTAGATGGAAAAGATTGAGGAGGATGATTGCTGGAACCAGGTCCTGAAAGAAGCAGAATGGTATTGGGATAGAAAGGACAAAGAGATTAGATTTACTATAGAGTGGATAGCTCTTCTGTGACCAGAGAGTGTGGAATGGAGAGATGAAGAAAAAGAAGAGAGAGAAAGAAGAAAATAAGTGATGAAACTGAGAAATTTTGAAGTCTGGAAGAGGGGAGAAAGCTTATATTAGAAAGTCTCAATCTTTTAGTGAAGTAGGAATCTGCTATCTGCTAAAGTTAGATGAGGAATTGTTGTTGGACTTATTTAAGCATCAATAAGAGAAGACAGAATGGGTAGCATATGATTGCTATCTGGAAGGATTTGAAATGTTGTCACATGGCACAGGAAGTTACCTTGTGGAGCCAGCCTTACCAGGTGGAAATTATATGCAGTCAGAGTTCAATTCAACATGAGCAAGAACTTTATTTTATTTTTTTAATAATAGCTTTTTATTTTCAAAATATATGCTAAGATACTTTTCAACATTCTCCCTTGAAAAGAACTTTGGTTTAAAAACAAATAAACAAAACCCCCCAAGACCATCTATCACCAGATAGATCTTTTACTTGAGGTACCCAATGATGGCTGCCTCAAATGATCATTTTTCTTCTTCATCATTAGAAGTGTTCAAGAAAAGGCTGGATGATTATTCTGTTAAAAAAAATACTGAGTGAGTGTGTGTGTTGGGGGAAGGGCAGTATTAGATTTAGAGTTGAGAACTTGAGTTCATATTCTAGCTCTATTACTTAAAACACCTGTGTGACTTTTGGGCACATTTCTTCATAGCCAAAATGAGGTTGTTGGTCAGATGAATGACTCAGGCCCCTTCCAATTTAAAATCTATGATTTTATGTTAGATTCTGTTTTGTTCTAACCCTAACAGTTTAAAATCTACTGACCTGAACAGTCATTGAAGATATTTACATGATGGGCAACAAATAGTTTCAAACCAAGGTGTTATATAAGCTGTTTTTGAGCTCTCTGGAACTCTGATCCTCCCCCAAGATTATCTCCACTTTATCTTTTACTTATTTGTAGTTTGAAAGCAATTGTTTGCATTTCTCTTATTAATAATAGATAAGATTTGTGCAGTACAATTTATAAAAAAGTACTTTACAAATATTTCATTTTATCCTCACAGAAATCTGGATCCTAAATTATCTCCATTTTAGCAGATGAATATGCCCTCCCGGCAGGGACCATTTTTTGTTTTTGTAACCACAGCATTAAAGCTCTGGGTCTGGCTTCAGAATTGTGCTTAATATTTGTAGATTGATTGGAGTTCTGAAGACATTACCCATTTACTATGGGAAAATTAGAGAAAGTTCTAGGAAGAGGTGGAATGAAAACAAACAAAATACAATTAAGCCCTATGGGATGGGTCCAAAAAGCTCTCTCCATATACTAGTATATATGGGACTAGTGCTAGACCCCCTTTCCCAAATTAACTAATCAGAGACATCTTCAGGTACAAAGAGAAAGCATTTATTTAGTCCTTGTAGGGAGAGACACACACACACACACACACACACCTGAGAACCATCCCAGCTTGCACCATGTGCCCTTGGAACCTGACCAGCTTCTGTCTTGTGGGAGTTTAAATAGCAAAAGACCCAAGCCTTTTCATTGGATAGACTAAAAGGACTTAACCATCTTTGACCAAAGGTCACCAATGTTGTCTGCTTTTCACAGGTCACTTTACTTCCTGTAATTTCCTGAGGATCGGACCTTTAGAAACCATCTGATTCTCTGCAACCAAGGTCCAAGACCTGATCTTACAGCTCTGGGAATAGGAATCGTGTGACTTAGTCTCAAACTGAGAAAATTTCATCCAATCAAATCCCATGCAGTCCCTCCTCTTTTTCATCCATTTGAAGATTTCTCACCCCAATATATATATATATATATATATATATATATATACATACACACACACATATATGTATATATATGTGTGTGTATATATATATGTATGTGTATGTATATATGTGTATATGTATGTATAGATATATGTATATGTATGTGTATGTATATATGTGTATATGCATGTATAGATATATATGTATATATATGTGTATATGTATGTATAGATATATATGTATATGTATGTATATATGTATGTATAGATATATATGTATATGTATGTATATATGTATGTATATATGCATATATGTATGTATATATATGTATGTATATATGTGTATATGTATGTATAGATATATGTATATGTATGTATATATGCGTATATGTATGTATAGAAATATATGTATATGTATGTATATATGTGTATATGTATGTATAGATATATGTATATGTATGTATATGTGTATATGTATGTATAGATATATATGTATATGTATGTGTATATGCATGTATATGTGTATATGTATGTATAGATACATATGTATGTATATATGCGTATATGTATGTATAGATATATATGTATATGTATGTGTATATGTATGTATATGTGTATATGTATGTATAGATATATATGTATATGTATGTATATATGTGTATATGTATGTATAGATATATATGTATATGTATGTATATATGCGTATATGTATGTATAGATATATATGTATATGTATGTATATATGTATGCATATATGTGTATATGTATGTATAGATATATGTATATGTATGTATATGTATGTATAGATATATGTATATGTATGTATATATGTATGTATATATGCGTATATGTATGTATAGATATATATGTATATGTATGTATATATGTATGTATAGATATATGTATATGTATGTATATGTGTATATGTATGTATAGATATATATGTATATGTATGTATATATGTATGTATATATGTGTATATGTATGTATAGATATATATGTATGTATATATGTATGTATATATGTGTATATGTATGTATAGATATATATGTATATGTATGTATATATGTATGTATATATGTGTATATGTATGTATAGATATATATGTATATATATGTGTATATATATATTATATATATATCTTGCACTAGGGCATCTTTGTGACATAGGCCTTCAGGCAGGCCCTACTTCAGTACTAACTGTAATCTGCCCTCTACTATTTAAAAGCAACATCCTCCTTCCTTTCTACCTTCCCCTCTTCCCCCATCAGTTGCTTCCCCCAACTCCCACTATCTGTTCTGGAAAACCTGTCATCACTTTTTATTTACATTTTCCCCCAGTAAGACATTCATAGCTTATTTTTGAGATGGAAGAGAAAACATAGTGCAACAGTCCTCGTTTAACGAAAGAGGAAATCGAAGCAGAGGAAAGTCACATTTCATTTTTCAAAGATAATCTACCCATTCGGCTGTAACGAGTGATTTTCCTCAAACATCCCTAATGAACTCCTGTGACTCCCTATCATTCCCGAGATCAAACAGAAACTCCTCGGGCCTTGATAGCTCTTCCTCAGTCGCAGACCTCTTCCATCTTTCTTTCCGCTACAGGACCCCCGGCCCACTCGTGGAGCCAGTGACACGCTCTGACCAGGCAGCGGCACTCTGGGGCGGGGCCTTTTCCCCGGCTGTCCCTCATGCCCTCCCTTCACATCTCACATAAACGCCCCTTCTCCAGTCGTGGAAGTTGCGCACTTAGGGGGACAAGTCTCAGGGCAGTGCCTACGGGATGACGTGGGGGCAGGGTTAAGCACAAGCCCTGGAAGGGAGGGGCCACGGGCTCAGGAGCAGCCCCGGCGGAGGGGGCGGGGTGGCCAGAGCAGTGCCGGAGGACCCCGGACTCCTGGGGCTTCGAGCCCCGGGCTCCAGGGACCGTAGATCCCACAGCTGGTGCCCCGCTAGCCCCGACGAAGTTTGGTGGGGGTTGAATAGCCGTAGCGCCCACGAGCTGGGTCAGAGAAGGTCGGGCTTGTTTCTCCCCACTTGGCTCCCCTGTAACGTCTGGGATTTACCCTGCGTCTAGCTAGTTAGTAGGCAGTTGTGGGCGTGAGTGGCCCCTTCGGACTGCGAGCTCCCCGAGGGCGGGGCCTAAGTTTTGTAACTCTGAGGTTGAGGACACTGCCTGATGACTGACTCCCTCAAACGTGCGGCATTTCCCCGACTACGGCCTTTTCTGCTACGTGGCCTCCCCGCCCGCGGAGAAGGGGAAGGAAGCGGAGCGCCCCATCCTCCCTCAACGAACCCTAGCCAGACAGGCGGCTGCGAGAACCGGGGGGCGGGGAATGAAGAAGGCGCGCTTCCGCATGGCGTTCCCACAGCACTCGTAGGGGGAGGGGGGAGCGCGGGCGCGCGCTCAGAGCGAACGTCCTCCGGCCCCGTCCCCGGCGGAGGGACAACCCGCGGGCTGGGTGGGTGTTGGACGTCTGGGTAAGGACCACGCGGCGCGCGCCCGCGCGGGGGCGGGTAGAAGGAGCGTGCACGCTCCGCCTCCTCCCCCCTCCGCACGTTCCTGCCCCTCGCCCTGCGATACGCCGAGCGCTCATCATCCGAGGACTTTGGCCCAGAGTAACCCCGCTTGCGTGACCTTTCCCCTCCATTCCGCGCCTCCCGCGAGCCGGCGAGGCAGGGCGGCCGTTGAGTTCTCCTTCTCCTCCCCCCCCCTCTGTCCCTCTCTTAAGCCCTTCCCCCCGCCCCCCTTCCCCGACGGTGGTTCCAGACATGGCGGCGTTCAGCAAGTCCGTCCCTCACAACTGCTATGAAATCGGCCACACCTGGCACCCGTCTTGCGGGGTCTCCTTTCTCCAGATCACCAGGGGCGCCTTGGAGGAGTCCTTGAAGATTTACGCGCCCCTGTACCTGGTGAGAGAGCCCCGCTCCCGGACCCCGCTCCGTCCCCCTTCCCCTGGCCTCGGGCAGTTGGGGTTGCAGGGGCTGAGCCGGGGATGACGCCCCTCGCCCGAGGGCCCGCCCCCTGCCCCTGAGTTGGGGAGCGAGCGGCGCGGCCGAGCTGTCATCCTTCCCCGGGAGCTGGGCGCCAGCAAGGGGAGAAGCGGGCTGGGGGTCTGGGTCTGAGTTCTGAAGTGCCGAAAATAAATGACGATGCGCGTATCTGTGGTCTTTGGACCCCGGTCTGCGTCTGTCACAGAGCGTAAGGGAGCATCCTCGGTGGGATCCAGGTCTGTCTTAAAAAGTGTAAGCGAGGGGCTGACCTGCTGCCTTTTTAAATAGTGTCCGCGTCTGAGCGGTGTTGGAGTCCCGCCTTATACATACTCTGAATTACCGCTGTTCCTACTGTGAGTGAAGGGCTGAGTCCTGGCTTTTTAAAATTGTGTGAATTGCTGAACCTACCCTGGGCCAGCTTCGTGCCTTGTCGAGTCTTAGGTGAAGATGTATGCCTTTGGGTGCATCCTGGGATTCGGGTCGGTGTCTTAGATGCTGTGAGGGTCCACGTCTATCTTTTAAGCAATACTAATTGCTGTATCCAGCCCCAAATCAGGGCCCTTAGCTTTTAAATAGTGGGAGAATTTAGGTCGTTGCCTTTTAAATAGTATAAGTTTACGAATCTATCCCCAGTTTGGTCCATGTCTTTTAAATAGGGTAAGGTCTTAGCCCATTGCCTTTTGAGTTGCTGTATCTACTCTCCTCTTAGTACTTTTGGATTAAGAATTCCAACGTATGACAGAAAGAGTTCTGAACTTGTAGTCAAGAGACTTGAGTTCAAATTCTATTTTTTGTCATCTTGCCACCTGTGTGACCTTGGACTGGTCACTTCACCTAAAAATGAGCTTTTGTTGACTTTGTAAAACAAGGAGGAGGATGTCTTCTATGAACTCTGAGGACCCTTCTTATTTTCAGATTTTTTTTTTTTTTTGAGGTCTGACTTTTCCTGTGCTTACCTTACTCATAAGACCTGAGGTTGAATTGTTGCTTTACTCCCCCGTGTGCCTTTTGACAAGTTATACCACCTCTATTTTACGTTTCAGTAAAATGAAGAATCTAGACTAGTTGATCTCTGATAACTTCTACTTCTAGATCTGTAGTCTTAGATAATTATTGCTTTTTTTTCCCCCCAGCTGACTTTCCCCAAGATCATTGTTGTTAGGCAGCAAAGGGAGATTTCTTCTCCCTCTCAAAGGTTTCTGGTACTTGGGAATTTTGCAATTGTTTTTTCCAAGCTCACAGATTAGACTGTTTATTGTCCAGGAATTTACCTAAAGTTTGTCTTCGGTTATGCAGTGTGTGCCTTCTCCTGAAAGTTATTCAGGAGGTTTTGCTCAGCATTTTGAAGGATCTTTTGAGAATTCAAAAGAATTCAAAAGTGCTTCATGTAGGGCAGGCCATTTTGAAAAACAATGTCCAGAAATTCATGTGAAGATGAATTCCACACTAAAAACACAATTTAAAAAGTACTCCTAAATATGAAAGTTCTTCCCTTTCCTCCATGTTACGGTTGTTAGTATTAAAGTTCTTTTTAAAAGAAATACAAGCGTTATTTCTTCACTTCTAATATTTTCCTGTATCCTTATAAAGTACTACAAAACACCAATTGGGTTGTCAATGAGTACTACTCCTTGTTAATTCAGATATATGTTGGGGCTTGGTATAATGGAAAGAACATGAAGGACCCTAGTTGTAGCTTCATCTTTGCCTTTTCCGATAGGTATGATTTAGAGCAAGTCACTTAAATCTGAGCCTTGATTTTCTCATTTGCAGAATGAATTTATTACCCTTATAATTCCTGATCCCACAAATAATTTATTTAAATATTTAAAACAACAATTCCTTCTGTGACTTAAATCACAGTGAGACAGAGGATAAGACATGTTCACAAATAACTGTAATATTGTTCTTCCCTCCCTTTCCGGTTCTCTCTCCTGTCATTTCAGAGAGTGGAACTTTTGGTGAAATCAGATGGGGAAGCCCTTCAGAAGGGGTTAGCACTTTGAAAGGTGTCTCCTCAATGGAGGTATTTTAGAAGGTTTTGATATCTTGCAAGTATCCTCTTGTCTTTTATCACCATATTGATGAGGCATACTCTTATGAGGAAAGTAACCTTTACAGCCACTTCTGTGAATTTAATTCTAGATCATAGTAACCAAAGTTACTTGCTTCATTTCTGTGCCTCTAGGCATTGTTAATAGTTGTTTAGTTGGTAGGATAGCTAGGTAGCACAGTGGATAGTGTGCTGGGCCTGGAGTCAGAAACTTAATACTGAAGCTGGATTTGAACTCAGGTCCTGATTCCAGGGCCAGTGCTCTTTCCATTATGCCATCTAATTGTCCCTCTTCAAGGAATGGGATTTTGACTTATATGAAATACTTTTGGAAGATCTTCTAAAATAGTATTTTTCTTCAAGGAATCAAGTTTCTTTCTTTCTTTCTTTCTTTCTTTGTTTCCTTCCTTCCTTCCTTCCTTCCTTCCTTCCTTCCTTCCTTCCTTCCTTCCTTCCTTCCTTCCTTCCTTCCTTCCTTCCGAGAGCTTATATTTTTCATTTTATTCTCTCAATAATCATGTGAGATAGATGCTATGATTTCCCCATTTTTCACTTGAGGAAACTGAGGTGAACAGGTCACATGACTCAATAAGAGTCCCACAGCTGGTAAGTGTGTTGGAAGACAACTTTGAACTAAAGTCTGTAGCAGGGGGCCTCAAACTTTTTAAATAGGGGGCCAGTTCACTGTCCTCAGATAGTTGCAGGGCCAGACTATAATGAAAACAAAAACTTTGTTTTGTGGGCCTTTAAATAAACTTCATAGTCCTGGGGGAGGGGGATAATCATCCTCAGCTGCTGCATCTTGCCCACAGGCCATAGTTTGAGGACCCCTGGGACTCTATACTATACCCATGATTCAGTTCCTCTGAATCTGTGAATCCTCCTACTATTTAATTGCAAACTATATATCTTTATAGCAAGAGGGATAATACTAATATACTTAATACAAGCCTTGGGTTATATGAGCTATATTTGTAGTACCATTTGAAAAAAAAAATTCTCTTAACATTGGGCTTAGGAAGAGCTGCCAAATTCCTTTGTTTTCATTGTTTTTAGTTTTTAAAATATTTTCATCAAATAAAATAAGATACCATATTGTTACTCTTAGAATTGGAATATTCAGACTTAATTATATCTGGCACAGATAAACTATTAACATGTTTGTTAATGTAGATAATCACACTCCTAAAGCATGATTTTTCTTATCATAATTAATAACAAACTCTTATTGAGTTCCTCTTATTCCCTACGTGCTTCTGTAGACTGGGGATTACTTAGGATATAAGATTCAGTCTCTTCTCTCTGGAGACTAATCATTTTATTTGGGAGATACAACATTTTATCTTATATTGTTATTTATTTCTCAAGTATATGTTTCATTACACGTAGGAAGAACTACAGGATTTAGGACTAGAAGGCAACATTTGGTTTAGCCCACTATTTAAACAAGTCAACTGAGATCCAGAACCACCAGCTAGTAAGCAGCAGAACCGAGATATAACTAAGCTTTTGTGCTGTTTTATATGTGTGTATGTATGTTTATGTATGTGTTTCTATCTAAGCTCTAAACACACAGATATACATGTGTATATAAATACACCTGTAGATTTATGTATGTGTGTATATATATATATATAACATGTAAATAATATGTGTATATATCTGTAAATACACACACACATATATATATTAAAAAAATAGAATTATATGATGGAGGAGACCTGGTTTGTTAATAGTTCAGGGGAAATAGACATAAGAGGTTTTAATTTGTTTCAGCTTCAGTATTTGCTAATGGTTTTAGATGATTGCTAGAAAAGCTAACAGAATCTCCGGTTGAATTAAAAGAAATGTAGTGTCCATAAAAGGGAGATACTAGCCTATTATACTCTCTACTTGTGAGGGCATATCTAGTGTATTTTGTTTGGTTTTGGTTGCCAAACTTTAACAGGGCTGTTGATTAACTGAATCATGTAGTACATATAGTATAGGAAAAGGAGGCAGTTACATGGCTCAGTAGATAGAACACTGGACCTGGAGTCCGGAAGACTTGAGTTCAAATGTGACCTCAGACTAGCTTGTGTGATCCTGGATAAGTCACTTAACTCTGCTTGCTTCATCTGTGAAATACACTAGAAGGAAATGGAACATCACACTAGTATCTTTGCCAAGAAAACTCCAAATAGAATCACAAAGAGATAGACATGATTTAAATTATTAAAGAACATTTCTATTGTGACTCTTTTATGACATTTTTCCTACCTCAAGACTACATTTACAGCTTCCATTTATTTATTGCTTCAGGTTGTACTCTCTGTAACTAAATAGAGCACATCCAAATTTTCTTTCATGTGACAACCCTCCAAATACTTGAAGACAACTATCTTTCTACATATTGTCTTCTCTGGGCTAATTATTCCCATTTGTTTCAGCGGATCTTAACATAGTATGAACTTGAGGCTCTTCACCATTCTGATTGCCTTTCCTTGGATAATCTCCAGTATGTCAACATTCTTCCTGAAATGTAATGCTCAGAATTGTGTTTACTTGATTATATGTGCGTGTTTTACTGAACTCCTTCAGCTTTTTTGTCACCCTATCCATAACTACATCTGCATTTTTTTTTTTTACATCCAAGTATTTAATACTTATTCCATTTAGACTGTTTCCATTTTGGCGGTTATGTTTGTGTTTTTTAGAATATTTAGGATTGTAGATGTAATCAACTTTATAACAGCACATTTTTTTGTTTAAGAAAATGTAATTAAAAGTCATCAGTCCTATTGTTTAAACTTTTATTTCTTACATTGCATTAAGAAGTAAATATGGTGCAAAAATATTTATAGTAGCCCTTTTTGAAGTGGCAAGGGACTGGAAACCCATCAGTTGGAGAATGGCTGAATAAGTTATGGTATATGAATGTTATGGAATCCTTATTTTTCTGTAAGAAACGGTCAGCAAGATGATTTCAGAGAGGTCTGGAGAGACTTACATGAACTGATGCTAAGTGAAGTGAGTAGAGCCAAGAGAACATCGTACATAGCAATAAGATTATATGATGATCAGTTCTGATGGATGTGGCTGTCTTCAATAATGAGATGATTCAGGCCAGTTTCTACAGTCTTGTGATAAAGAGAGCCATCTACATCTAGAAATTGTGGGAACTGTATGGAGCACAAGATTATATTTTCACTTTTTTGTTGTTTGCTTGCATTTTGATTTCCTTTTGATCTGATTTTTCTTGTGCAGCTTGATAGTTGTGGAAATATGTATAGAAGAATTTTACATGTTTAACATATATTGGATTACTTTGCTATTTATAAGAGGTAGGGGGGAAAGAGGGAGAAAAAGTTTGGAGCGTAAAGTTTTACAAGGATGAATGACGAAAATTATGCATATATTTTGAAAATAAAGTGCTTAAAAATAAAAAAGAAACGGTACATAATAGTCATATTGCATATATTTGTGCATAGCATTTGATACTGTTAGTCAACTTTTTTCCTTTATGTGGGTGAAGATGAGCTCTGCATTATATCTAATGAGTTTGGGGTGTCTATTATGGGCTGCAAAAATGTTCAATCTGCAATAAAAGTCATTGAGGCTGAGCTCCAAGCCTTTAACCACTAATTAAGGGAATATGACTCAATTTAATGAATGGGACCTCAAATCTTTCTCACAATATGAGATGCCCTCTTTCTCCCGGGTCATAATTTTATAGGGTTTGATATCCAGATGGTACAGATGAATCAAAGTAAAGTCAGAGTCTCATTGTTTGATAGACCTATATTTTAACCTTTCAAGAGAGCCTTCAGTTCTTATTTACGGTCAGTGACTAGTGGAGGATGTCCAAAAATGGGCAGAGCTAATTGGTATTCCCTAGTCACATTTTGGGCAATAGAGAGTTGTAGGCAGCTCTGGCAATGTGAAGACAGGGTCACCCAGTGGTTAAGTGCTTATAGACCTGTTGGCTCAGTGCCCTTAGACTTGTTTCCCGATGATAAGAGTGGAGGGACAATCAAAAATAGCAGGGGGAATTTCCATATCATTAGGTAATCTTTGCCACTCTGGGCGTGATCACTTAGTGAAAAGAAAGGGTGGAAGCCATCTAATTAACTTCCTATGATTGTGCAAGTGAGCTTCATAAGAAGCAAGTAAATTTATAATCTTTAGTTTAAAGTTTGGGGCTTATTATAAGAGAGATTCTGTCTAACTTTATCTAATTGGCCCCAAATATTTCATATGTATATATACACACTAGTTGACTATACTGACAAAATGTATAATAGTAGACAAGTATAACAAATGATAACATTACCTTTATGAAATCATATTAAAGTGAATAATACTGATTGGGAATAAATCAGGGGTCTAATAAAATAAGGGCATAAATTAATCATTCTCCAAATTATACAAGCAACATTGAGGGAGAGATGTCCAATTGGCACTTCACAGTGCAGGACGATATTTCCTTTCCATAACCCAGTTTGGTAATCTTGGAATCTGTCAGTTGCTAAATCTTGTTGACTATTTTTATGTATCTCACCACTCAAATAGGCATCAAACTAGTTAAAGAACTCATCTTTTTCCTAGACTGTTGCAATAATTGTTTATTTGATCTCGTTCTGCTTCACTTTTCCCTTCTCCAATTTATTCTCTAATATTCTTAAAATACAGGTCTGACAGTGTCAGCCTTCAGCTGAAGAAGCTTCAGTAGCTTCTTATTACTTGGATAAAATGCAAACTTTTCCATTTTTCAATCCATTATTTAAATTTTTATTAGTACCTTTTTATATCATTCTCATTTCTGAATGTTCTTCCTCTTTCCATTTTTTGAATACAAGATAAAAAAGAAACTTTTTTAAAAAAGCACAACTAACCAAAACATCAGAGTCTATTAGTATATGTATTACTCTATGTCCAGAGCTCTACAGTTCTGGAAGAAAGGGAAAGCAGTGTATTGTTTCAAATCATCTGTGACTCAAGTTTGGCCATTGTGATCACAATATTCATTTTCATTTTTTAAAAAATTTAGATTGATGTAATAGTATGTTGTTTTCCTGGTTCTGCTTGCTTGTTGGTTTTGTTAGCTCTTATCTCATCTCAGCCCATTCCAGTCCATTTCATCCTCTACTCACCTATTAGACTGATCTTCCTAAAATGCAAGTCTGATCATGAGATACCCCTTTCCCGTCCACACCAATTCTATAAACTTCAATGGTTCTCTATTACTTGTAGGATCAAATGGAATATCCTTTATTTTTTCATTCAAAATTCTTTATATCCCTGCCTCCTCCTTGTTTTCAAACCTTATTATGCTTTATTCCCCACCCATATACTGTGATCCAGTGACCTTAGCCTCCTTGCTATGCCTTACACAAGGTATTTTCATTGGCCCTCCACTTCTGGAATGCTTTCTTTGATA
Source organism: Sarcophilus harrisii (assembly GCF_902635505.1). Taxonomy (NCBI): domain Eukaryota; kingdom Metazoa; phylum Chordata; class Mammalia; order Dasyuromorphia; family Dasyuridae; genus Sarcophilus; species Sarcophilus harrisii. The sequence goes on from NC_045428.1 coordinate 514,620,361, forward strand.
TCTCTGTCTCTTTGCTTTCCTGGCATCCTTCAGGTCAGAATGATAAATCAATCTTACATTCTACAAAAATCTTTTCCCAGTCTTCTTTAATACTGCTGCCTTCTTTCTATTGATTATCTCCAGGTTATCCTCTGTATCTGCATTCACATCCACAGTCTATATTTTTTCCCAGTCTTGTTTATATGTTGTCTCTCCTATTAAATTATGAATTCTTGAAGAGTAAGAACTGTCTTTTGCTTTTTTTTTTTTTTTTTTTTTTTAAGTTCAAGCCTGCCTAATACATAATAGGTCTTTACTATATACTTGTTGATTTGATCTGATTTCTCTTTGGATTGGTTCATGCTTCCCTGAATTCTTGTATGTCATGAAACAGTAATATTTCATAATATTATGTAGCTCAAATTTTTCGGCTGTTCCTTACAGTTTTTTGGGTACTGAAAGCCCTTCACAAATTGGCCATTAAGTCACCTTTCTAGGCTTATTATTTCTTATTCCCTTTCATGCCCTCTACATTCGAGCCAAACTTTTTTTGTGGTACATAACATTCTCTTTGCTGTTTTTTTTTTTTTTTTTTTTTTTCACATTGTGATTGCAACGGACAACACATGTAATTTTTCTATCTTTGTTAAACTTTTTAAATGAGAAAAGCATATTTATTTTAACTTTGGTAATTTGGGCCTACTATATTCATCATATTGGAGCTGGTTTTGATGACTTCTAATGTCTTCAATTACATTGCTCTAAGTAATGTTTGTTCTTTTGTTTGTTCTTAGCTTTCTTCACACGGCATCATTTCATACAGATATTAACATGTTTCTCTAAACATTTTATTTTTTCCTTTCAAACGATTATATTGATGCCCTCTTCATTTTCTTTCTTTAAAAAAAAAATTGCTTCTTCATGATGTCTCCCATCTCCCCATAGAGTTGTTTGTTGTAACAATTATGTATGATTGAATGAAAGAAAGTCATTACGTTGTCAATGTCTAGAAATATTTGCCTGAATCCACCATTTTTGGCTGAGAGGAAGTATATAGGCTTTCTCATTCTTTCTAAGTTATGGGATAGACACTGCATTGATTGCAGTTATGAAATTTTCAGTGTTGTTTTCTTTTGCATTATTGTGATTATTGTGTTAATGTGGTCTTTGTATGAAATCAGTCATCCGAGAATTTTTTCCTTTGATAGTACTCTTTGGTTCTACATACTGGGAGAGATCTCTATTCCCACTTTTTCTCTTTTTTAGGTTAAAACACTCTCCAGTTCTTTCAACTGTCACTATCCTGATTTTCCTTGTCTGAACTTTTTCTTCTTCATAACACTGTATTTCTTTTAATTCAGTTTAAAATTAACTTTGTGAAGATTGCCACATCATGCTGTTGGTTAAGTTTCAAATTCATTAAAAATTTTTTGAGATCACTTGTGTATATATGCTTCCTTTCTCTGGTCTTTATGATTTTGAACCCATTTTTCTTGTTAGATTTAGCCCATTGTTTAACTTATGAAAATCTTTCTGCATCCCTACTCTAATCTAATCTATTTGCTGTTCCTCCTAGCTTTGGGTCATCTTTGATTAATAAGTATGTCATATGTGTCTTTAACCATTTTATTGGTTAAAGGTTAAATAGCTCATAGATTCTTGATATTCTATATTAGACTCTTCTAAATTGACATTAAATTTTTAATGGCTACTTTTTGGGTTTAACTGTTCAAATAGTTATTGAATTCATCTAATGTACTATTGTTTAGCAATGTTTCTCCAGCTTCCTCACAATATAACATGACAAACTTTGATAGATGCTTTAGTATTGTTGATTTGATTGGGGGCAAATCACTTAACCTGCCTCCAGGTCTGTTTCCTTATTTGTAATAGATGATCTTTGAGCTTCCTTCTAGTTTTAACTCTGTGATCCTGATGTAGCTAAAATCTACTTTAATTATTTTTCATCTTTTTCTTGATCAAGGAGTTTAGTGACTCCAGCCCACAGAGTCATTGGTGGTATGTAGTAGGAATTTAATCATCATTGACTGAAAAAAATGAGATGGAGTTAATCTAGCATAATTTGTGGTTTTTTTTTTTTTTTTTTTTTTTTTTTTGCAAAGCAGTTGGGGTTAAGTAACTTGCCCAGGGTGACACAGATAGTAAGTGTTAAGTGTCTTAAGGCTGCTTTTGAACTCAGATCCACCTGAGAAGGGGCAGGTATTCTATTCACTAGGCCATCTATCTGCCCCTAGTGGAACTTGTTCTTGATGAAACCATACCAGCTTTTTTATATGATCACTTATTTTCCTATATATTCATTAATAATATACCCTAGAATTTTGCTAGCAATTTAATTGGAGCTTATTAGCCTGTACTTTGAGTCCTTTTCCCCCATTTTCTGAAATGACTGTACGTTTGCTCATTTCCAGTTCTGGCATAGCTCCAGTTCTTCCTACTCTCTCAAGTGCCATTGATAGGAGCTTAGGTTTCACATTTATTCTTTTAGTACTCTAGGACAGAGGTTTCTGGTGTCAAACATTTTTGAGGTTAAAACATTAAAATGTAATTGGGCAATGTTTAACAGAAATTAATAAAAGTAAAATAAAGCATAGGTAATGTTAATTTATGGTTCTAAAAGTCAATATGTGGCATCAAAGTTCCATTTCTATTTGAGTGTGACTTCTGCTTTAGGATTTATTTCATATGGGCCAGGTGGCATGAGTTCAAGAATGCTAGTTAGTTGTTTTTTCATTTGGTTCTTATTTACATCAGGTATCAATTCCTAGAAGTGACTTGCCAAAGGATTATAAAGGTAATAAGTGTCAAATCCAGGATTTTAGATTTGAGTCTCATTAAGTACATGGTTATTGAGTAGTCATGTCTGGTTTATGAAGTGGGAAAGACAGAGATAATTTTTAAAAAAAATTTATTTAATAGCCTTTTATTTACAGGTTATATGCATGGATAACTTTACAGCGTTAACAATTGCCAAACCTCTTGTTCCAATTTTTCACCTCTTACCCCCCACCCCCTCCCCTAGATGGCAGGATGACCAGTAGATGTTAAATACATTAAAATATAACTTAGATACACAATAAGTATACATGACCAAAACATTATTTTGCTGTACAAAAAGAATCAGACTCTGAATTATTGTACAATTAGCTTGTGAAGGAAATCAAAAATGCAGGTGTGCATAAATATAGGGATTGGGAATTCAATGTAATGGTTTTTAGTCATCTCCCAGAGTTCTTTTTCTGGGCATAGTTGGTTCAGTTCATTACTGCTCCATTGGAAATGATTTGGTTGATCTCATTGCTGAGGATGGCCTGGTCCATCAGAACTGGTCATCATATAGTATTGTTGTTGAAGTATATAATGATCTCCTGGTCCTGCTCATTTCACTCAGCATCAGTTCGTGTAAGTCTCTCCAGGCCTTTCTGAAATCATCCTGTTGGTCATTTCTTACAGAACAGTAACATTCCATAATATTCATATACCACAATTTATTCAGCCATTCTCCAATTGATGGACATTCATTCAGTTTCCAGTTTCTAGCCACTACAAAAAGGGCTGCCACAAACATTCGTGCACATACAGGTCCCTTTCCCTTCTTTATAATCTCTTTGGGATATAAGCCCAATAGTAACACTGCTGGATCAAAGGGTATGCACAGTTTGATAACTTTTTGAGCATAGTTCCAAACTACTCTCCAAAATGGTTGGATTCGTTCACAACTCCACCAACAATGCATCATTGTCCCAGTTTTCCCACATCCCCTCCAACAATCATCATTGTTTTTTCCTGTCATCTTAGCCAAAAGACAGAGATAATTGAAATTATATTTATTTTCCTTAATCCCTAAGTGGCAGATGTTGAAGATGTGGGAGAAAGTTGCCTAAAAGCACATTTAGGCTTAATTTCAGTTAAAAAAATTGCTACTTACTGTAGTTATGCACAAGATGAAGGGGATTCCTTGGGAAATCACTTACTGAATTTCTCTGAGTAAAAGCTGGATGATCATTGATTGAATATATGATAGCACTTATTTCTTTGGGAGTAAAGGCTTGAAAATGGCCTTTGAGATTTGTCTCTCTTAGATTCTGTAATTCTAACTCATGCAGGATTAGGAAAATTGTGTCATTTTTCTGAAGGGAATATCAAAATGAAGCCCATTAATGCAAAAACAAAAAGAACTTTTTTTCATGTTTGTGTTTGACTAGAAACACAGCATAATGTAGTAGATAAAATATTGGACTTGAAGTTAGAAGCACTTGAAGTCAAGCCTCATATCCAACTTGAGGGATTTAATAGCTTTGTGATTCTGGCCAAATGTCTTAACCTGTCAGGGCCTGCTATCTTTATTTGTGAAACAGGATTGATAATGGCAACCCACCTCATAAAGTTGTTGTGAGGATCAAATGAGAATGTTAGGTAACTTCCAGCTTTGAATTTTTGTGGTTTTTGTTCTGTCTTTTCAAATTCCAGGATCTATTTCCTTTTTTTTTTTTCCCTAATTAATCCTTTTTTTTTGGGGGGGGGGAGTGGGATAAAAACTTTAGGCAAGAAAACTAAGTAGGAGACTGTTAAAATAGTCCATTTGAGAAATAAGAGTGGTGGCTGTATGTGTAGAGAGGAGTTCTAGATGTGACTGATTGGAAAGGAGAGTTTACTAGAGTTGATGATTGATTGAATGTGGAATGTAGGAGAATTGAAGAGTTAAGAATAACTGAGGTTTCGACCTGGGCCTGGAAGGATGATTTGACAGAAATAGCTTAGGAAGAGGGATGGGTTTTGAGAGCAAGATTAAAAACTCCCATGTTGGCTGTGCTGAGTTTGAGATACTTCTGGGCTGTCTCAGGGAAATGTTGTGCTTGATGTTGATGATGCAGATCTGTAGGCCTAGAAGGAAATGTTTGTGATGTAGATTTGGGGGTCTTCTGCATAGAGGTGATAATTGAATTGATGATAAAGGAACTGATGTTATTATTGAGAGGGGATATACATAGAGGAAAAAAAATAAGCTTTGGATTAGAGTTTTGGGGGTAAAGCATATTTGGAGTAGAACAATTGGTTCAATAGGTAAATGAACAGGAAGAGAGCAAGGACAGGAAAATGGAGGAAGGAGTATCCAGGAAGAGATGCCAGTTGGATCATGTTCTTTATAGTGGTCAGAAAGGATGCATACTGAGATAGAAATCATTGATGTCTTTTAATAAAGCAATTTCAATTGAATATTGGAAGTTGGAAGGCAAATTGGAACAGATTGAGAAGTGAGCAGAGAAGTAAGAGCATCAAGTGTAAATGGGTTTGTTTCTTTTTCTCCAGAAATTTGACTGTGAAAGAGGAGAAGAGTTGTAGACCTATAGACCTATAGGTTGTGGGGATAATACTGTCAAATGAAAATTATTTTAAAATAAGGATTTAGAAGACCTAGGCAACAGAGTAGGAACCTTTAGATACTGTTACATGAAGATTAACTAGATTGACAGAGAGCAAAGGGTAATAGGAAGAAGATAAGAGTTAAGAGCAGAAGTAAAGAGCTTGATTTTGGAATGGAAAAAGTCTACTTTTTTATCCTAACTTAGAACAAAGAATAATGTATAATGATGAAGAATTTTGAGGTATAGATACTAGGAGAGAAGGTTAGAATGAATGTCCTCTTTTTCCTGTTACATATTTAGATAAGACTCTCTATTGAAATGCCACATGTAGAAATGACTAGATGGATGCTGAGCACTCTTTTCCCACTGTCTTTTCCCATACTCTATTCTTACTCTGTTCAAGAGAAACTAGTATATTAAACCTTTCTTGACAATTATTCATTTTTGAACTCATTGATTTCTGGCCTTCATATCCTGTTATCATAAAGGATTATGTCATGGAGCAGTAAAAAATAATCATTGACTTTGAAGTCAAAATACCTGGGTCTTCTGTTCCCACCTCTAAACTTGTTTAACTTCTGTATTTGAAAATAGAGATAATGTGTGTACTCCCTACTTTTTATGGTTATTGTGAGGAAAGTGCTTCATATATTATTATTAAATTTTAAAAAAGATGTATGATTTCTGTGGGATAGTTATGTCCTGAAAGCAGATATCAATTCCTCTATGCTTTATGGCAAAGTTTTATGAGTTGCAGAGGTTAAAAAAAAAATATATATATATATATATATATATGTATGTATGTATATATATATATATATACCTAACCCTAAATGCGCGCATATAGCTTACATTAATAGACATGTGGGTCTTTATTGTATCTGTAGCTATGCTTTTGGTTTAGTAGGACCTTCCAAACTATATGCCATCCTGGAAAAGTATATGAAAAACTCAAGGTCATCTCGTTTGGAGTAGAACTTTATAGAGGGTTCAGGAGCAAATTTGAACCTTTGTCCTTATTATTGCCAGATAATTAATTCTTCAGAGAATTAGCACGTCAATTGACTTTCCCAAACCCGAGTTTTCTTATTTAAAATGAGAATAATATAACCATTCCATAGTCTTCACAGTGTTGCTATGAGTATCCATTGAAACATTGTTTATAAGTGCTTTGTAAACTGCAAAGCATTGTACAAAGATAAAAGCATTGTTATTTTTCTTCACTTTTATGCTGTGGTGGTAGACCTGAGTTCTTTGAGACCGGCTAGGGTAATGAATTCTCAGATTCAGTCTACCAGACTGGAAAGGCTTTGGTTTTTTTGGACAGTAATGGACAGACTGATGGGATGTCTGTTATCCACGCACCAAGTTTGCTGAATTGATAGAGATTTGTGACTGTGTTGGTGACAGTGTGTTGAACTTTTTGCCTCTTGCATATTTAATCCAATTAAGAGCAATTCTTAGTCTGCTAAGAGAGTTAGAGAACTCCTTAAGACATTATTTAAGTTTGCTTATATAGTTCTACAAATCAGCAAAGCGCTTGTTAGCTTCCTACAAGAACCCTGGATTTGGAATCAGGAAAACTTTTTCATGAGTTCAAATTCAAACTCAGACACTTACTAGGTGGGTAACTTTGGGCAAGTCACTAAACTCTGTTTGCCTCATTATCCTCATCTCTAAAATGAGTTGGAAAAGAAAATGAAAACCATTTCAGTATCTTTGCCAAAAAAATCCCAAAAGGGGTCAAAGAAACATAAATGGCCTTTTTGGAGGTTGGCTATAAGTAGCACAATAGATATAGTGCTCATCCTTAGGATTTGAAAACCTGAGTTCAGATTTCATCTTTCATACTCACTGTGTGCTCTGGGACAAGTCATTTAACCTTTCATAACCTCAGTTCCCTTATGTGTAAAAGGGAATAATAACAACTAATGGGGTGATAATGAGAATCAAATGGATAACATATAAGGCATTTTGCAAATCTTAAAGTTATATAAATGTTAGCTATTTACATAATGTTACATAAATTATTTATGCAGGTTTTTCAGATTTCTCTCAAGTTAACACTTTTGTCATTTCTTCTAGTGTAACAGTATTAAATTTTATTTATATGGCATGATTTGTCCATATTTCAACTGATGAACACCTCTTAAATGTTTAGTTCTTTCTCATTACAAAATGAGCTGCTATAAATATTTTTGTACATGAGTCTTTTTCTTTTATCTTTTTAGGGAATAGGTCTGGGGGTGGTATCAAAGGATAGGCACAGCAAAAAAAAAATTAATTTTTTATGTTACTCTTCATAACAGATCAAATCATACCTTAATTTCTTAGTCATGTTTGTATATTTCAGGGTTTTTTTTTTTTTTTTTTTTTTTTTGTATGGATGTGATGAATATCTATCCACAGTAAGGCTGGTTTGACTAAATTGTAGAATGCATAAAAAGGGGTTAATATATAAAGTGGCTGGAAAGCTAATGTTAAAGCCAGATTGTGAAGGGCCCTAAATGCCAAATAGAAGATTGTATATTTGGTTACTAGAGTTGGGAAGCTTTTACAGTTTATTGAGTAGGAGAAAGACATGGCCAACTTTGACAGTTTGGTGAAGGATCGATTGGAGTGAGGTAAGATTTGAGGAGGAAAAGCCCAATTTGTATGAGTCCAGGGGGGAAGTGAGAATTTGAGTTAAGTGAGTAGTTCTGTGAATGGAGAGAAGGGGGAATGAATGAGAGAGATGTTATGGAGATAGAAAGACATGATTTGGCAACTGCTTTTAATTGTGAGGAATGGAAGATGACTCCAAGTATGACTAGAAAGGTAATTGTGCCCTTAACAGAAACAGGGAAATTTATATTATCCCATTAAAAATAAGAAGTGAAGGAAGCTCTCTTTGGCAATATGACAATGGAAAGAGGAATAGACTCAAAGCCAGAGTACCTGGATTTGATTCTAGCCTGGTACTCTTAACTATATTAGATGATCATATCCTTATGTTTAATGAAGATCATGTTTATCACTTTAATGTAGTTGTAAGGAAAATGCTTCTTTAAACTTTAAAATGCTATAAATGTGAAGTTATTATTTATATTAGTATTATTTAATATGCTTGTATTATTTCTAGCAGCTAGCAATGAAATTTCTCACAAAAAAGCATGTCACTGGAATTCAATTTCTTATTCTTAATGGGATGATAGGAGTTTTCTTGTTTCTCTTAAGAGCACTTCTTTTTTTAATGGAGGTATTACTCTGTTATAATATAATTGTCTCACTGATAGTACAGAGCATTACAGATTGTAGAACTACAATGATTTATTATATAGCTCAATTATGTTTATAAAATTTCATAGTGACCTGCATTAGAAGCATAAAAGAATTTATATAATGTATTATAATATTTTATAATTTAATATAACTTATACACACATATTATAATAAAATAATAAAGATTTATTGAGTGCCTTTGATATGTCAATCCTTGTACTAAGTGCTGGGGATACAAAAAGAAGTAAAAGATAGTTTCTACTTTTAAGGAGCTCACATTCTAATATGGGAGAGGCAACAGGTAAACAAATATATACAATAAATTGTATACAAGAGATAATTAACAGGGGGAAGGCATTAGAATTAGGAGGGATTGGGAAGGGCTTCCTGTAGAAGATGGGATTTTAGTTGGAATTTAATGGAAGGGGGCAACTAGGTGGTGAAGTGGATAGAGCACCAACCCTGAAGTCAGGAAGACCTAAGTTCAAATCTGGTCTCAGACACTTAACTCTGGGCAAATCACTTAACCCCCCAATTGCTTTAGCCAAAAAAAAAAAAAAAAAAAAAGGGAATTTAGTGGAAGACAGGGAAGTCTGTAGGTAGATTTGAGGAGGAACAACTAGGAGGTCAATATCAGAAGATGGGAGAGCATGTGATAGGCACAGGGGCCCTCAAACTATGGCCCGCAGGCCAGATGGGGCAGCTGAGGACGATTATCCCCCTCACTCAGGGTTATGAAGTTTCTTTATTTAAAGGCCCACAAAACAAAGTTTTTGTTTTTACTATAGTCCGGCCCTCCAACAGTCTGAGGGATAGTGAACTGGCCCCCTATTTAAAAAGTTTGAGGACCCCTATATAGGGATTAAGGGTAAGGGCTTTGAAAACTAAAAAGAGAGCTCCCTGGAAGCAATAGGGAGCCAGTAGAGTCTATTAAGAAGGAAGGTGGCATGCTTGGACCTGTGCTTAAGTCCAACTACTTTAGTAGCTGAATGAAGAATAGATTGGAGTAGGGAGACAATTGAGGCAGACCTATTAAGCAGCCTTTTGAAGTAATTATTAGTGAGGAGGACTTGCACTGGAATGGTGGCAGTGTCAGAGGAGAGAAGGAGGCCTATTTGAGATATGTTGCAAAAGTGAAATTTACTGACTTTGGCAACACATTGAATATGGGGAGAAAGGGCTTAGAGATAGTGAGAAATCCAGGATGATTCCCAGGTTTGTGAGCCTGAGGAACTGGGAGGGTAGCATTGACCCCTACAGTTATAGGGAAATCAGGAGGGCGGGGGGTTGGCTTCGGGGGAAGATGAGTTCTGTTTTGAACATAATGAGTTAAGATATTTACTGCACATCTAGTTCCAGATGTCTAAAAGGCAGTTAGAGATGTGAGATTTGAGATTAGAAGAGAGGTTGGGTAAATAGACAGCATTGAAACTATACTAATACATAGATTTAATAAGTACTAGTTAATGAATTTAGAGCTCAGGCTCTAATTGTATCAGGCTCAGTATTGTTGTCTGGCCTTTGTTTTTGAATAAATATTTCTTCTATTATTGTTTAAGTGGATTTTCAATTTAATCTTTATATAAATGTGATCATTTAGTTGCTTGGAAAAATATTATAGAGAATATATGTATCTATATACCTATTTATCTGTCTATCCATCTATTTATCTCTATTATCATTGCTAAACCTTAATTATATGTTTATTTTTATTATTGGAGGACTGTACAGGAAGTGGCTTAGGAATCTTTTGAAGTATTGTTTCTCACTTCACCTGATCACAAAGTTTCCTGTATTGGGGGGGGGTGTTGTCTTTCCTTCTTGAAGAGGATCATGACATCAGGGGGTGATGTCACATTCAAATGAAGTGAGGCTCACCTGCCTCACTTTCTTCTCCAGAGCCATCAGGGTCCAGTGGCCAGATATAGATCAGGATGACTGGCGACGGCCCTAGATTCAGTGGGAGACCTTAATCTTATTAAATTAAGGCTTTAACATGTCTCAGTAGTGTTTACATCTGCTAGTGTAGCTAGTTTTTCTTCAAATTAAAGGGTAAGGTTTGGGTAATTTTCTGCTTAACTTCCATTAAGAAAAAGCTCCCAAAAGTTTACTTTAACATATACTTCAAGTATAACATAGATATCATCATCATCATCATCATCATCATCATCATCATCATCATCAACTAATCCCTTCCCATTTAAACTACTTGTTTTCATCAGGGTGGATAATGTTACACCAATGAGTACTATAGCCTCTCCATGTCTTAATAATTTGAAAAATTGCTCGTCGTCAAAATGATTCGACATCCAAGGAATCACTCATGACACCTGAGGGAGTTGTACTAGATAACCCTCCAAGGTTCCCTTCAACTTCACATCTATGAGTCTGTGAACACATCAATTGTTGGGTCTTCTGACAATAAACAGATTGAGGCATAGAAGCTGTTTTGGCTTGTAGAGCCTATTAGATATTAAACCTTGTGTTCTGCTAACATGTCATTAAAGATCACTGTTGTCATTTCAATTCCCCAATGAGGCTTTGAAGTAATACCTTAGTGAGGTAACTTTTCATCTCCAAAGAGGGTTTTTTTTTTTTTTTTTTGCTTCACGCCTTTGATGTCTTCTCTATAGGGAACTAAGGAAATTCTCTTCTCTACCAACACAAATCAGTAAAATTGGTAAACTTTGGATTACTGGATCCAGCAAAATACTGGAAAAGCTAATCATTTTATCTTCTAATAAATTTTCCAGTATTTTGTACATTAGCATTTAACCACACTGCTGAGAAAATTCCTTGTTGGAGGAGGCAGAATTGGAAAGAGCACTGATCAAACTAGTATTTCTAATTCCTGGATTCTAGTTTCTATTAGTGCCAGTCTATGAGAACTCTTGTGTTCTCAAAGATATTTTCTTTGTTCGTAAAGATAACCTTGAAATCAGGAAGGTAATACCCGGATGAGATCCCTTAGACAAAGGGGAGAACTCATGTGTGTGTTTGGGGGTGGGGGGTGGAAAGGGGGAAGGGGAACTTAGTTTCCTTTTCTTTAGAATAAAGGTTTGGGTTTGATCATATCTAAAGTCCATTATAATTCTGATTTGTTTTAATTATTGTACTTTTTTGTTTACCTGCTTACTTGATTAGATCTGTGTATTATGGTGGAAAGAGTATGGAATTACCAGCAGACCTGGGTAGTGACTGAGCTTTGCCACTAGCTAACTTTTTGATGTTGATTAAATCACTCAAATCCTTTGGGCCTCAGTTTCCTTATCTTTAAGAAGGATAGAGTTGGATTAGTAGTGGCTGGGCAGAAGTTAAAGTAGAGGGAGATAGGAATTGCACATGTTTTGAACTGCCTATGAAGTTAACTGGAGCTGGCTTTAACGTGATAACCTTTTCCATTAACCAGTGAACGAATATGCTACTGAAGGAACTGATTTGTATTATGGTGTAGAAATGAATTTGGAGTCACAGATCCTCTTTTTGGAAGTTAAAGCTCTTCATAAGCTGGCTTCCTCTGCCTTTCCAGTTTTCTTACATCTTCCTCTCTTCCATGCACTCTACAATCTAACTTCACTGACCAGCTTGCAGTTTCATGAACATGACACTCCATCTCCTATCTCCTTTCTGTCTATCTCTCATTCCTACAGTGCTCTATTCCTTCAATTTTTAATTTCAATTCCTATTTCAATTCTTAGGTTCCTTGGTACTTTTTAAGGCTCAGCTCAAATTGCATTTTTTGCAGGAGGCCATTCCTGGTCTTTCAGATGACTTTGATCTGTTGAGTTTATAATCATGTATGTACTTATTTGCATTGTTGTCTCCCTTAGAGTGAACAATAGTTCCCCTTAGGAACGGGAATGATGTGATCACTTAATAGAAGCTTGTTGTTTGTTTCCCTACTGGTTTATATGCAATAAGTATCTCTGATTATTTACTACCTAGCTGGATCTTACATGTCACTTAATCTCTTTAGGTCTGTTTCCTAGTTCTTAAAATGAGATTGTACTTGAAGACTATGTTCTCTTAGTCCCTTTCACTTCTAAATTTATGGTCCTATTTCTCTTCCTTCCTTCTTTTCTTTCTTTCTTTTTTTTTCTGAAGCAATTGGGGTTAAGTGAAGTGCCCAGGGTCACACAGCTAGGAAGCATTCAGTGTCTGAGACCAGATTTGAAAGTCCTTTTTCTCTAAAGTACTATTGTTTTGCAACTATTGATTACTACTAAGGTTTTACATTCTCAGATACAAAAGGTTGGAGAATAAAGGATAATAGGAAAGGCTTCAGAAGTTATTATTTAAAAGTGTAGTCATCCGAATTTGGAAATATGTTTAGAAGAATTGCACATGTTTAACCTATATCAGATTGCTTGCTGTCTAGGGGACAGGAGCTGAGGAGTGAGGAGGAGAAGGAAAAAAATTTGGAACACAAGGTTTTGCAAAGGTGAATGTAGAAAACTTTGAGTGTATTTGGAAAAATAAAATAATATTAAAAAAATAAAAGTATAGTCATTACTGATTTTGACATTGTCATCATTTCTTAGTCCCTATAACAATGTTTTCTGCTCAAGATCTCATGCTTTCAAAGTATAGCCCAATTCACAAAATTTTCCCCAGGGAAAGATATACCACAGGGAAACAAACCATAGCTGTTTAGGCAAAGCCATCCTGACTTATTAAAGTTATCACGTCTGCTGATTTGAGAACTCACCTATTTTTACTTTGCTTCTAACAAGTTCTTCCATTGATCCAAGACCAGCTCCATTTGAGATCCAATCCAGATCCAATTTTGATCTATATCTGGCCACTGGACTCATGGCTGTGGAGGAGAAAATGAGACAAGGAACCTTGCATAGCCCTACCTTACTTATATACAGTTTACTTGACTATCATAGCATCACTTCTTTGATGTCATGGTCTTCTTCAAACAACATCAACAACAGCAACATTAACTTATATGCATGGGTATTTTTACAGCATTGACAATTGCCAACCTTTTTCTCCAATTTTTCCCCTCCTTCTCCCCATCCCCTCCCCTAGATGGCAGGATAAGCAATACATGTTAAATATATTAAAGTATAAATTAAATACAAAATTAGTATACATGTCCAAACCGTTATTTTGCTGTACAAAAAGAATTGGACTCTGAAATATTGTACAATTAACTTGTGAAGGAAATCAAAAATGCAGGCGGGCAAAAATATAGGGATTGGGAATTCAATGTAATGGTTCTTAGTCATCTTCCAGAGTTCTTTTGCTGGGTGTAGCTGTTTCAGTTCATTACTGCTCCATTAGAACTGGTTTGGTTCATCTCATTGCTGAAGATGGCCAGGTCCATCAGAATTGATCATCATATAGTACTGTTGTTGAAGTATATATGATCTCCTGATCCTGCTCATTTCACTCAGCGTCAGTTTGTGTAAGTCTCTCCAGGCCTTTCTGAAATCATCCTGTTGGTCATTTCTTACAGAACAATAATATTCCATACTGTTCATATACCACAATTTATTCAGCCATTCTCCAATTGATGGGCATCTATTCAGTTTCCAGTTTCTGGCCACTACAAAGAGGGCTGCCACAAACATTCTTGCACATACAGGTCCTTTTCCCTTCTTTAAGATCTCTTTGGGCAGTAGTAACACTGCTGGATCAAAGGGTATGCACAGTTTGATAACTTTTTGAGCATAGTTCCAAATTGCTCTGTAGAATGGCTGGATGTATTCACAATTCCACCAACAATGTATCAGGGTCCCTGTTTTCCCACATCCCCTCCAACATTCCGCATTATCTTTCCCTGTCATTCTAGCCAGTCTGACAGGTATGTAGTGGTATCTCAGAGTTGTCTTAATTTACATTTCTCTGATTAATAATGACTTGGAGCATCTTTTCATTTGGTATAGCCCAGTTTTTTAAACTGTAGTTCACAATCCTATATGGGGACTTACAACTGAATGTGGAGGCCATGAAATTGTGATTAATTATCAGTAAATGTTTGATTTATTTACCTATTTTACATACCTATATCCAGTGTCACATAAAAATTTTTTCTGGTGAAAAAGGGTTGCAAATGGAAGAAGTTTAAGAAGTCCTGGTTTATATTATAGGAAGCAGTTTAACAATTCCCAACCCAGAGACTTTACCTCTCCATCTTTTTTTATATGCTACCTGCAAGCAGCCTTCGAGAAAGGTTGACTTTCTCTTTAGGAATTTTTGAAACTATTGCTTATAATTTTCTGAGTTCATTCCTAATGTTAATGAAACTTGAAATCTTGGTTCAGTTTTCCTATAGGCTGTTAATAACTTTTTGTAAGTGTTATATAGCAACTCTGATCCCTAATTTTAACAGCTATGATCCTAAGACAAATGTACTTGATTTTATGTTGTTTGTATTATAAGACTGAGAGAAAAGTTGACATTCAGTTCAACATGAATTTATTAATTGTGTTCTGTGCATAGGAGATACTAACACAGAAGTGAAAGATAATGCTTTTGAGTCCTAACATTTTTGTTAACGTGAAGGGGAAACAGCACATAAAATTAATTAATATTCAGTGTTTACAAAGTGATTTTATGGGAATTGGAAGGGAGCACTAACAATTTAGGTAATCTGGGTTGGAGATAGCACTTGAATACTGTATTCAAGGAAGCTAGGGATTTGAAGACAAGGAAGTTATTAGGAAGAACATTGTAGGCATGAGAGGTAACTTGTGCAAAGGCATTGAGGTGAGAAGTATGATGTTGCATATCAGTAAGAAGCAGGCCTGTTTGATATATGAAATGCATGAGGGGGAGAACATTGTGAAACTAGTTAAATCAGGAATTTTTTTTTTAATTTTAATTTTAATTTTTAAAGCATTTTATTTTCAAAACATATGCACAGATAATTTTTCAACAATGACTCTTGCATAGCTTTGTGTTTCAAATTTTCCTCTCCTTCCTCCCATCTCCTCCCCCAGATGGCAAGCAATCCAATATATGTTATATATGTTAAATCCAATATCTATAAACATATTTATACAATTCTCTTGCTGCAGAAGAAAAATCAGATCAAAAAGGAAAGAAAATGAGTAAGAAAACAAAATGCAAGTGAACAACAACGAAAAGAGTGAGAATGTTATGTTGTGATCCACACTCAGTTCCCATAGTCCTCTCTGTGAGTGTAGATGGCTCTCTTCATCACAAGATAATTGGAGCCAGCCTGAATCATCTCATTGTTGAAAAGAGTCACATTCATCAGAATTGATCATCCTATAATATTGATGTTGCCATGTACAATGATCTCCTGGTTCTGCTCATTTCAGTTAGCATCGGTTCATATAAGTCTCTCCAAGCTTCTCTGAAATCATTCTGCTGTTCGTTTCTTACAAAACAATAATATTCCATAACATTCATATACCAGAAGTTGTTCAGCTATTCTCCAACTGATGGGTATCCACTCAGTTTCCAGTTTTTAGCCACTACAAAAAGTTCTGCCACAAACATTTTTGCACATGTGGATCCCTTTCCATCCTTTAAGATCTCTTTGGGACTTAGGCCCAGTAGAAACACTGCTGGATCAAAAGGTATGCACAATTTGATAATTTTTTGAGCATAGTTCCAAGTTGCTCTCCAGAATGGCTGCATCCATTCACAATTGAACCAACAATGTATTAGTATCCCAATTTTCCTATATCCCCTCCAACATTCCTCATTATCTTTTCTTGTCACCTTAGCCAATCTGAGAGGTGTGTAGTGGTATCTCAGAGTTGTCTTAATTTGCATTTCTTTGATCAATAGTGAATTAGAGCATTTTTTCATATTATTAGAAATGCTTTTAATTTCTTCATCTGAAAATTGTTCTGTTTATATCTTTTGATCATTTATCGATTAGAGAATGGCTTGAATTCTTATAAATTTGATTCAATTCTCTATATATTTTAGAAATGAGACCTTTATCAGCACTCTTAAATATAAAAATGTTTTCCTAATTTATTGCTTCCCTTCTAATCTTGTCTGCATTAGTTTTGTTTGTACAAACTTTTAAACTTAATATAATAAAAATTATCTATTTGGTGTTCAATTATGAGTTGTCGTTCTTCTTTGGACACAAATTTCTTCCTTCTCCATAGATCTGTCAGGTAAACTATCATGTATTCCTCTAATTTGCTTATAATATTACTCTTTATGTCTAAATCATGAACCCATTTTGACCTTACCTTGGTATGTGGTGTTAGGTATGGGTTAATGCCTAGTTTCTTCCATACTAGTTTCCAGTTTTCCTAGCAGTTTTTGTCAAATAGTGAATTCTTATTAAAACAGGAATTCTTAACCTTTTTTTTTTTTTTGTCACAGGAGCAGTCTGGTGAAACCTAATTCTGTTGTGTTTTTTTTTTTTTTAATTCATCATTTACTTAAAAGGAATAGTAAGTTGTTCACTGAGATTCACAGTTTCATACATAATCCTCTTTCTGTTCCAATTTATATTTAGAAATATTCATTTTTAGGATATCACATGGTCTTTTTTCCCCCAGACATACATTTTTCTGATGCATATTTCTTTATACTGTTTCTCCTGCATGGCTTTTTGTTTATTGAGTTGTAGCCTGTTCATGGTCACATTCTACCTTTCTAAAAGTTACTTTTTGTTGTTCAATCATTTTTCAGTTGTGTCTCTTTGTGACTCCATTTGGGATTTTCTTGGTAAAAATACTATAGTGGTTTGCTCTTTTTTACAGATGAGGAAACTAAGGCAGGCAGAATTAAGTGATTGCTCAGGGTCACATAGTAAGTATTTGAGACCAGATTTGATGAGTCTTTCTGACAGCAGGCTAACTGTCTTCACTATGTCATCTAGCATTTTCTATTCTCCTTTGAGTGAAATTCAAATTATTTTTTTTTGGGGGGGGAACTGTTACATTTTATAATCGGTGATAATAAATATAACCAGGAGAATATTGCTGTTAAAAGGATGGGCAATTCTTTCAAGGAAAGCCTAGGTAATTAAAAACATTGCTTAAGTTTCTCAAGGGTAATCTAGTCTGCTTTCCCCTCTCTGGTCAGTTCTGGACTCAACTTATTGTCCATTTGCAGCATCTTTCCAAGATAAATATACTGTCAATTAGGAGACACATTGGATATATTATTGGAATGAAATCAAGCTGATATTCTATTGTGTTTTGTTGCCTACATTTGTAATGGAAGGAAATGCTAAATTTTAGTTAGAGTTTAGTAAAAATAAAGATGTAATTTTTTTCTTTTCCAACTTTATAAATTCCTTAAAATATACATTTGGATGCAAGGTTAAAAAAGATAGGTTAAAGGTAGATGGTGAAAGGCCTTAAATGAAAACATTTGTATTTTTATTCTAAGAGAAATCAACAAGCCACTGGTTCTGTGGCCAAGCAAATGATGTAGTAATACCAATTTGACTGGAGTAGGAATTGAAGAGGGAAGAAAGTGGAGGTAGGGATTATGATTTAGGTATGTAGTAATAGAAGTCTCTAAAAGGATGGTTATTGGTAGTGGAAATAGAGAAGATTAGAGTTGGGAAATGCTATAGAAGTAATATCATCAGGATTTGGAAACTGCTTGGATATGGAAAATGAGGGATAAGTCAAGTCACTGGTAAAACTGAATTTTTATATATGGGACACAGGATTATTGGTGTGATCATTGACAGAAATAACAAAGTTAAAAGAAAGAACAAGTTACCTACAATTATCCATATTTGGATGTTTTCCAGCTTCTTAGTGTCCCTTATTAAATCTGATACTTCAGTACAGAATGTACCTGATGCTTTATGAAGGGTATGAGCAATAAGTAATTTAAATTTCAAGTAATTAATTAGGCTTGCACATGTGGTTTAGTAAAGAAATAAATCATCTTGACGTATTTTACTGGTGAGAATTTTTCATGATCTTGAAGAAATTAGGTTTTTTGTGTGTGGCAGTTGTCTTCTTTTGGAGTACACTTTAGTCTAAAAAAGTTGTTTTCCTTTGAAAATTTGTCTTAATAAAAAAAAGATTTTGTGCCATTTAAAAATTTCTAGGAAAATAGAATTATTTAAAAACATATTTAATATTAAATTTTCCATAAGTTTGAATTTAATAATAATGTAAAGGAAGAATGGGTAATGATAATTAAGCCTTAATCCAGAGATTTCAAGATTTATTCAAAAATACATATCTTTAAGTTTTTTTTTTTTTTTTGGTAGGTAGTTTATACTTCTCCCCATTCTTTATGAATACCTTTTTGTTTTGACATAGAATACACTTCTCTACATTTTTCTCCCTTTTCAATAAAATCATTTATGAACTTAATAAAATAGTTGACTCTCACAGTAAAATGCCATTTTTCATTTTAACAATTTGATAACAGAAAAATGTGTACTTTTTAATAATTTATAACAAAAACATTTTGTATTTAGTTGTAAAGTGTTTGGGGCATTTAAGGTGGATTAGTACCTCTGGTGTGAGGGCTTATTGAGAGCTCTTTTCAGAGGTGCTCATTTACCTTTGGTGTTTACCTGTTTCCCAACTCTTATTTGTGACTCCCAAGAAACTGATGTATACTTAGTGGCCACAATCTGGTAAAATCTTTTTGGCAAATGGGTTAAACCAGGTTGAGGGTACCAGTGAGTCACAAACTAGTCAGTGAGTTAAGGGGTTTGCCACTCCAAGCAGATGAAGATTTCTCCTGGTGGAATGGGTAGATAACAGTTTGTTCCAACAGTCATGAAGGTGGTTGAAGCAAGCTCTATGGAACACTTGAGTTTGCTTAGATATGGAAGACACCAAGATCATCCATTGCTAGTTGTCCTGAATTTTGTCATTCCATTGGATTTCAGTGACTGAAAGATAATGAAGCTTACAACTTTGTGTAACTTTATTTCACTTAAGTCCAATTCACAGGAAAGTCAAGGCATCATTTTGTCATGTCCCTGGCCCTCTTTGAAAATGAAGGATGAGCAAGTTTTATTGCCTTTTTGTGCTGTCTCCATTCACACTGTTGTAGCAATCACTGTACATATATTGTTCTTTGGGTTCTGTCTCTTCATTTTACTTAGTTCTTGCAGGTTTTTCCATCTTCTGAATTTTTTATATGTATTATTCCTTATGACACAATAATTTTCAATTATTATTTGTGTCCCAGTGTGTCCTCACCACATGATTTGCTTCCAATTTGTTGCTGTTACAGGTAGTGCAGCTATGAATATTTTGGAATATATTGGTTTTTTCTTTCACTATTTAATTAGATCTTGGTCTCTATATTTAGGAGGGAGGTCACTGGATCTAAGGATAACTGTTTAAGAGTTTTTCCTTCATAATTCCAAATTGTTTCCTGGAAAGTGAAATAGCATGTTTGCATTCCATTACTTCTCCAATACTGGATTTTCCCATCACTTATTGTATTTACCAATTTGAGAGGTATAAAATGTATAGTTTTTTTTTGGGGGGGGCACTTTTCATTTGGTAGTTTTGAAGTTTCATAGGTGGTTTTTTAAAATTGAAGTTTATTTTCAAAATATATGCAAGGATACTTTTTCAACACTGACCCTTGAAAAACCTTATATTCTAATTTTTCCTCTCCTCCCTACCCCCTCCCCTAAATGGCAACAAATCCAATATATGTTAAACATTTTAAAAATATGCTAAATCCAATATAGGCATACATATTTATACAATTATCTTGCTGCACAAGAAAAATCAAATCAAAAAGAAAAAAAAGAGAAAGAAAATAAAATTCAAGCAAACCACAACAAAAAGAGTGAAAATGCTATGTTGTGATCTACCCTCAGTTTCCATAGTCCTCTCTGTGGGTGTAGATGGCTCTCTTCATCACAAGATCATTGGAACTGGCCTGAATCATCTCATTTTTTAAAAGAACTACATCATCATATAATCTTGTTGTTGCCATATACAATGATCTCCGGTTCTGCTCATTTCACCATAGATGGCTTTTAACTTAACTGCTCATGTCATATTTTTGTGATCTATCTATTGGAAAATAGCACTGTTTGTTTTAATTCTCCAGATTTATGATATCAGGGAAAAGTTCACAGAAATAAATATCAGAGATTTTTGATTTAAATATGTTTCCCACCAATCTCAGTTTTTTCTTCTAATTTTGGGTAAATCAGTTTTGTTTGTGTAAAACAGTTTTGCAATAGAAAATAAGTGTTTTGTCTTTTAAAATTATCTATATCCTGTATGTGATTATGAATTCTTCCCCTAGCCACAGTTGTGAAATTGAACTTGACTTTTCATGTTATTATACATCATATGAGTTCATATATTTAGATTTTTAAATGCACTGGAATTTATGATATTATTTGTTGTAAACTACTTGTCTAAAATTGTTTGCCACCAAATTGTTTTGTAGGTTATTAGGAAGCTTGTGGCAAACAAATAGTTCTTCCCTCATTAGTTTTTTTTTCTTTCTTTCTTTCTTTCTTTCTTTCTTTCTTTCTTTCTTTCTTTCTTTCTTTCTTTCTTTCTTTCTCTCTCTCTCTCTCTCTCTCTCTCTCTCTCTCTCTCTCTCTCTCTCTCTTTCTTTCTTTCTCTCTCTCTCTCTCTTTCTTTCTTTTTTCTTCTTCTTCTTCTATTGGGGTTAAGTGACTTGCCTAGGATCACACAAGTAGTATATTAAGTGTCTGAGACCAGATTTGAACTCATGTCCTTGCACTTCAGGGCTGGTGCTCTATCTAATATTAGATTAGAATAGATTCTCAACTCTAATTTAATATTAGATAGAGCACTCTATCCATCTAATCTCTAATGCTCTATCTAATCTAATCTAATCTAATATTTCTTGCTGTTTTATGGAGTTATTAATTTATGTTTGATCTATTCTAGTTTCAGGGAGTCTTTTGCTTGGGTAAGAGTTATTTTCCTCTAATAAGTGTCTGGGCCACTTAGCTGTTCCCCTCATTAGTTTTCGTTTGTGGGTTCAATAGACTTGTGTGAGCATTGGTTTCTAAGTCTTGCTCATCTATTTTATTTTTATTCAATATAAAATACTTTTGATAATTTATAATTTGATAGCTGATAATCCTTAATTCCTGTTTTTTTCCCCTCTGAATTTTGTTCTTATTTTTCTCTAATTCTACAAAATATTTTCTTGTTAATTTGATTTATAGAGTACTAGATTTATAGGTTCATGTGTTCTAAATGCTATTTTATTATGTTGATACTGCCTAGCCACAGTCATCAAATATCTCTTTAGTTTTGTTTTTTTAAAAATTGCTTTGTAGTTGTATTTAGATAAGTCCTGGTATTTCTTAACTTTTAGATTTTTTAAAAAGGTGTTTTGAAATTAGGTTGAATTTCTCTATCTTTTACTTCTGAATCTTTATTATTCATAAATAGAAATATTTGATTTTTGTGAATTCTTAGAAATCCATTTGATAAAGGCTACAGAGGCCTTTTATTCCAACCTATACCTGAATGAGAATCTTTTCTATAACTTACTCAACAAGTGATTATGTAGCTTATTCTTTTTTTTTGCTGATGCTTTCTTAATTGTCTTGATTATACTTTTCATTGATTCTTAAGGATTTTTAAAGTAAACTCTTACCTTTTCTTGAAGTATAATTTTCTCCTTTTTGCCAATATTTTCCCCTTAATTTTTTATTTAATCTTATTGATATCATTTTTGGTAGTGTATCAAATTATAGTTGAGGCATCATGCACTCATACTTGGATCTTTTTGAGGAAAAAACTCTAAAATGTCTCCCTTATAAGTAATACAAACTCTTGGTTTCAACATAAATGTTTTTAACAAAATAATGAGGCTACTTCCATTCCATTTTTATGTGTATTTTGCTTTTTATTAAGGTCTTTTCTGCATCTGTTGACATATCCATGTATATTGTGATTAATTAGCTAATAGTTTCTTAATAAGCTCTGATGCTTATTATCTGAATGATCTTGAGCTCTAGTAGCTTAATTTCTTAGGCCTGTATTTCTTCATTTGTAAAACAAAGACATTTGCTTAGGTGGCCCCTGAGTACTTTTTTAGCCCTAGATCTGTTATTCTATGAATTTCTGTTTTTGTGTACTTGCCACTATCCTTCCAATTTTTTAGGTTTGTAATTTTTGTTATCCTTGATTCCTTAGTTTATATACCAATAGGGTGTTCAGTTGTCAAATCTTGTCACTTCTCCCTCCACATCTCTTAGTAAAGTTTCCTGTTTATTATTTACATAACCAACTCTTTACTTCACACCAGACTCTCATCACTTCTCCCTTAGACTATTGAAACACCACTTCTCACTTTGACTATTGAAATTGTTTTTCTAAATTGGCTTTCTAATTGGTATCTCTGCTTCAAAATTTTCCCCATTCTAATTCATCCTCCATAACCTGGTCAAAGTGATTTTCTTAAGATCATGTTTGATCATTGTCAGTTTCTTGTTTCACTAACTCTGGTAGCTTCCTGTTGTTTCTAGGATAAAATATAAACTCCTTTATTTGGCTTTTAGATTGTGTTCTGTAAGCTTATATTAAGTGCTTACTTTGTGCCAAGCACTGTACTCTGCTCTAAGAATACAAAGAAAGGCAAAAACAGTCCCTTTCTTCCCTGAGCTCACATTGCAATGGAGGAGACTACCTGTAAATAACTAGGTACATACGAGATAACATACAGAGGAAATTGAATGTAATCTCAGAAAGAAATGCATTGATCAGTGCAGGCCATCAGGGAAGTTTTCTATAGAAGGTGGGATTTGAGGAAGCTAGAGAAACCAAGAGGCAGAAATAAGAAGTGAACATTCTAGGCATGAGAGACATACAGTTCAAAGGCAGAGTTGTTATTATTGAGTAACTACAAGTTGGCCAGTTTGAGCAACTACAAGCAGTGTATCGTAGATGATGTGGAAGTGAGGGAACAAAGTAAAAGAAGCCTGAAGTAATAAGAAGGGCCACATTATGAGAACAGTTATAGAACATTTGATTGCTTAATTGCTGTCTTCTTTGGCTTACTTATTTCTCCATCTTTAGAGAAATGAGGTTTTTTTTTTTTTTTTTTTTTTTTTGCCAGGGTTACTCTCTTTCTGTGTCTGTGCTTTTGGATGAGGTGTCTGCTCTGGTTTTTGTTTTGTTTTTTAAATCCTGAATCACCTGGATTTTTGAGTCTCCTTGTATCTTTGCGGTTCAGAATGCTAACTTTCCAGATCCCTTTATGATCTGTTGGAATGAAATGGTAACCTTTAGAATATTTGGTCACTTGAACAGTTCTGTTAGCTATCTTGCTGTACTGGTTAGTGCCACTGAATAGGGCTTCCCAGTTACCATTATGGGTTTCCAGCAACTCTTTGGATTTCCTGTTGGTGGAAGAACAGCATACAGTTGCTTTCTAGTTGCTTGCAGTATTTTTCTTTGACATGGGAACTCTGGGTTTTTGTTTCTGGAAGTTTTTCTTTTGAAGTTCTTTTCAAGAGAAGTGATTGGTATATTCTCTGTTTTAACTTTATTTTCTGGTTCTTATTTGAACAGCTTTCATTAATAATTAAAAATCAAAATCTATACAGTGTCTGTATGCTTTATGAAAAATAATGTTTTTCTGGGAGTCCAGTTTTTCTTAAATTATTCTTCCTTAACTTGTTTATTGTCATTGTTTTTGAAGTCAGATATCTTATGTTTTCTTCTATTTTTTAGTCTTTTCTAATCTAATATTTCTTGCTGGTTTATGGAGTTATTAATTTATGTTTGATCTATTCTAGTTTCAGGGAGTCTTTTGCTTGGGTAAGAGTTATTTTCCTCTAATAAACTATTCTTTTTAATAATTGTTTTCCCATAGCTATTATTTAATTTGTTATTTCCTGTTTCTTTTCTTTAAGATATTCATATCTTTTATTAAAGAAGAAAAAGGGACCTGTATATGTAAAAATGTTTGTGGCAGCCCTTTTTGTAGTAGCTAGCAACTGGAAATTGAATGGATGCCCATCAATTGGAGAATGGCTGAGTAAATTGTGGTATATGAATGTTATGGAATATTATTGTTCTGTAAGAAATGACTAGTAGGATGAATAGAGAGAATTGGAGAGACTTACATGAACTGGTGCTAAATGAGAAGAACCTGATCATTATTTACTTCAACAACAATACTATCTATATGAGGATCAATTGTGATAGAAGTGGCTATCTTCAACAATGAGAGGATCCAAATCAAGTCCAAATGATCAGTAATGAACAGAACCAGCTACATCCAGCAAAAGAACACTGGGAAATGAGTGTAGACCACAACGTAGCATTTCTACTCTTTCTGTTATTGTTTGCTTGCATTTTTGTTTTTCTTCTCAGGTTATTTTTACCTTCTTTCTAAATCCGATTTTTCTTGTGCAGCAAGATAACTGTGTAAATATGTATGCGTATATTGTATTTAAGATATACTTTAACATATTTAACATGTATGGGACTATCTGCCATCTAGGGGAGGGAGTGGGGGAAAGGAAGGGAAAATTTGGAACAGAAGTTTTTGCAAGGGTCAGTGTTGAAAAATTACCCATGTTTTGTTAATAAAAAAAGATATTCACATCTACATCACATGTAGAAAATAAATTTTATCCTTTGCGTTTCTCTGCTTACGGTTGTTATATAGTTATTCTTACTATTTTGTGGATTATTAAATTTACAACAATTTTTATATCTATTATTGTCTTCTTTGGTTTCTCATTTTCCAACTTTAGTTCCTGAATTGGGAATTTTGTGCAAGGGCCATTCTTTCTGGGTCTGTGATTTTGGGTAGGCTGTTCTCCCTGTTCTTTTTTTTTTTTTTTCCTTTGTCTCCTTGGATCATGTGGAATTTTGAATCTCTGTATGACTTTGAAGTTCAGAGTCCTAAGTTTCCACATCTCTTTATGGCCTGTCAGAACAAAGTAGTAATCCTTGGAGCCTTTGGTCCCTTTGGCAGCCCTGAGTTTAGCTATCTTTTGCTGCGGTGGTTGCTGCCACTGCTTAAGGCTATCAGTGACTCACTATGGGTTTCCAACAGTTCCCGTTTGTGATAATCATAAAGGGGTTTCTCTCTTAGTGATTGCTGGCAAGATTCTTGCCAGAGCCCTTATTAATAGCCTGATCTTACATCTGGAAAAAGGTCATCTACCTTAGAGCCATTGTGCTTCATGAGCTGAGTAACAGTCCATATGATGTTTACTGTCCGATAACTCAGAGCAGAACAGAGGTCTGTATGTAACATTTGTAGATTTGACCAAGGCCTTGTTGGTCAGTTGTGAGGGTTTTTGGAAAATTAAGTAAAAATTTGGTGGCCCAGAGAAGTTCATCAGTATAGTATTTCAGTTTCATGATGGCATGCTTGCCTGACTCCTGAACAGGGCTCTTGAGCTTTTCCAGTCATCAGTGGAGTGAAACAAGGTTGTATGCTTGCTTCCATGCTTTTTAGGACAATGTTTTCAGCCATTTATCAAACACCTTCAATGAGGACAAATGTAATCAAAGTTAGCTACTGCACTGATGATAAATTCAACTTGAAAAGACTACAAGTCAGAACTAAAGTGTAGGTACATAATTTTTTGTTTGCAAATTATTGTGCACTCAATGCAGCCTCTGAAGTGGAGATGAATCAAAGTATGGATCAATTCTCTGCTGCTTGTGCTAATTTTGTTTTAACAATTAACACCAAGAAAATAAAGATCCTCGGGGGGCGGAGCCAAGATGGCGGAGAAGACACACGCAACTTTCTAAGCTCTTCTCTTACCCTCTTTATCAATATTATATCGAGCCTCAAAAATAGTCTTGACTGCTACAATTCGTAAAGATAAGAAGTAGAACAACTCACCGGCCGAAGAAATCTGCAGTCTCACCAAAAAGGTTGGTTCCGGGCAGGGGAGATCAGAGACTGGGAGAATTAGGTTCCGAGGAGAGTCTAACCGAGGGTGAAGGCACAGATCTCAGCACAAGCACGCACCCCAACCTGTCAGGGCTTTTCCTTGGGAGTTGTGATCCTGCACAGCAGGAGGGCAGCCCTGGTTAGCCTCAATCTGCAAGAGGGGGCTCCGCTGGGCCATAGAGCTTTTCCAGGCCGAATTGCATCAGGCAGACACTGGGGCAGGTTTGTGGCTGTCTCGCTTTTGGGTCAGCTGCTAATACTCACAGTCCCACAAGAGGCCTCGGCCTGGGGCAAGGACACTTTCCCACTTGTCTCTGCCGAGGGCATCGAGTAATCCCTCAGCCCTACTAGCAGTTTGATAGCTCGGCCAGTGCTGAATCCACCTCCTGTTGGGGAAGGAAAACTCTCACACAGAGCACTTCCCATACCTCAGAGCCGGAAATCGGTTTACATCTTTCCCTGCTCTGCAGAGGAAGCTGGTAACCCCCTTGCCTAGGAGACCTGCCCTAAAGGCTTTAAAACATGAATAAAAAGATGAAAAGAACAATCTACAGCTTCTATGCAGAAAAAGAGCAGGTCATAAACCTGAAGAGACCTCAAACAACAAAAAATGCATCAGACTGTCCTCTTTACATAATGCTCTCAGAAGAGACCAAAAAAGTCTCAAAAGAGAGTTAGAAGATAAATGGGAAAGGAAAAGAGAAGCCTACAAGAGAGCAACAACTTCCGAAATATAATTGAAAAGAAAAATTCCCAGGAAGTCAGGGAAACAAAATTGGTGAATTGGAAAAAAAAAAAAATTCAGGAAAGTAAAATTGTAATTGAAAAAATAAAGAATTCACTAGAAAGTAGATTTGTGAATTGAAAAGACAAAGAACCTCAAAGAAAATAGGATCCGAATTGGAAAAGACAAAAGAACACCAAAAAGTAGGATCTTAATTGGAAAAGAAAATAATTCACTAAAAAAATTAGTGAAATGGAAAAAAATTCCACAGACCAAAACAATACATTCAAAAACTCAATTGAAATACGAAAGAAGTAAAAAGCTATTGAAGAAAATAATTTTTAAAAATTAGAACTAACAATAAACTAATGAATTCATTGAGACAAAAACAAAAGAATCATCAAGCAAAACAAAAAAATGACAAACTAAACCACAATTATCTACTTAAAACCACAAGACTTGGAAAAATAGATCTAGGAGAATAATCAAGGATTATTGGACTTTCAAAACAATGAAAAAAAGAGCCTAAATACTATTTTACAAAAATCATCAAAGAAACTCCCAGATGTAATAGAATAGAAGGTAAAAAGGCATTGAAAGAATTCTTAACACCTTTTAAAGAAACCCTAAAATAAAAAACCCAAAATTGAAAAATTCAGAACTATCAGATTAAGGAAAAAATTTTACAGCAGCCAAAAACCATTTAAATACCGAGGTCCACAATAGGATCACCAAAATCTAGCTGCCTTACATTAAAGGAAAAAGGCCTGGAATATGATATTCCAAGGCACAAGAACGAGATCAGCCAAGAATAAACACCCACTAAGCTGAGCATTTTCTTCCAGGAAGAAGATGGACATTTAATGAAACAAATGAAATTCCATTTTTTCTGAAGAAAACCAAACTAAATAAAAATTGATCTCCAAGAATGAACTCCAAGAGATGCAGAAGGTAAAATATCTTGAGATTATTTTTTGTGGATTACAAAAGAATACATTATAATTTGATTATGATATAACATAAAAAAGGAATAGATATGGAAAGGATGAGGCAAATAAGGTGGAAGAGGGATAAAAAGGGAAACCATCCCACAAGAGGCTAAAACCCATCATATCTGAGGAATTTAGAGGGAGAACACGAATCTACCTCATCAAGTTGGCTCAAAGAAAAAATAATTAATTTGTTTAGAAAATACCCCTCATTAAAACGGGGGGAAAGGAAAAAGAGTAACAGGAAGAAGGGGAAAGACCTCAAGGGGAGGAGGGATTATAAAGAGGAAAGATCTGATACAAGAGGGACATAAGTTTAAAAGGGAAAGAGGGAGGCAAGAATTAAGAAAGCACAATCGGGGTTAATAGGATGCAGAACAAGATTAAGTAATTCTAACCGAAATGTAAATGAAACCCACAAAAGAGGCAGATAGCAGACTGGACTAAAAGTCAGAACCTACAAAGTTGTTAAAAACACATAAAGCAGGGGATGCAATAGAGTAAAAAGAAAAAACTGGAGCAAAATCTTGCTTGAAGTCAAAACAGGGAGCCATCTTATCTCAGATCACAGCAAAAATTACAATTAAAAGAGATAAGGAAGTAACACATCCCTCTAAGGGCAACAAAACAACCAAATTCAATATTAAACATTAGCACCAAGTGGTATGCCCAACTTCCTAAAGGAAAGTTAAAGAGTCAAAAATAGAACAACAAAACTGAATGTAGGAATCCAACCGCACCCCAGAATTAGACAAATCAAACCACAAAACAAATAAGAAAAAATAAAAAGCAAAATAAATTAGAAAAATTAGGTATGTTGGATCTTTGAGAAAAATTTGAAGAAGAAGGAATATACTCTTCTCAGCAGTTCATGGAACCTATTCAAAAATTACCATAATTAAACATAAACACTAAATTAAATCAAGAAAGAGAAAAGAAATGCTTTCTTTTCAGATCATGATGCAATAAAAACTACATTCAACAAAAAGTTAGGGGGAAATAGACCAAAAGTAATTGAAACTAAAACAATCCCATCTTAAAAATGATTTGAAGCAGCAAATTATGATACAATTAATAACACTCAAGATATGAAATGATGAGACATCAACCAAAATTTGTGGGATCAGCCAAAGGGTATAAGAGGGAATTTTATATCCTTAGAGGCATGAATAAACAGAGAAAGAAAAGATTAATGAATTGGCTTGAACTAAAAAAACTAAAAAGACCAAATTAAAAACCCCAATCAAATACTAAATTGAAAATTTAAAATTAAAGGAGAAATTAAAAATATTGAAAGTAAAAAACTATTGAACTAATTAATAAAACTAAGAGTTGGTTCATGAAAAGCAATAAAAAATAGATAAGCCTTTGGTAAATCTGATTAGAAAAGGAGGGAGGAAAATGAAATTAGTAGTCTTAAAATGAAAAGGGAGAACTTTCCACAATGAAGAGGAAATTAGAAATAATAAGGAGTTATTTTGCTCAACTTTGCAATAAATTTGATAACCCAAAATGGATGACTACCTCCAAAAATACAGACTTCCAGACTAACAGAGGAAGAAGTAAATTGTTGAATAGTCCCATTTCAGAAAAAGAAATAGAACAGGAATTAAAAATCCCTAAAAAAATCCCCAGGACCAGATGGTTTAATGTGAATTTTACCAAACATTTAAAGAACAATTGCCCAATGCTATATAAATTATTTGATAAAATAGGGAAATGAAGAGTCCTACCAAATTCCTTCTATGACACAGACATGGACTGATAACCTAAACCAGGTAGGTTGAAAACAGAGAAAGAAAATTATAGACCAATCTCCCTAATGAATATTGATGCTAAAATCTTAAATAAGATATTAGCAAAAGACTACAGAAAATCATCTCCAAGATAATACACTATGATCAAGTAGGATTTATACCAGGAATGCAGGGCTGGTTAATATTAGGAAAACTATCAATATAATTGGCCATTTAATAACCAAATTAACAAAACATATGATCATCTCAATAGATGAAAAAACAGTTGATAAAATCCAACATCCATTCCTATAAAAACACTTGGAGTATAGAATAAATGGACTTTTCCTTAAAATAATCACAGCATCTATTTAAAACCATCGTAAGCATCATATGTAATGGAGACAAACTCAACCATTCCCAATAAGATCTGGGTGAAACAACGTTTGCCCACTATCCCTTATTTAATATTGTATTAGAAACCTAGCTATAGCAATAAGAGCTGAGAAAGAGATTAAAGGAATAAGAAGGCAATGAGGAAGCCAAATTATCACTCTTTGCATGATGGTATACCAGAATCCCAGAGATTCTGCAAAAGTTATAGAATAATCCACAACTTTAGAAAGTTGCTGGTTATAAAATAAACCCACATAAGTCATCAGCATTCTTATTAATCACTAACAAAATCCAACAGTCAGAGTTACAAAGAAATTCCATTTAAAGTAACTACATAATAAAAATATTTAGAATCTATCTTGCCAAGGAAAATCAGAAACTTTATGAAACAAAATTACAGACCCTTTTTCACACAAATTAAGTCTGATCTAACCAAATTGGAAAAATAAAATGCTTCCTTGGATAGCGACAATATAATAAAGATGACAATATTACCTAAACTAATCTATTTATTTAGCGCTATACCAATCAGACTCCCAAAACTATTTAATGACCTAGAAAAATAACCAAAGTTCATATGGAAAACAAAATAAGAATTCAAAATTAATGAAAAAAAATCAAATGATGGTGGCTTAGCTGTACCAGATCTAAAATTATATTATAGAGCAGCAGTTAGCAAAACTATTTGGTATTGGCTAAGAATAGGATTAGTTGATCAGTGGAATAGATTGGTTCAAGGATAAAACAGTTAACAAATATAGCAACCTAGTCTTTGAAAACCCAAAGATCCCAGCTTTTGGGATAAGAACTTATTTTGATAAAAATTGCTGGGAAAATTGGAAACTAAATATGGCAGAAACTAGGCATTGATCCATACTTTACGCATGAACCAGATAAGGTCAAAATGGGTTCAACCTAGGCATAAAGAAGGAAATTATTAATAAATTAGAGGAACATAGGATGGTTTACTTCTCAGACCTGTGGCAGGGGAGGTCTTATGAACAAGCAGAACTAGAGATCATTACTGATCACAAAATAGAAATTTCGATTAACAAACTGAAAAGTTTTTGACAAACAAAACTAATGCAGACAAGATCAGAAGGAAGCAATAAACTGGGAAAAATTTTTACAGTCAAAGGTTCTGATAAAGGCCTCATTTCAAAATATATAGAAATTAACTCTAATTTATAAAAAATCAAGCCATTCTCCAATTGAAAAATGGTCAAAGGAAGGAACAGACAATTCTCAGATGAAGAAATTGAAACTATTTCTAGTCATATGAAAAGATGCTCCAAGTCATTATTAATCAGAGAAATCAAATTAAGACAACTCTAAGATACACTACACACCTGTCAGATTAGCTAAGATGACAGGAAAAAATAATGATGATTTTGGAGGGATGCGGAAAACTGGGACATTGATGCATTGTTGGTAGAGTTGTGAACGGTCCAACCATTTTGGATAGTTTGGAACTATGCTCAAAAGTTATCAAACTGTGCATCCTTTGATCCTGCAGTGTTACTACTGGGATTATATCCCAAAGAGATTATAAAGAAGGAAAGGACCTGTATGTGCACGAATGTTTGGAGCCCTTTTGTAGTGGCTAGAAACTGAAACTGAATGGATGTCCATCAGTTGGAGAATGGCTGAATAAATTGTGGTATATGAAAATTAGGAATATTACTGTTCTTAAGAAATGATAAGGATGATTTCAGAAAGCCTGGAGAGATTACAAACTGATGCTGAAGTGAAATGAGCAGGACCAGGAGATCATTATATACTTCAACAACAATACTAGATGATGACCAGTTCTGATGGATCAGGCCATCCCTCAGCAACGAGATCAACCAAATCATTTCTAATGGACAGTAATGAACTGAGCTAGCTATGCCCAGAAAATAACTCTGGAGAGGACTAAAAACCATTACATTAAATTCCCAATCCCTATATTTATGACACATGCATTTTGATCTCCTTCACGCTAATTTACAATAATTCAGAGTCTGATTCTTTTTGTACAGCAAAATGATGTTTGGTCATGTATACTTATTGTGTATCTAAGTTATATTTTGATATATTTAATATCTACTGGTCATCCTGCCATCTGGGAGGGGTGGGGGTAGAGGTAAAAATTGGAACAAGAGGTTTGTCAATTGTTAATGCTGTAAAGTTACCCACGTATATATCCTGTAAATAAAAGGCTATTAAATAAAAAAAAAAATAAATAAAAAATAAAAACATATTAAAAAAAAAAAAAAAAAGAAAATAAAGATCCTCTATCAGCCAGCACCACACCATCCATATGTGGAACCCTCAGTTACACCATATGTGAAGTTCTGAATGCTGTAGATAAGTTCACTTACCTTGGCAATATGCTTTCCAGGAATCCCCATGTTGACAACGAGATTGACGAATGCAATGGCTATGTTAATGGCAACGATATGGTTAAGTCAAATTCTTTTGAATGGTTTCCCCTCTGTTTTACGAAGCCTTACAATATTTTTAAGTTTGATACAATCAATATAATATCATCTGTGAACAGTAGCATTTGGAGTATCTTTCTTCAGTTTGGACTGTTCACTCTATATCCTTCAAGATAAATATTAAACATTGAGATGTATTTTTTATGCTTCAGCTGGTATTTTTTTAAAACAGATATGTTATGTCTTAAAAGAAATATTGAATAATTTTGATGACTACATGGATGGGAGACACCTTAGAAAATTGCCTTTCAGACAATGTTTGGATCTTTCAAATAAAATATATTTTAAAAAATCATAATTAACAGAAGTAAGCCTAATGAGATCTTATATTCACTACAGATTATATGTACCTTTTAGTCAATTTTATGATGGCAAAAATGTTGGAATATTTTTTCTTATCCTCATAAAGGAAAATTTCAATGCATGTGTCAATTAGTCTAATAAAAATTTAAATATATGGGAAAATAGACATATAAGTTAGTAGTAGTTGATTTTTTTCCCCCTCATTATCTTTTTGGTATCACTAAGATCCTAAATTTTTCCCCCTGATAACATTTAGTATTTTCCTTTCTTCCAGATAACTTGGAATCCATCTCTTAATGCCCTTATTATTGTCTTGTCCCCAGAACAAATTTTTTTTTTTGGGGGGGATACTTAGTTTACTTTAACTTCTTTTCCCATTTGTGGTCTCTTTTGTAACTTTCTATTTCATCAGTTATTATATCTGTAATAATGATGATGATAGACTCCTAAGTAGTGTGATTCTATTGTCTGCAGTTGAGTGAAAACTATTATAAAATCTTTGCTGATTCTTTTCTATTTTTCTTCTGTTGTCCTATTTTCACCCTTAGATGACCTTTGGTCGACTTTACTTAATTTAATCTCTTATCAGGCTTTCTTTAAACTGTATTTTTCCATTATTGCTTTTCTTTTTTTTTTTTTTTTTATGAAGTAATACTTCTTTGTAAGTTTTTATAAAAAAAGTTTGTATTCTAAACTGGAGTGGCCCTTGACTGTCACTGTCTCCCCACTTGACAAATAAATCAGGAGTTTGCCAACATTTTTTAAGGTCTTTTGGCCTACTTGTGGCAAATTAATTTATATTAAAGTTCTCTACAGAATTACTGCACATGTCACTGATTTCTTTCTGTATCCCATTTTTCATTATTATAGAGATACTGTGGAACTATTTGAATTGCATGCAATACTTTTTTTCTATTTTTATTCGTTTTTTTCTGTACTAATTTTGATCTTTGTTGTTGGAGCTAACTGCTAACTACAGATGGCTAATTCAGTAATGATTCATGTATTATTATTTTACTTTGCATCTTATATAGTAGTATGAAATGTTATTGTGTGGTACTATATTGATAACCCTTTGTATGTACCTCAGGGACACTCTCTCTCTTTTTTTTTTTTAATACAGTAAAATATTTTCAAAAAGCTGTTAAGTAGATCAGATGATTTAATAAATAAGGCTTTGAAGGCTAAACATATACCAGTCTATGCTTTAATAAACCATAGAATTCAGTGTATATAGGAATGAAATCCTTATTTAGCAAGTGATGAGTAAAATAGAAAATTGCTGGAAAATAGACTTAAATGATAAAAACAAGATAAATTCTAAATTAATTAAATGGAAATGGAGACACAAAAATTAGAGGAGAATAAACTCATCTTTCTGGTAATGAATTAAAAAAATACAAATAAGAATAAGCAATTTTGTTTATATCATTTTATACAAATAAATCTCTGCATCTAGAACAAGAAAAAGAAATATGGAGAAAACAAATTGATTTCATGAATTATTTTTGACAAAAATATGATTTCCAAAATATACAATAAATTTACATAAATCAATATAATTACTTTCCAAAAAAATTAGCTAATATATCTGAATGGTCTTTTTTTTCTTTTTTCCACAGTAGCAATTTATTTATTATTAGACTGCAAACAGTCTTATGTAGGTTATATATGTACAATCATTTTAAACTTATTTCCATATAAGTCATGTTGTAAAAGAAAAATCAGGACAAAAAGAAAAAAAAAATTAGAAAGAAAAAACCAACCAACAAACAAAGGTGAAAATAGCATGCTTCAGTTCTCAGTTAGTCTATAGTTCTTTCCTTGGGTGTGAATGGCATTTCACATCCAAAGTTTATTGAAATTGTCTTGGATTACTATATTGCTGAGAACTAAGTTTGTCATAGTTGATCATTCCACAGTGTTGTTGTTACTTTATATAATGTTCTCCTGGCTCTTCACTTCATTTAACATGAATTCATGCAAGGCTGAAAATCAGCCTGTTCATCATTTTTTGTAGAATAATAGGACATTCTTTTCTGATGAATGTATCAGATGTTGAGTTTATTCTTACCTGCAATTAGTTATCTACATATTATTCAATAAATTATTCAGTATATTACTGAGTAAACAATAAAAACAAAGTTTTAGAAGACTGTTTCCATTGTCTTCTATTCAGGTTCTCAAGGATAGCATGCATGGCATATAGGTGTGAAGTTTTTCTATGGTTTACATGAGTTTAGTCTCTCTCTTTTTTTTTTTTTTTCTATTTTATTTTATTTTTATTTATTTATTTATTTATTTTTTTCTTTTTCTTTTTTTTTTTAATTTAATAGCCTTTTCTTTCTAATTTTTTTTTCTTTTTGTCCTGTACTAGAAAGATGAGTTTATTCTCCTCTAATTTTTGTGTCTCCATTTCCATTTAATTAATTTAGAATTTATCTTGTTTTTATCATTTAAGTCTATTTTCCAGCAATTTTCTATTTTACTCATCACTTGCTAAATAAGGATTTCATTCCTATATACACTGAATTCTATGGTTTATTAAAGCATAGACTGGTATATGTTTAGCCTTCAAAGCCTTATTTATTAAATCATCTGATCTACTTAACAGCTTTTTGAAATTGGTTTTTCCACCTGGTTCCAAAGGTTCATTAGACTGATTATCAAATTTAGTGTGGACATCTGACCATCTTTAGCCCTGCTGCAGCTCAGAAGTTTCAAACATATAAGATACACCAGCCTCCAATTCCCCAATAATAAGGAAGACAAGTAAGGAAGTATAGACCACCATGCCTAGTTGACATTTTTCAGTCACCTTTTTCTATTGAATACTATATTCTTAAGTATTTACAAAAAGATCACTATGAAAATTAATGCAGCTTATGCTGCAGAGGATGAAGAGGTAAATAAATTCTACAAAGTACTTGATAAGATCCTCAAAATTAAATCATGAGATATTTTTATATCTCTGTGACTTTGATGCCAAAGTGGGTATAAACCCAGGTGGAAAAACCAATCTTTCTAATGAGGGGTGAACCACACCGAACTGGAGTGGCTTTCATGCCAGTCAGCAGTGGGGTACATCCTTTGAATGGTCGTACTATTTATGGTTTGTTAACATAGGGAGATTCAACCTTATCCCTTCCCATTTATCCCCTTTCCCCTAATAAAGACTAGTTATTGCATAAAATTATATATTTGTTTTCAGGCACATGCTAAATAAAACTCTTTCAGTTCTCTTATTTGTCTCTCCAAAGAAAACTTGTGAATCACCCTTTTACTTAGTAGTTGCTACCTTTTTTTTTTTTTTCACATTTTGTTTATAGTGAAAATGTTGCAATTGATAAGATCCTCTTCATGTCTATTTCTGGATAAAGATCTCATGTTTAGAGTACCAATAGTCAAGTTAAAATTTGTAGTCTAGAAACTATGTACTGGTTGATAATAGTTGATACTCAGGCCCCTTTTCTACCATTCTGCTACCTTTACTGCAGAATGGACTAATAGAATTGAGGACCATTTTAATTTTTCTTTGTTTTATCTGTTGACATGAACAAGTAATTTATCATTTTATAATTCGCTCATTGATGTTAAACTTAGTTCTTAGTTTTGTAAAGCAGATGTGATTTATTTTGAGGGAATCTAATCTGTGTGTGTGTGTGCATGTGTGTATGTGTATGTGTATGTGTGTATGTATGTATGTATGTATGTATACTTGAAGCCTCCATGGAATGGGCCACAAGGGTTATATCATGTAGCCAGAGTAGAAAGAGAGATTTGCATCTCCCTATCTCCCATTCCATAGCCATTTAGAGGCTTGTAATTACTCTTTCACAACTAGTCTTCTTGGTTATAGGACCCTCAGGAAGGTTATGACCCAGCTCAACACAATGGGCAATTACTGTGCTGTTAGAGTTTCTGGACTTTTCTCTCTTCCTCCTCCTTCCCCAGTATATTGCTGTCCTTTCTTTAACCATGAAGATGGGTTCTTAAGGTATCAGGAATTAACCATCCCACACCTTTCACTTTTCTTTTAAGTGGGAAAAAATAAGGAGTACAGCATGAACCCATATGGAGACATTTCTTTTTCCCTGATATAATTTTCAGTGAATGGATATCACTTTTCTTCTAGTCTCCCTAGTTTTCAACCTTCTCCTATCCTTGGCTACTAACTCGAATGAAAGCATTCTCTTTAAAAATTAATATCTAGTGATATATATATATATATATATATATATATATAGTGGTTGGAATGCTGAACCTGGAGTCAGAAAGATTTGAGTTCAAATTCAGCATTAGGCACATTTGTGTGACCCAAGGCAAGTAACTTAACCGCTATATGCCTTGATTTTTTCATCTGTAAAATGGGGATAATAATAACACTCACCTTCTAAGATTCTTGTGAAGATAAAATGTAAATGTTGAGTCAGGTCTGACTCTTCATTACCCCTTTTGGGATTTTCTTGGCAAAGATACTGATTTGTCATTTCTTTCTCTAGCTTATTTTATAGATGAGTAAACTGAGGCAAATGTAGTTAAATGACTTGCTCAGGGAGACCCAGCTAGTAAGATTCTGAAGCTAGATTTGAACTGAGGTCTTTCTGAGTCCAGGCCAAGTGCTCAATTCATTTTGCCATCTACCTTCCCCATTTCCAAAATATTTTAGAGATATATCTTGATATTCTTCTTAAGACGGTTCTTTGAATATCCACTATTCATAAATTTGTTTTGATTCTCCTTTCCATTTCTTCTTTTCCTTCCTTTAATAGCTTTCCAAGCTTTTCCAAGCTTAATAACTTGGACCATAATGTCTGGTCCAAGATAATTTTTTTTTGTAGACAAAACCTATTTCGTCATACAAAATATCACAGATTTTAAAGTTTTATTTTGAACTATAGCTTCTGGTCTTAAAAATTTTTGAATAATTTTATTTAGGATTATTCATTTATTACTTAGACTGAGTCAAGCTTTAGTGAAATAAAGGTGTTTTGTTTCAACTTTTAAGGGAAATTCTTTATGTCATATTCTCAAAATTAAAGCATCTTAAAACTAATTTTTCCTTATAAGACTAAAAAAACCTATTTTGAAGTCCTCACTAAAATTTGCATGTACTTTTCTCTCTTTCTCTCTCTCTTTTTTAAACAATGATTTACATTGTTAGTAATTCCCATGTAAGCTAATTAAAATGGGGAAAATATATACTATATTAATAATCTTTCTCTCTGCAGATTGCAGCGATTCTCCGAAAACGAAAACTAGAGTATTATTTACACAAACTACTACCCGAGATCATACAATCCGCTTCATTTCTGACTGCTAATGGAGCCTTATATATGGCTTTCTTTTGCATATTAAGGTTGGTACTCGGATTCACTATTGCAGGTTTATGCAAATGACTGTTAGAACTGGAGTGAAGCAGAAATGTTCATGTGATATTGTGTAAGTCATTTTTGAACCAGTTTTTATCAGTAAAATGCTGTTCGCTTACTGCTGTGAACTTTAAATGAAGGTACAATGTGAATTTAGATTATAATTATGAGATTAGATAACTGCTAACAGGAATTACTTTCCAGTAGTAATGACATGCTCTAGTGCATCATTCATGTACTTATTTGCCAAAAATTTGATCAGGCATTTTTAACTGTCCTGTTTTACAGATGAGGAAATTAAAACAATTATTCATGATACAGACTTGAGTATGTAGTGAAGCAAGTGAATTAATTTCAAGCTCTTCGTCATAACACAGAGATGGGGATTTTGGTCTTAATTCATTTTGCTTAGGTCAGGTAGATCCTATTTGGCATATTTAAAATAGTAGAAGTGCAATTAATATCCATTTGTGAGCCCTGTGTCACAGCATCTTGATCATTCAGTCATTTACTCAGGAATCATTTTCTTTTAAATGACAGAAAGATACAGCTTCTTTCCTTCCCCATTCCTAACTCGTGACAGTCTTAAAATATTTGTTGTAAATTATTGAAATTCCCTGTTGGGTTAGCATAGTAATTTAGTTCCTATATTTATACATGTTGAGTATATAGCACTGGTCAAATGACATACTTAAGCCCTAGAGTAAAGTGATAACAGATATTATATCCAAAATTTTGACTTTTGTTTTATGTTGATATTAGTACTTTTATTTTTTTTCATGTATATTCTATTGAAAATTGAATTCCTAAAAGACCTTTTATAATTTGCTGGATAAGATAATTGAACTTTTGGAATTTTGAGATTGGCAAAAGAATAATTTGTGTTAATCCATTTCTTATTTAATTGCTAAAATCAACCCTGGTTTAGCTAGAAATTGCATAAAGATATATTGTAGTTGCTAACAAAAAGGCTGTATATTATATGGGTACTTTAAATTTCTTCTTTAGTGTTAAATAATAAATAGGTTTTAAACATACTAATAATGACTTCCTATTGTAGTGTTTTAAATTATCATGTGAATCCTTTTGATTGTCATGAGACTATAGAGTATTTATAATTAATATTACATCACATTTTATTTCTATAGCTGATTCATTGAGTTTAGCTCTTCTTTTAAAATTTATAGTTATCCCAAAGTGACTTGTTAATTCTCTTTTGGTTTTTATGATAGAGGAAGAATCCTAGCTTGAATTTTCTTTCTTTCAGAAAAAAAAAGATTAAGATGAAAAAATTATTAAAATTAGAACATAATTCATATGATTTTTTTTTCTCAACAAACTTTCCTCATGCTTTTTGTTCAGGAGTTCTGTTTTATGGGAATAAATTCATTTGAACTTCTTGATGCCTGTGGATGTAGTGATTTTTCCATCCAAGGATCATTTGGTATTTGACATTTAGTAATACAAATTTTCCTTACAATTTTTTCCTGTGCAAATTGCTTTATTCATGTTTATAATTTACTGAAAAGAATATTCTTACAGCCTTATAACCTTCACATTAGGGATATATGGTATTTCATCTCTTCTGTGGGCCTTTAAATGGCTTGTTGGTTAGGCTTATAGGACAGTTCCTTTTCATCTCCACTCCTTGACACCTTTGATCTCCTCTGAAGCTCAAGTGACTTAAGTGCCACTTCTGGATGAGTCCTTTCTCATCTTTGCTTTTTCCTCCTCCAGATTTCTTAGTAGGGGTTTTGTATTTATTGTGTTCATACTATTTGCCTTGATAAAATGTAAACTTCTTGGATTGAGTCTTTTTGCTTTTGGTATTTCTAACACAGTGTATGACACATAGTAGATAAAAATCATGTTATTACTAAATTAATAAATGTATGTCAAGTGATTGGCTGATGCAATAAAACACAAATTACTTTTCCTAGCTTGTATCAGTCATAGCATTTCCAAATATTTGCCTCCTATGAACTTGTGGGTGTCTTAATTGCTATTTTTTCTATACACTAACTACTTAACATGGTATCTTGCTTTCACAAATTGGTTTGTTTTTAGAAGTATTTCACATTGCTTCTTTCATATCTTCTACATTGTACCTGTATAGTAATTAAACTTTTTTTTTGAGTTTATCTTGCTTTCTGATTCTCTGTATTCTTATTGCCTGTTTTCCCTGCTTGGAATACACTCTTTCCAAATCTCCACCACTTAGAATTCTTTTCTTCCTACTACTATTAATTCAGATGTTATCTTCTCTACAAAGTTTTTCCTGCCTCCAAGTTGAAAGTGATTGACTTTTCTTTCTTCAAATTTTCTTTATAACCAATTTTTTTAAAGTGGGAATACCCATATCATAATCAACTTTGTATTATTCTTGTTTTTTTATGCAATATATACTTCTGTTAGATTGTAAATTTCTTCAGGATGGGACTGTATCAGTTTCATTCATTCATTAATAAAGTAGTATTAAAATAAACATTAATTAAGCACCTACTTTGTGCTAGGCACTTTTAGATGTCTGGCATACAGCAACAACAACAAAAAAGAAAAAAGTACCGGCTCTTTTTTTTTTTCTTTTTTCTCAGTGGTATTTTATTTTTCCAAATACATGTAAAGGTAGTTTTCAGTATTCATTTTTGTAAGAGTTTGTGTTCTAAAATTTTCTCACTCCCTTTCTTATTCCTCCCTCCCCAAGATAGCAAGCAATCTGATAAGATTAAATATATGCATGCAATCATTTTAAACATATTTCTGTATTTGTCATGTTGTGTAAGAAAAATCAGACCAAAAGAGAAAAAAAATTAAAAGAAGGAAAGAAAGAAAGAAAGAAACAAAAAGGTGAAAATACTATGCTTTGATCTACATTGTTTCCATAGTTCTCTCTCTGAATCTGGATGGCGTTTTCCATCCTAAATGTATTAGAATTGCTTTGAAATACCCCATTGTTGAGAAGAGTCAAGTTCATCACTGTTAAGCGTCACATAATCTTGTTACTGTGTACATTTTCCTCTTGGTTCTACTCAGGTAGCATCAATTCATGTAAATCTTTCCAGGTTTTTCTTAAATCAGCCTGCTCATAATTTCTTTTAGAACAATAATATTCCTTTACATTCATATATCATAATTTATACAGGCATTCCCCAACTGATGGGCATCCACTCACTTTCCAGTTCCTTACTAATACAAAAAGGGGTAATACAAACATTTTTTTATATATGGGGTCCTTTTTCCTCTTTTATGATGTCTTTGGGATATAAACCCAATGAGACTTGGATGAAAGGGAATGCACAGTTTGATAGCCCTTTAGGCATAATTTCAAATTGCTCTCCAGAATCAGATTATTTCAGAACTCCACCAACAATGCATTTGTGTCCCAGTTTTCTTACATCCTCTCCAACATTTATCATTATAAAAGCATTGGTTCTTAAAGAACTTAATTTTTATTGTAGAAAAAACATAGAAATTTAAATAAAAAATACATGCAAAGTAGTTTCTGAGAGAAAGGCTTTAACTGAGCTAAACTTTGAAGCAAGTTTTACTTACATATTTCCAATGTCAAGAACATCAGTGCTTATGTTGAATTGAATTGTATTAGGTTGTTTTCATTATTCTATCAGACAGGAATGCATATATGTGCTCATTTCCCTTTTTAGGTCGAAAATTATGCTTGAAAAATTATATATAAAGAACTATTTGCTTTAATGATATTTTTAAATTTTAAAAAAGTTTTATCAGTGGAAGTCAAAACTCTGCATTAAATATGTATTAGTACTTTGTAAAGATCAGATTTGGTCTTGCTTTATTTGAAATTTCAATTTGAATTTCAGGAAGATACTTGGAAAATTCTACTCCTGGAGTCCTGGCTTTGGTGCGGCTTTACCAGCTTCTTATGTGGCCATTCTTATTGAAAGAAAAAGCAGGTATATTTTATATTTTACCTAGTAAAATTTTTATCTAATTTTTTTGTAGCAGCTAACTTTTAAATTGATTTTTCCAATAGTAGTTTTTGTTTATTATTTACTGTGATTTTAATGTTTCTTTTGTTGAAAAAAATATTTTTGTCTTTTAGAAATGTTTTTATTGAACATTAAATTTATTTGAAATTTCAACTTCTTGTTACTAGAACTTTATTAGAAAATCTGCTGTTGTATATTCAGATAGGCTTCCTGGTTCTC
Organism: Sarcophilus harrisii; assembly: GCF_902635505.1. Classification (NCBI taxonomy): domain Eukaryota; kingdom Metazoa; phylum Chordata; class Mammalia; order Dasyuromorphia; family Dasyuridae; genus Sarcophilus; species Sarcophilus harrisii. The sequence continues at coordinate 514,662,998 of NC_045428.1, forward strand.
TGAAGCATTAGTATTTTCCAATAAGTAATTATTTATCCAAGAATTTGGTGCACTCTAGCAAAACTAATTAAGTTTAGCAGCTGATCCTTATTTGCCTTTTCCCCTTATCTATTTTGTTAATCTTTCATCAATTCATTACTCAGTATCTCTTATAAGTGAAGGACAAGGATGGGGGTTCACAGGTGAGTGGAACAAAGATAAAAAGCTTAGATCAACTTTTCAGCCAAACTTTAATATTGTTTGCAAAAATGGGTTTGGGGGATCTGCAGATTTCATTTTTTTTCATTATCTTATATACCCCAGAATTTCTTGTGCTTTTTCAACCTGATTTCCTTTTCCCTCCCAAACCACAGACCCTAGTCCACTTTGTCTTTGTGATTAGGAAGGCAAGTGAGCTTCCTTCCCTCCTCGTTTTCAAATTCTCTGATATTTAATATCAGCTATATTTACATTTGAAGTTAAGTAAGTGTGTGTGTGTGTGTGTGTGTGTGTGTGTGTATTTTTTCTGTAAGTAGGTAGGACTACCTTTTAAGTACAGATTTATGGTTTATAGGAAAAGTCAATTGCATAAATGTTACAGAATATGGCTGGTATTCTAGGGTCATAGATTTAGAGTTGAATGAAATATTAGAGACCATTTAGGCCAACATCTTGGATTTTATACATCGAGAATGTAAGACCCAGAGAAGTGAGTGATTTGCCCAGGAACCACTAGGGGTAAGTGGCGGAGTGAGGATTGGAAACCAAATTATGTGCCTTCAAACTTAGCACTTGTTCCTGTTAAAAAAACATGTTTTTCACCTTATGTTTTTGAGGGATTGCTTAAAGTAAACTACAAGGACACATAAAGATTTTTTTTCCTTCTAATTGTGACTATTAGTGAAATGTTCTGTATCTCAGTCTTTGTGAGAGTAACACATAGTAGGTCCTTATAAACTGCCAGTTGATTGATTGACTGACTTTGTGGCTATCCTAGGAGATTATTATTAATTGATTTGGATTCTATTATTATGTAAGGTGGATTAGAGCATAACTGTTCATTGTTGTTATGGAATGGAATGCATCTAGAGAAATTCCTTATGTCCATAGACTACATTTCTAATGATGGTAGATCTATGTGGACTGCACTATAAAATGCTGTTGGCTCATTATGTATATTAGAAAAATAATTTCTGAGTCTGCCTACTGGCTCTCTCAAAACCCAGATGTCCTTCATAAATAGCCCAGGATATTGATTACTAATGAAATGTATTATGGGTGTCTGAACAAACCTTTTTTTTTTTTATTTTTAAGAAATGGGGGTCCTTAATCTAGAGAAGATTAAGTCCTAGAGAAGGGACTTAGAAAGGAGACATGCTTTTCAAATGTTCACATCACACTAAGTTGAGAGGAATACCTTTGATAACATAATTGGGACCCTCCCCAACGTAGTTGCAGGCTAATAATAATTATTACAATAGTGCCTTAAGGTTTTCAATGTGCTTTACATATGTCAACTCATTTGATCTGGTATTAAAATAACTAGATTTCAAACTTTTTTGATGACTAGGACTAAGTTCTTATTTTTTTATTTTCCCCAATTCTCTAGTATTTTGTTTTACACTTAAGAAAATTGGAGTAGAAGCTCCTTGAAGTCAGGCAGCTACTATTTCTTTCTTGTCTTTCTGTTTGCCTAGTATATAGTAGTAGGTGCTTAACAAATGCTTGCTTGATTGATAGAATTATAACAACATTTTGTGGACGTTGAGTTACTCAGGCCAGCAAGAGCTTCATTTTATTATGGTTGTAGCATGTGAATTCAATTTTGGAAATGAGGCCTTTATCAGAATCTTTGACTGTATAAATGTTTTCCCAGTTTATTGTTTCGTTTCTAATCTTATCTGCATTAGTTTTGTTTGTACAAAAACTTTGATATAATCAAAATTTATATTTTGTGATCAGTAATGATTTCTAGTTCTTCTTTGGTCACAAATTAGTTCCTCCTGCACAAGTCTGAGAGGTAAACTAATCCTATGTTCTTCTAATTTATTTATTCTCATTCCTTATACCTAGATCATGAACCCATTTTGACCTTATCTTGGTGTACGGTGTTAAGTGTAGGTCAATGCCTAGTTTCTGTCATACTAGTTTCCAATTTTCCCAGCAGTTTTTGTCAAATAGTGAGTTCTTATCCTAAAGCTGGGGTCTTTGGATTTGTCAAACTTTAGATTGCTATACTTATTGACTGTTTTGTCCTGTGAACCTAACCTATTCCATTGATTAACTAGTCTGTTTCTTAGCCCATACCAAATGGTTTTGGTGACCGTTGCTTTGTAATATAGTGTTAGATCTGGTATAGCTAGGCCATCTTCATTTTATTTTTTTTTTCCATTAGAATTTTCCATTGAAATTCTTGACCTTTTGTTCTTTCACATGAATTTTGTTATTTTTTCTCGTTCAGTAAAATAGTTTCTTGAGAGTTTAATTGCTATAGCACTAAATAAATAGATTAGTTTAGGTAGTATTGTCATCTTTATTATATTCACTTGACCTATCCAAGAGGATTTGATTATTTAGATCTGACTTTATTTGCGTGGAAAGTGTTTTGTAGTTTTGCTCACATAGTTTTTGACTTTCCCTTGGAGGATAGATTCCCAAATATATCATAGTATCGATAGTTATTTTAAATGGAATTTCTCTTTATATCTCCTGCTGTTGGATTTTGTTAGTGATATATAAAAATTCTGAGATTTATGTGGATTTATTTTGTATCCTGCAATTTTGCTGAAGTTGTGCATTATTTCAAATAGCTTTTTAGTTGATTCTCTGGGGTTCTCTAAGTATACCATCATATCATCTCAAAGAGTGATAATTTGGTTTCTTCATTACCTACTCCAATTCCTTTAATCTCTTTTTCATTTCTTATTGCCAAAGCTAGCATTTCTAAAACACTATTGAATAGTAATGGTGATAGTGGCAACCTTGTTTCACCCCTGATCTTATTGGGAATAGTTCCAATTTATCCCTATTACATATGATGCTTACTGATGGTTTTAAATAGATGCTACTGATTAATTTAAGGAAAAGTCCATTTATTCCTATACTCTCAAGTGTTTTTAATTGGAATGGATGTTGGATTTTATCAAATGCTTTTTCTGCATCTATTGAGATGATCATATGGTTTTTGTTAATTTGGTTATAGATATAGTCAATTATGCTAATGGTTTTCCTAATATTGAACCAGCCCTGCATTCTTGGTATAAATCTTACTTGGTTATGGTGTATTATCCTAGGCATGATTTTCTGTATTCCCTTTGCTATTATCTTATTTAAGATTTTAGCATCAATATTCATTAGGGAGATTGGTCTATAATTTTCTTTCTCTGTTTTCGTCCTATTTGATTTAGGTATCAGTACCATGTCTGTGTCATGAAAGGAATTTGGTAGGACTCCTTCATTCCTTATTTTTTCAAATAGTTTACATAGTATTGGAGTTAATTGTTCTTTAAATGTTTAAATAAATGGTAGAATTCACATGTAACTCATCTGGTCCTAGGGATTTTTTCTTAGGGAATTGATTAATAGCTTGTTCTATTTCTTTTTCTGAAATAGGACTATTTAAACAATTTACTTCCTTTTCTGTTAATCTGGAAAATCTATATTTTTGTAGATATTCCTCCATTTCACTTAGGTTATCAAATTTGTTGGCATAAAGTTGGGCAGAGTAACTCCTAAGTTATTCCTTAAATTTCCTCTTCATTGGTAGAAAGTTCTACCTTTTCATTTTTAAGACTAATAATCTGATTTTCCTCTTTCCTTTTTCTAATCAAATGTGCTAAAGGTTTATCTATTTTGTTGGTTTTTTCATAAAACCAACTCTTAGTTTTATTTATTAATTCAATCTTTTTTTAGTTTCAGTTTTGTTAATTTCTCCTTTTATTTTTAGAATTTCAAGTTTGGTATTTGATTGGAGGTTTTTAATTTGATCTTTTTTTTTTTTTTAAGGTTTTTTAGTTGCAAGCTCAATAAACTGATCTTTTTCTCTATTTTATGCAAGTAAGCATCTAGAGATATAAAATTTCCCCTTATTACTGCTTTGGCTACTTCCCATAAATTTTGATATGTTGTCTCATTATTATCATTCTTTTGGATGAAATTATTAATCGTGTCTATGATTTGCTGTTTCATCCATTCATTCTTTAGGATGATATTGTTTGGTTTCCAATTACTTTTTCTTCTATTTTACCTTGGCTTTTTATTGAATGTAATTTTTATTGCATCGTGATCTATAAACAATGCATTTACTATTTTTGCCTTTCTGCATTTGATTTTGATGTCTTTATGTCCAAATATATGGTCAGTGTTTGTATAGGTTGCATGAAGTGCTGAGAAGAAAGTGTATTCCTTTCTGTCTCCATTCAATTTTCTCTAAAGATTAACATACCTAACTTTTTTAGTATTCTACTTACCTCTTTAACTTTTTTTATTTTGTAGTTTGATTTTTCCAGTTCTAAGAGAACAAGTTTGAGATCTCCCAGTGTTATAGTTTTGCTACCTGTTTCTTTGTTCTTCTTGCAGCTCTCTTAACTTTTTTAGCAATTTCCATGCTATCCCACATGGTACATATTATATATATTTGGAATTGATATTTCTTCATTATCTGTGGTACCTTTTAGCAAGATATAGTTTCCTTCCTTATCTCTTTTAATTAGATCAATTTTTGCTTTTGCTTGATTTGAAATCAGGAAGGCTACCCCGGCTTTTTTTTACTTCACCTGAAGCGTAATAGATTCTGCTTTAGTCTTTTACCTTTACTCTGTATGCATCACTCTGTTTTAAATGTGTTTCTTGTAAACAACATATTGCAGGATTCTGGCTTTTAATCCATTCTGCTGTATGCTTCCGTTTTATGGGAGAGTTCACCCCATTCACATTTTACAGTTAAACCTACTAATTCTGTATTTCCTGTCATCTTATTATCCCCAGTTTATACCTTTCTTTTTTCTTTTCCCCTTTTCCTCCTCCCTAGTATTTAACTTATGAGCACCACTTGTCTCAAGCAGCCCTCCCCCTTTAGAGTCTCTTCCCCTTTCTTATACCTTTCCCTTACTGTTTCTGTTTTCCCTTCTATTTAGCCTACCCCTTCCCTTTTTCCATTTCCCCTCTCTCTGTTCAATAAGGTGAGAGAAGTTTCTCTATAAACCAAATATGTCTAATATTTTCTCTTTGAGTCAAATCTGATAAGAGTAAGGTTTACACAATGTTCATCATTCTCCCTTTTCCCGATACAATAGATTTTGTTTGCCTATTCGTGAGATGTAATTTCCCTCATTTTACCTCCACTTTTCTTTTTTTCTGGCAAAATCCCCTTTCTACTTCTAATTCCTTTTTTATATTATAACAGCAAAATCAAATTATATATGCAATCTCTGTGTATACTCAGAACAGAAATATTCAAGAGTTCCTTTTACCTTTTTATGCTTTTTTTGAGTCCTATATTTGGAGGTCTAATTTTTTGTTTAGTTTGGGTCTTTTCATCAGAAATAAATGGAATTCACCTGCTTTGTTGAATGCCTATCTTCTTCCTTGGAAGAAAATGCTCAGTTTAGCAGGGTAGTTTATTCTTGGCTGCATTCCAAGGTCCTTTGCTTTTTGGAATTTCAGGCCCTTTGATCTTTTAAGGTGGAAGCTTCTAGATCCTCAGCTCAGGAATTCTTGAAAGTTCTGTATTTCATTTAACTTATTATTTTTTTCTCTTCAAGGTTTATACTCATTTTTGCTGGCTAAATTATTCTTGATTGTAATACTAGGTCCTTTGCCTTCTTGAATATATTCTAAGTGATTCATTTTTTTAATGTGGAATCTTATAAGTCTTGTTTGATTTTGAGTGTAGGTTGATGATTTGAATTGTTTCTTTCTGGCTGGTTGCAATATTTTGTTTTTGAATTGGGAGCTCTGTTTGAATGTAATATTCCTGGGAATTTTCATTTTATCATCTCTTTCAGGAGCTAATTTTTTTTTTTTCAGTTTCTATTTGAATCTCTGGATCTAAGGTATCAGGATAGTTTTTCTTTATAATTTCTTAAATATTATGTCTGGGCTTTCTCTCTCTCTCTCTCTCTCTCTCTCTCTCTTTTGATCATGGCTTTCAACCTTGTTCAGTATTTCTTAAGCTATCTATCCTTGATCTGTTTACCAGGTCAATGTGTTTTTTCTGCAGAGATATTTTACATGTTCTATTTTTTCATTCTTTTGACTTTGTTTTATTCTTTCTTGATGTCTCATGCTCAATTCTAATTTTTAAGGAATTATTTTCTTCAGTGAGCTTTTTTATATCTCATTTCCATTTGACCTAATCTCCTTTTTAAAGAGTTATTTTCTTCAGTGAATTTTTGTCTTCAGTGAATTGTGTTTTACCATTAGGCCAGTTTTGTTTTTGTAAAGTATTATTTTCTTAAGTATTTTTTTTTTTTTTATATTTGTATGTATGTGTATGTGCACATGTGCCTCTTTTACTGAATAGTTAATTCTCTTTTCATAATTTTCTTGTGTAACTTGTTTCTTTTTCTAATTCTTCCTCTAACATATATATTTTTTCTTTTTACTCTTCCAGGAGTTTTTGTTGGGTTTGTAACAAATTAGCTTTTTTCTTTTTTAAGGCTTGCTTTGTAGCTGCTTTCACATTGTTGTCTTCTGAGTTTGTATCTTGGTCTTCTGTGCCATCATATACCTTTTTATGGTTGTTGTCGTTTTGTTGTTTGTTCATTTTTCCAGCCTGTTTTTTCACTTTGAACTTTATGTTAAAATTGGTCTCTTTTCACCTGGAGTTGGAGAGATTTTTTTACCAATCTTTAGGATTTTTTTTGGTCTGTGCTGCTGTTTTCAGAGCTAGATTTGGGGGTCTACATATTTTTGTTGCTTCCAAGATGGTGTTCTCTAGAGAGAAGTATAGTCACTGAAGACCAGGAGAGAAGTGTGGTGATGGCGTGTAGGTGCAAATTCTCAAATTATGTTTGGCATTTTGTAACACTGTTGACTTGGATTGCTAAATGTCACATTTGTTTAGAAAATAGACTTGAAGGTTGAGGGAGTTTGCAATTGATGGAAACCTTGGAATTATAGTCATAATTGTTTACTTTTACACTTTAAGGCAGCAGATTTTTAAGGAGAATTAGTATGATAAAATAGTGCTTATAATTTCCCTCTATTTAATCTGTTCTTTAGGGTGTTTATATATTAGACCTTCCCCTTTCCCTTTCCATTTCCTTATTTGTTCTATACCTATTTGTTATCTTTATGACTACAAATCCCTCAGTTCCAACTATTTAGCCTTTAATCAATAATGTGGACTGATAGCAGATCTATGATTCTTCAGTTTTATCAAATAAATATGCATCTATTACAGTTAATGATAAAGAAGAACATTTTTATTATCAGCAAATTTCTTATTTTATCTGAGGAGAAATTCTCTTTTAGAGTAAAAATAGAAAACTTCTAAGTAGGCATTTAAGTGAGTTGTAATGGTAGTTGGATCATGATAGTAACAATAAAGGAAGGATGGGGCAGCTAGAAGAAATAAAGAATAAATAAAGGATAGGGTGCAGTAGATAGAGCATCAGCCCTGAAGTTAGGAGGACCTGCGTTTAAATCTGTCCCCAGACACTTAATACTTCCTAGCTGTGTGACCCTGGGCAAGTCATTTAACCCCAATTGCCTCAGCAAAAAAAAAAAAAATAATAATAATAATAAAAAATAAAGAAGGGACAAATTTGAGAGAAGTTATGGAAGAATAAAAACATTTGTTTACGGTTTTAAAATAACTTTTCCTAGCATCCTTGACCTGCTAAGAGATTCTGTGCACCCTAAACTCAGCTAAATATGTTTTCCCTTTGTTATATATTTTGCTAATCTTTTTATGTGTTTTATGAATAACAAAGTAATATTTCTATAAGACATTAAGGTTTGCAGAACACTTTTACATATGCAATTTCATTTAATTGAATATCAGTAATATATTTGGAGCTAGGTAGATTATTACTTTTTTTGACATTTAAAAATAATTTAAAAATTTTAATTACTAAGATAGGTACATCTTTGATACAGAAATTAAGTGATGACTTTGTGGCACATAAAGACCAAAAAGTAGTTTTTTAAGAATTTAGGATGTAATATATATATTTTTTTTGATCCTTGATTTATCTCACATTTAGTTTTCATTGTTCAAAATATGATGATACATTTCAGTTTTCACTTTGGAAAGTTCAACAGCTTTTGTTGCTTTTTAGTGAACTTCTGCCTTTGTGTTTTACTGTTGAGTTCTAACTGTTGCTAGGAAATTAGTGAATGTGAGAGATGAACCATAACCTAAACATTTACTATAGTACTTTTGTTATTTTAAACTCAGTCATGGAGTTAAAATCTAGGATTGATCAGCTTTTTTTAGTATTTGAAATTACACTGCTGTTGAAGAGAAAAAAATGCTTAACTCTTGAACTAGTTATAATTAATAACATGGTTGGGCTATTTGTAATTTATGTGTTTGATTTAATTTTGTAGTTACAACTATATGTTTTATAATAGGATAACAAATTCTTCCTTTTTCTCTTTTCACTTATTTGGCCAACCACATATCTATATTGGGTAATAAAAAGTATTATTGAATTTTCATGGCTAGTTGTTGCCCATAATTAAAGGCAAAGTTAATTTTTTTTTCTGTACTGAAAGAGTAGTTTAAGCTACTTATTTTTGGACAAAAATGTATGCTACTTTAAGCAGCACTACTATTAAAATCTCTATTAACTAAACAAATTCTGGGGAGGTTCCTTGTTAGAGTTTCTTTTTCTTTGTTTTATAAAATATACTCAAACCAGTATTTCTTTAAGTGGCAGAATTCCTTAATACAATGTCTATATATTTCCTTGCTCCCTTTCCAGGAACACATCCTGCTCATCAAAAGAGGCACATTGTTTTATAATTCTTTATTTTAAAGAGACATCAAATTTTAGTGCATTAGAGAGATTTATATAAAATATTATCTAAGATCAATTTTGGGGAAAACAAACATTTTTAGTTGGTAGTAAAAATGGAGCTCAAGTAGAGATAGCATCTGAGTTGGGATTTAGAGAATAGGCATAAAGTAGAGAAAAATGAGAGAAAGACATACCAACTATAGGGAATAGGGTAGGCAAAATCACAGAGGTAAGAAAGTACAGTGTGTTCCAGGGACATCTAATAGTTCATTTGGGTCATAGTCTAGAATAAGAAAAAGAATTATTAATTAGAGAAGGCTGAGGGAGGTGAGACAGATTGTGGGGAGGACTTTGAATGCCAGGAGAGAATCTTTTAGGTTTTACTTAGTAGAATGCTATGTTAATTTCTTATGTTTATATGCATTTTATTTTTTAATTTATTTTTAATTTTTTTCTTTTTGTTTATTATATAGCTTTTAATTTACAAGATATATGCATGGGTAACTTTTCAGCATTGACAGTTGCAAATCCTTTTGTTCCAACTTTTCCCTCCTTCTCCCCCATCCCCTCCCCCAGATGGCAGGTTGACTAATACATGTTAAATATGTTAAAGTATAAGTCAAATACAATATATGTATACATGTCCACACAATTATTTTGCTGTACAAAAAGAATCGGACTTTGAAATAGTGAACAATTAGCCAGTGAAGGAAATTAAAAATGCAGGTGGACAAAAATAGAGGGATTGGGAATTCCATATAGTGGTTCATAGTCATCTCCCAGAGTTCTTTCACTGGATGAAGCTGCTCCTGCTCATTTCATTCAGCATGAGTTCATGTAAGTCATTCCAGGCTTTTCTGAAATCATCCTGCTGGTCATTTCTTACAGAGCAATAATATTCAATAATATTCATATACAACAATTTATTCAGCCATTCTCCAATTGATGGGCATTCACTTAGTTTCCAGTTTCTTGCCACTACAAAGAGGGCTGTCACAAACATTCGTGTACATACAGGTCCCTTTCCCTTTTTTAAAATCTCTTTGGGATATAAGCCCAGTAGTAACACTGCTGGATCAAAGGTTATGCACAGTTTGATAACTTTTTGAGCATAGTTCCAAATCGCTCTTCAGAATGGTTGGATGTATTCACAATTCCACCAACATTGTATCGTTGTCCCAGTTTCCTCACATCCCCTCCAACATTCTGTATTATCTTTCCCTGTCATTCTAGTCAATCTGAGAAGTGTGTAGTAATATCTCAGAGTTGTCTTAATTTGCATTTCTCTGATTAATAATGACTTGGAGCATTTTTTCATATGGCTAGAAGTTGTCTTCGTCCGAGAATTGTCTGTTCATATCCTTTGACCATTTGTGAATTGGAGAATGGATTGATTTCTTATAAATTTGAGTCAATTCGCTATATATTTTGTAAATGAAGCCTTTATCAGAACCAGAACCTTTGACTGTGAAAATGTTTTCCCAGTTTATTGATAACATCCCTTCTAATCTTCGTCTGCATTAGTTTTGTTTGTTCAAAAGTTTTTCAATTTGATATAATAAAAATTTTCTATTTTGTGATCAATAATGATCTCTAGTTCTTCTTTGGGCATACATTCTTTCCTCTTTCACAGGTCTGAGAGGTAAACTATCCTATGTTCTTCGAATTTATTTATAATCTCATTCTTTATGCCTAGGTCATGAACCCATTTTGACTTTATCTTCGTGTACAGTGTTAAGTGTGGATCAGTGCCTAGTTTCTGCCATACTAATTTCCAGTTTTCCCAGCAATTTTTGTCAAACAGTGAGTTCTTATCCCAAAAACTGGAGTCTTTGGGTTTGCCAAACACTAGAGTATTAAAGTTACTGTTTTGTCCTTTGACCCTAACCTATTCCACTGATCAACTAGTCTATTTCTTAGCCAATACCAAATGGTTTTGGTTAACTGCTGCTTTATAATATAATTTTAGATCTGGTACAGCTAGGCCACCTTCATTTGATTTTTTTTTTTTAATCAGTTTCCTTGAAATTCTTGATCTTTTGTTTTTCCATATGAACTTTGTTGTTATTTTTTCTAGGTCATTAAAATAGTTTTTTGGGAGTCTGATTGGTGTACTGCTAAATAAATAGATTAGCTTAGGTAGTATTGTCATCTTTATTATATTTGCTCGCCCTGTCCAAGAGCATTTGATATTTTTCCAGTTGGTCAGATCAGACATAATTTGTGTGGAAAGTGTTTCATAGTTTTGCTCATATAGTTCCTGATTTTCCCTTGGCCAGATAGATTCCTAAATATTTTATACTATCAGTAGTTACTTTAAATGGAATTTCTATTTGTGACTCTTAAGTGTTGGATTTTATTAGTGATATATAAGAATGCTGATGACTTATATAGGTGTATTTTGTATCCTGCAATTATGCTAAAGGTTTGGATTTATAATAGCTTTTTAGTAGAATCTCTGGGGTTCTCTAAGTATCCCATCATGTTAAAGTAAAGAGTGATAATTTGGTTTCCTCATTACCTCGTCTAATTCCTTTAATCTCTTTTTCAACTCTTATAGCCAAAGCTAGCATTTCTTTTTATTTATTTATTTATTTATTTTTATTTAATAGCCTTTTATTTACAGGTTATATGTATGGGTAACTTTACAGCATTAACAATTGCCAAACCTCTTGTTCCAATTTTTCACCTCTTACCCCCCCACCCTCTCCCCCAGATGGCAGAGTGACCAGTAGATGTTAAATATATTAAAATATAAATTAGATACACAATAAGCATACATGACCAAACTGTTATTTTGCTGTACAAAAAGAATCAGACTCTGAAATATTGTACAATAAGTTTGTGAAGGAAATCAAAACTGCAGCTGGGCATAAATATAGGGACTGGGAATTCAATGTAATGGTTTTTAGTCATCTCCCAGAGTTCTTTCTCTGGGCGTAGCTGGTTCAGTTCATTACTGCTCCATTGGAAATGATTTGGTTGATCTCATTGCTGAGGATGGCCAGGTCCATCAGAACTGGTCATCATATAGTATTGTTGTTGAAGTATATAATGATCTCCTGGTCCTAAAGCTAGCATTTCTAATACAATATTAAATAGTAATGGTGATAGTGGGCAACATTGTTTCACTTCTGATCTTAATGGGAATAGTTCCAATTTATCCCCATTACATATGATGCTTACTGATGGTTTTAAATAGATGCTACTGATTATTTTAAGGAAAAGTCCATTTATTCCTGTACTCTCAAGTGTTTTTAATAGGAGTGGATGTTGGATTTTATCAAATGCTTTTTCTGCATCTATTGAGATGATCATATGGTTTTTGTTAATTTGGCTATAAATATAGTCAATTATGCTAATGGTTTTCCTAATATTGAACCAGCCCTGCATTCTTGATATAAATCTTACTTGGTCACGGTCTATTATCCTGGGGGTGATTTTTCTGTATTCCCTTTAATAATGTTGTATTTAAGAGTTTAGCATCAATATTCATTAGGGAGATTGGTTATAATTTTCTTTCTCTGTTTTCAACCTACCTGGTTTAGGTATCAGTACCATGTCTGTGTCATAAGAGGAATTTAGTAGGACTCATTCATTCTCTATTTTTTCAAATAGTTTATATAGCATTGGGGCTAATTGTTCTTTAAATGTTTGGTAGAACTCACATGTAAATCCATGTTTATATATATTTTAACATTTACAGACTGCTATCTTCATTTCCCTTTTACAGTTGTTGAAATGATGAAAGTCAGAGAGGTTAAATATTTTCTCCATGGCCATAAAATAAAGAAATGTTGGGGGAGGACATGAACTCGAGTTTCCTCGTTCTTTGTACAGTTTTTTCCACCAAAGAACACTGCCTTTCCAATAGAAAACTACTGAAGATTTTAGTGTGTAGGATTTGGGTATGAATTCAGTTACTCTGGCAAGGGATGAAAGTTAAATTGGAGGGGGAAAAGGAATAGAAGTAACAAGATTTCTAAGAAAATAATTATAATAATGATCCAATTGCATGATAGATAATGACACAGTTGTTGATAGAGACTGCCAAAGTAGAATCAGTAGATGTTGATAGATGTAAAAAAAGGGTGTTGATAGGAATTAAAAAATAAATTTCCCTTGGCACTTTTGAATTGCAAGGAAATTCCATGTATTCTAAACTCAACCAAGCAAGCCTTTTGTGCTTTCAGTTGTGCAATGTCAATTAAAATGTTAAGGGCAGAGGAGAGGTTCCTGTTTCATGTAATTACAAAGTTGCTTTCAACTTATTAGATCTATTTGTTTAATCAAGTTAGCATTTATTAATTACTGGCATTTATATCATGCTTTCAATGTTTGCAAAGTGCTTTACAGATATTTTGTTCAACCCTTACAACAGTTCTGGGAGTTAGATGCTATTATTAGCCTCATTTTAGACATGAGGAAACATAGGCAGATAAATACAAGTTAAGTGACTTGCTCTGAGTTACACAGTAACTTTCTGAGGCAGGATTTGAACTCAGATTTTCCTGACTCCAGGTCCAGTGCTCTATCCACTGTGTCACTAAGTGCTGGGAATACAAAGAAAGGCAAAAGACAGTCCCTGCTTTCAAGAAACTCATATAATTGGGGAGATAACATGCAAACAGCTGTACAAATGAGCTATTTATAGCAGCAATCTCCTGATGAGTTAAGGTAAGTGGAGAAAACACCATTCCATTTCATTCCATTGAATTTCCAACATTGAATTGGGTCTCTGTTCTCCCATGGGAAGAGAAACAGCACTATCTCATTGCATATGAGTCTTCTCCTTTTGCAGTAAAGGAAGAAATGTCATTCTATTCTATTATGCCAGTTCTCCTGCCTGGTCTTCTAAAAGAGGAGAAAAACACCATTTTCTTGAGTCAGGTCTTGTGTTTGTAGGAAGAGAAGAAACACTATTCCGTAGAATTCCAGGCTCCTTCCTTATAGGGAAGAGGAGAAAGACCATCACTCCTCCAGCCTGATTTCCTGCCTTGGGGAAAAAGGAGTAATGACATTTTCTCATCTTCCAGCATTTCCCTTTCTTTAAGTGCTTTAGGTATTAGGAGAACTCTATCCTGAGGCCAAAGTCTCAGGACAGTGAAAACCTACAGGGAAACAAAAATTGTTGTTCAATCATTAATAAACTATCCTCTGTTCATTGCCTTCCCATTTTAGTGATTCTGAACCCCTAGCTGTCAGTATTCAAACTCTGTTGTTTGTCTCACACTGCCTAGTCCTCAAACCAGCCACCAAAATTTTTCATCTTAAAGCTACTTGGGGTAGTTAGATGGCGCAGTGGATAAAGCGCTGGCATTGGATTCAGGAGGACCCAAGTTCAGATCCTGCCTCAGACAGGTAACACCAACTAGGTGTGAGACCCTAAATAAATCACTTAATCCCAATTGCTTGACCAAAAAAAAAAAAATTCTCAGACATTTTAAAGCTATCCACCCCTTTCTCTGAGCTCATTGGAATATTTGTTCCATAGGTAACAAACTTATTTTTATCTTTAATGTTTTCCTTTTTCTACTCTTTCCATTTTGGGCTCTCCCTGAGATTATGCATGCTTAACTTGATGATAAAACCTCCCTGGTTTCACCCTTTCTAATGTCGTTGGACTTTGGTGACATTTTCTTTTTTCTGTACTTCCCCTTTCCCTGAATCTCTCACTAAATGAATTAGGGGAATTGTAATATGCCTTACTACCTGTTAGTATTTTAATATTCTTCCTTTGTCAGCATCACTGGATAACCTGTCTTTTAAAGTTAACTCAGTGAATGTTTCTTCTGACCTCTAGGACTTGCCACATGCACTTCTCTCTCTCTTACTGGTTTAGAGTCTTTATCTCCTTGCCAACTCTTGCCCTCATATTAGGGGGCTTCAACATATTGATATTTTCACATGGCCTACTTTTTTTCCCCTTACCTGTGGTACACAAAATGATGATCATATTTTTGATTTTGCCATTAGCCACAAATATACCCCTTCCATGTTCACGAACTCTGAAATTCCTTTATTTGATTACAGTCTTTTGCCATTCGACCTACCATTCTTTGCACTTCTAGATCCTATTCTTCATTCACATTGTGACCTCTATTCCCTCAACCCCTCAGTTCTTTCACAGGCTATCATGTGCTAGCTACTCTCTTCTCTATTCCTCATCCTAACTCTTTAATGAAATAGTTCAACTCTATCTTGTGTTCTTCTTTTGAGTCCCTTGTAAAATTGTATTACTGATCTTGCTTTGTCAAGTCTCAACCTTGAATTATTCCACTCATGTGTCACCTGCAGTCCTACACACTACTGTGGAATAATACTGGAAAAATCATGAAACCCTTCTGACTGAGTCCAGTACAAATTTATGTTATATAAACTCAATCAATTGGAACCTCATTGCTATATTCTAATCCTTTTGTATATCTTTAATGTTTTTCCTGAGAACCAATTCTAAATCTTTTCGTCCCTCTTATTCTTGTTATCCCCTCTCTTTTCCCCAGTTTAGAACCTTTTCTCATAGTTTACTCTCAAAATTGAGACCATCTGCTAAGGATTGCTTCTTTTCCTCTCATCTCATTTCACTGAGATATCTTTTGTGGCACTATGTCCCTTTTCACCCACGTCTCTGAAGTAGCTTTTCCCTTTTCCAAGGCAAAACTCATTATATACAAAATTGATCCTATTTCATCCTTCTCCAGCAGATTGCCTCCTCTGTCAGCCCTATTCTCATTTATATTGAGTCTTTTCCTGTCTAGTAACTGCTTCCTACACACTCTCATGTCTTCCCATTCTTTAAAAAAGCTCATTTCATCCATCCATCCCCATTAACTATTGTCTCATATTTCTCCTATATTTTATATTGAAATTCCTTTAGCTTTTTACAACAGGTACTTCCATTTTCTTTCCACTTATTCTCTTTATAACTTTATTTTTTGGCTTCGGACTTCATCATTTAACAGAAATTCTTCCCTCCAGTGTTACCAACAGCTTAATAATTGTCAAATTATAATGGTCTTTTCTCCTTCTTGATCACTCTGCAGCCTTTGTTCTTAGTTTTTCTATTATTGTAGAAGGTACAATATTCTCCCAGTCCTTCAGCCTTGCCGCCTAGATTCATCCATATCCCCTCATTCTCTTTCATTCTCTCTATATCCTAAAGCCTATTGATTTTATCCTTTTAAAAGCTACCTTTTTTTGTAGATGGCCTTTTCAGGTTCTTCTCTCAAGGAATTTCTCCACAAAAAGAAGGCGAGATAAGAGATGATAGCTTTCAACCTTTCTAAGTGTAATTGGACTTTCATGACATGGAAGGATCAAGTGAGGGTTTTTTGAGGACGGGTTGGACATGGGCACTATCAGACTTAGATCTTTCAAACCTGCCACAGAAAAGTCTTTATCCTAGAAGATCAATTCAGCCCTAGAATTCATAGTGCAGAAATAACCTTAGCTCTTGCAGCCTTTTGCTATGATTGGATGAGTTCTTTCTTTTTTATTTAATAGCCTTTTATTTACAGGTTATATGCATGGGTAACTTTACAGCATTAACAATTGCCAAACCTCTTGTTCCAATTTTTCACCTCTTACCCCCCACCCCCTCCCCCAGATGGCAGGATGACCAGTAGATGTTAAATATATTAAAAATATAAATTAGATACACAATAAGTATACATGACCAAACCGTTATTTTGCTGTACAAAAAGAATCATACTCTGAAATATTGTACAATTAGCTTGTGAAGGAAATCAAAAATAAATATAGGGATTGGGAATTCAATGTAATGGTTTTTAGTGGATGAGTTCTTTCAATGCCTAGGCTAGCTATTTCTTCTCTCACCTGGCTGCAATGTGTCTTTCTCCAGGACCAAAAAGTCCTCTTCCTCTCCCCGCTCTCTTTTCAGTTTCCTTTTATGTGTTGTCTTTTATGTGTTGTTTTCACCCTCCCCCATCAAAATGTAAAATGTTTCAGGATTTTGAACCTTCTTTCTTTTTGTTTGTGTTTATATTCCAAGCCCTGAGCACTGTGGTTGGTACCTTAGTAAGTAAGCATTTAATATATGCCTATTGACTATTTACTTATAGTAGGGAGGCAAGGAGAGATTGAAGATAAATGAGAAAATAAGGATGATAGAGTGAGAGAATAAAGGATCTAATCCTATCACTTGTCTGTGTCATAGGATTTGTCTTGGCAAGGAGAAATGCTGCTTCATTACATGTGATGGGTGAAGGCAGAGACAGTAGCAAAATGCATCTAAAAGATAATGAGTTGAGAAAGAGAAGAGAAAGCTCTTGGAAAATAACCACAATTTTTTCAGTGAAATATGAGTTAGTGTTCTCAGCTGAGAGGAGAGGAAGTCATGGGGAGTTTAAAGAGGGATGAAAAGATTTGGAAGAGCTGCTTTGGAAATTGTGAAAGTGCATCCTTTAGGGAGGTATAAAAGTGTCGGTTTAGATAATGCGACAAATTTGTAGTGGACAAAGTCAGCATAATTTTAGAATTTTTCCTGCTTTGTTTGGCAGTAAATGAGTGGGAACAAAGACAGTGACAGGCCAGAGAAGGCTTAAGAGAAGGCTCAATGGAAGGCTGAGACTTTTCAGGGCAAGATCTAAGTGATAAAGGATAAAAGAAGTACAAGAGATTAAAGAGCAGAGGACTGTGTAGAGTTGAATTGATTCATTTAATGGTCCAAGATAGGGAAAGGAAGATAGTGTAGGGATAATGGCCTGAGAAGAAATAATGAATTGAGATTGGGAAGTAACATTGTGCATGCAGACCAGGGTAACATTATGCATGCAGACCAGGGGTTGGGATTGTAAGGCAAGTGGAGACTATGGTCATAATAAGGGAATTCAGGGTTCATAAACATAGAAGTGGTATGTTCATAGGATATGACAAAATTAAGAATTTTTACCAACTCATATGTGGCTGAGGGGTGGTAGTAGAGTAGAACATTGTAAAATTAAGTTGGAACTCAAGGAATTGGGACTTAAGGGGTACTTGAGGGCATATCAGTATGCATGTTGAATATCCATAGCATAAGATAGCAATTGAGGAGAAGAAAATTATTATGACTTGGGTACTGAATTCACTGAGGAAAGAAAAGGAGTATATTGAAGGTCTGAAGGCATAGTTTTCAGAATTTTGATTGATTGGTAGATATCTTGAAGGAGAAAAGCTTACTAATTAATGGAGGAGGAAGGAAAACCTGGAAGTCACACTAGAAAACAAGGAATTCTAGATCTTACCTCCTTGCCCAAGGAGGAGGGTAAGGTGAGAGGGAATGAATGAATGAAAGTAACAACCAGTGTTGAAGAGGTTAGTTAGTGATGCTGTGTCACCAGGAGGGAGCCAGCTCTTAATGAGACCTATAGAGCAAATATTTCAGAAAGTACAATGCAAGGGATAGGTAGCTTTAGAGTGGGACATTGTCCCTTAAGCTCTTTGGATGTTAGTGTATTTCTCTGTAAAAGATTACTTTTAAAATTATGTTTTTGGGGGCAGCTAGGTGGTGCGTTGAATAGAGCACCAACCCTGAAGTCAGGAGGACCCAAGTTCAAATCTGGCCTCAGACACATAATACTTCCTTGTGTGACCCTGGGCAAATTACTTAACCTCAATTGCCTCAGCAAAAAACAAAAAACAAAAAAAAAACAAACCATGTTTTTTACAGAACAATATTCTATTGGCATTCTTTATGAGGAGGCAGTGTGAGATTGCCTAATAATTTATTGGATTTAGAGGCAGAGCCCAGGGTTCGAATCCTAATCATTGAGATTTTAGGCAAGTCATATGGTCTCTAAATTGAAATCTCATCTTTAAAATGAGGAATTGGAGTAGATGACATAGATTATGTCAACATTTTCTTCTAACTCTACACAAGTCATAAGAAGCAAAGCTGAAATTCAGGTCCCCTGCTCCTTTCCTGTGTACCCCACTCTTTTTTTTCTTTTTAAGTATTTCAGTAGTGTTATTTTTCCAAATTCATGTAAAGATAGTTTTCAACATTCATTTTTGTATGACTTTGTGTTCTTTCTCTCTCCCTTATCTTTCCCTTCCCCAAGACAGCAAGTTATCTTAATATAGGTTAAATATGTAAAATTCTTTTAAACATAATTCCATATTTGTCATGTTGTACGAGAAAATTTAGACCAAAAGGGGGGAAAAACATGAGAAAGAAAAAAACAAACAAAAAAAGGTGAAAATACTGTGCTTCAATCCATATTCAAAATCCATAGTTTTCTCTCTGGATATGAATGGCATTTTTATTTCTAAGTATATTGGAATGGCATTGAATCACCAGATTGTTGAGCAGAGCCGAAGTCAATCATACTTTATCATCACATAATCTTGTTGTTACAGTGTCTGATGTTCTTTTGGTTCTGCTTGCTTTACTCAGTATCAGTTCATGTAAATCTTTCCAGGCTTTTTTTGAAATCGGCCTGCTCATTATTTCTTACAGAACAATAATATTTCATTACATTCATATACAATAACTTATTTAGCCATTCCCCAGCTGATTACCCTTGCCACTCCCAAAAAGAACTTTGTACCACACTCGTAAAGGCCAGTTCTGACTGTATTACTTGCCCAGTCATAAGTTGGAAACAACACTAGGTTTCTTCTGTCTAGGATAAAATACATTCTTTATTTGATAAGTAGTCAAAGGATAGGAACAGGCAGTTTTTCAGTGAAGAAATCGAAACCATATGTAATCATATATATAAAAAAAGATGCTCTAAATCATTACTGATTAGAGAAATGGAAATTTGAAAGACTGAGATCAGATTGACTAAAATGTTTGGTGCCCTTCAATTGGGGAATGACTAAATATGTTGTAGAATACGATTGGGATGGAATACTAATTCCTTAATGATATAAGAAATGATGGAACTGATTGATTTTAGAAAAACATGGAAATATTGGGATCTATGAAGAAAAATCCTATCCACCTCCAGAGAATAACTGACAGATGGAAATATTTACAGTATTGTCTTTCATATGTGTATGTGTGTTTGTGTATATATAGATGTCATATCTATATAGATGTCATATCTATCTATATATTCATATTTAATTTTATCCTTTTCTAGCATAATGAGGGAGGAGAAAGAAATAAAAAGTGTGCAGCAGAGAACAAAAGAAAATTTAAAAGGCACAGAAAAGCTGAGTAGCTTTGAAAACATAATATTATTGTAGGGACATTTTAAAAAAGCCCACAGCACTGGGAATAATAATTCCTCCTAGTTTTCACTTGTATCAATCTGTTGTAATACGGGAGCTGCTGGAATACACAGGAAACACCTGACAGTGGCTGCTGGAGATCCAACTGAAACCTGCAGAATGGATCTCTTCTTGTGAGAGGATGATACAAGGAGAATGAGAGGTAGTTGCTGTTCTCTGACCTCTCCGACTGAAAGGCTGTTGTGTTGTCTGACCTCTCTCCTCTTCCCTCTGCCTCCACTTTATTTCATTCCAGTCTAGCACACCTATGTCAGCAAAGGCTGCCCTGCAACTCCTTCAGATGCTATGATCCACAGCTGTGGAGGCTTTCGGAGAATTGATCTGTTCCTTAACATCAATCTTGTATCCAATCTTGTATCAGTCTGCCTTGTGGAGAAGGAGTTTATCATCCCTATTCACTGCTAACCAGTTACTACCCTCAGGGCAGGCAAGTTAAGGCAACCTAAAGGAGAGATAGGAGATTTATGCAAGACAAATAAAACCACCTAGGGAAAGGGAAGAGATTAGGGAATAAACATTTATAAGGTACTTCCTTTGTGCCAGGCATTGTGCTAAATGTTTTATAAATATTATCTCATTTAATCTTCCCAACCACATTGCAAGGTAGGTATTATTATTTTAATTTTAAAGTTGAGGAAACTGAGTCAGACTGGTTACATGATTTAATATCTGAGGTCAAATTTGAACTGGGATCTTCCTGACTCTAGGTCAGTTCTCTCTATTGGTAGAACTATTTAATTGCCTTACCACTATCATCTTGATTAGCATCTTCTCTCAGACCTAGATGACCACAGTTCGCAACTCAGCCTAAGAGTTTTGGGAATGGCTTCATCCCAGTTGACTGTTTGATTACTAACCCAGGCCTTCTCTCAGCTGCAACCCAGAGAGGATTAGAACCTGAGTTACTTCCTACTTATGTGACTATGGCCACTTCACTGAATTCTTTAGGCTTCCATTTCCTCATCTTTTAGATGAAGAGGTTGACAATAGTTTGAGAATATTGCTTTAAATTTAAGAATCCTACAAACTTTTAAAAATACTTTAGCATATCTGTGATTGTGATGTTATTGATGTTTTTCTCTTGGAAAATGAATTTAGCCCTTGATAACTGACTAAGGAAGTTTTAAGAATGGCTGTGAGCTGTCCATGATTTTCTAGCTAGATTAGATGAGTATCTAGTGATAAATTAGAGACTTATTAGCTTTACATGTTGTTGCAGACATTCAACATTTTGCAATTATAATCAATTCATTTTAAATCAGCTTTAGCAAACCCTTGCAATAAGTTATTGAAAATGATTTTTATATCTGCTATCTTCAGTGTTATAGTATTTACCATCACATGATGGGTCCAGGAGACAATATAGTATGGTCACACCAGAAGCCCTGAGTTTTGAATTGCTATCTGTTAGCTGTTTGATATTAGGCCAGTAAGTTCACATCTTTCAGCCTTCATGATCCTTTGTAAAATGGGGGGATAGCAATTTAGTACCTAGTTGACAGCATTGGTGTGAGTTATACATGGGACAGTGTTTATTGTTTTTTTGTTTTTTTTTTTTTTCTTTACAAATTTATTTATTTATTTATTTTGATAATTATAAAATTATAACTTTTTATTGAAAGAGCCCATGCCTGGATAATTTTTTACAACATTATCCCTTACACTCACTTCTGTTCTGACTTTTCTCCTCCCTCCCTCCACCCCCTTCCCCAGATGGCAAGCAGTCCTATACATGCTAAATATGTCACAGTATATATCCTAGATACAATATATGTATGCAGAACCGAACAGTTCTCTTGTTGTACAGGAAGAATTGGATTCAGGAGGTAAAAATAACCCGCGAAGAAAAACCAAAATGCAAACAGTTTACATTCATTTCCCAGTATTCTTTCTTTGGGTGTAGCTGCTTCTGTCCATCATTGATCAATTGAAACTGAGCTAGATCTCCTCTTTGTCGAAGAAATCCACTTCTGTCAGAATACATCCTCATACAGTATTGTTGTTGAGGTATATAATGATCTCCTGGTTCTGTTCCTTTCACTTAGCATCAGTTTATGTAAGTCTCTCCATTCTCTGTATTCATCCTGCTGGTCATTTCTTACAGAACAATAATATTCCATAACATTCATATACCACAATTTACCCAACCATTTTCCAATCGATGGGCATCTATTAATTTTCCAGTTTCTAGCCACTACAAACAGGGCTGCCACAAACATTTTGACACATACAGGTCCCTTTCCCTTCTTTAGTATCTCTTTGGGGTATAAGCCCAGTAGTAACACTGCTAGATCAAAGGATATGCACAGTTTGATAACTTTTTGGGCATAATTCCAGATTGTTCTCCAGAATGGCTGGATTCGTTTGACTGTGTTTATTGTTTTGTAAAATCTGAATACATATAAGTTTTTATTATAAACTCCACAATTCTGAAAGTATGAGAAGTCTCTGAAAGATGATGGATTTCATAAATTTTCAGTTGTTAATTTGTGAAGCTAACATTGTATATATTTTGATAGTATATGTACCATATTTAAATGTACTAAAACCACTTAATAGCAAAGATTCTTTTTTGTTTGACTTCATTTTTGAGGGTTGAACTTTTAGATGGAGAGGAATAGCAAAATATTAGGTATAAAATTAGGGTAGTGGGACAAGTGTTTTTTAATTAACATAATTCATTTGCTTTCCTTAGTTTGAGACTTATAGTAGTGTAACATGTAGGCCAATTTCTAGAGTTAATAGCTAGAGCAGAGATGGCAAATCTACAAAATTCCTCTTAGTAATAAGCCTGAACCAGATTGAAATATAATTGGGAAATATTTAATAAAACAAATTGAAATTCAGCAAAAATTAGATAATGCTAATTTGTGGTTTTCTAAGTCTAACATACACAGTATGGGCATTCATTTCTTTTTGAGTTTGAAACTACTGATCTAGTTTGTTTCCAGGTTTGATTTATGATTAGAAAGTAGATTTACTTCATATAGTTTTTTTTAACCTAACATTACTATTTTAAGATCACTATTGGAATCAACTGAGTTTTTTTTTTTTTTAATATGTGCATGTTTTTGAAAATTGTGCCCACTATTTAATTGTCAGAATCTATGTTGTAATTCTGGGAAGCCCTGTTTACAGTGTAGTATCAAATAGTAGTGTAGACAAAATTTTATATAGATAAAGTATCTCAGACCTTATATTATGGTGGTGAATTTTTTTCAAAAATAAATTTATTTTTATCATCTACATTTACTACTCTATTCCTCCCCAGAAAGTCATCCTTTTTAGTTAAAAGTTAACAAAAAAGGAAAAAAAGTTTAGCAAAACTAATTAGCATCATGAAGTCTGATGCTTTATTCAGTGTTTCAGACCTGTGGTCCTCATCTATGAGAAGGAGTTGAAGGTGGGGAATTATCTCTTGAAGCCACATTTCCTCATAATTTGACTGCATTCAATTTCGATTGTTTTGTTATTATTTTTCTTTCCATTTATATTGTTTCAATCATTGTGTATATATTATATATTAGAGATGCCTAAAAGAGTCCTTCACTTGGAGTCACTCAGTGACTAAATATATCTTAAAGTGCCCACTATGTGCCAGGCACTTTGTAAAGTGCTGGGATTTAAAGAAAGGCAAAAGACAATCCCTGTATTGAGGAGCTTAATCAAATGTGAGAAACAATATATTAAATAATCATGTACAGACAAGCTAAACAAAGGATAAATAGAAAGTCATCAATGGAAAGAAGGTGCTAGAATTAAGAGGATTTGGGAAAGGTTTCTTGTAGAAAGTGGAATTTTATCTGTAACTTGAAGGAAGTCTAAAAGCTTGAGGTCAAATTTAGCCTTCATGTATTACCCTGGGCAAATGACTTCTTCTCTCTTTGCTTCAGTTTCTTCATCTTCAAAATGGAAATAATATCATCACCCTACCACTCAGTGTTATTGTGAAGATCAAATGAAATAATTCATTTCCAAATGAAAATTTGGAAACTTTGAAAACAATATATTAATGCTAGTTAATATTATCATCATTGGTGTATTCTTGGTTCTACTTACTTTACTTTGCATTTCTTCATGTAAATCTTATCTGTTTCTCTGAATTATTTCTTACAGTACATTAATATTTCATTATGTTTACGTACCATAGTTTGTTCTCTTTCCATTTATGAGATTCTGCTTTGTTTCCAATTAATGACTATTCTAAAAAGTGCTACTATAAGTAATACATTTTGGTATAATGTAGGGTTTTTTTTTTGTTGTTGTTGTTTTGGTCATTGACTTATTTGGAATTTATGCCTAATAGTGGAGAGCCTGGGTCAAAGAATAGAGACTTTTAAAGTCATTTTCATTGTATAATGGTTATTCTAATTCGTAGTTTTTCTATTGCATTAGTGTGCCATGTTTATAAAAATGTAAAGGATGGTGACTTAAACTCATTTAAATTCCTATTAGTTATTTACAAAATTCTCAGGTTCAGAAATGATATAGGTATTTTAGTAATTCAGAATACACACACAGGCGTATACACACATACCTACATAATCTACAAACCTACCTACACACACACACACACACACACATACACACACACACACACACAATGAAGGCTTGCTTTCCATAGTTACCTTTATTTGAGCTAAGGAATTTCTTTGAAGGGGTTATAATATTACTCTTGTATTTTCACATGACTTTCCTTTTCACCTAAAACATTTATTATATTTCTATGTACTGAGAGGTCAAGCAACATTAGTGACTTGTATTTAATCTGTGTAGCTGTGATATTTACTTAGTTACTGAAATTTTACTTGAATGTGAAAATCAGAATGATTAAATGAATGTTTAATGTAGACTCACTCTCTATATAATAGATTTCTGAGTTAAAATATTTTATTTTTGAATGTATTTACATACTGATTAAGTTGTTTTTACTCTGAGTTTTTGGACAAGGAATAAATTATTTGACTTCTCAAATTTTGAAACTCCTAGAATAAATATATACCAAGAACAAATTTGATGTTATCCCCTGCAGCATTTTATTTTATTTTCATTTTTTCAGCATTTTAATT
Source organism: Sarcophilus harrisii (assembly GCF_902635505.1). NCBI lineage: Eukaryota > Metazoa > Chordata > Mammalia > Dasyuromorphia > Dasyuridae > Sarcophilus > Sarcophilus harrisii. Next base: position 514,688,256 of record NC_045428.1, read on the forward strand.
AGCATGATTGATTGCTTAACTACTTTTCATTAATAAAGGTTATTTTTAGTTAATTTTTCAGAATTCATATGAATGACTGCTAAATACAATTTATTTAAAAATCCTTTAAATCTTATTGTAAGAGTCCAAAATCAGTACTAACAATTTAACTTTTTTGGCAGTCAAGAATATTTATTGAAGCACAAATTGTTAATTTTGAAATAGTTAAGTTTGAAATTGTTGGAATAAGTTTGAAATATATATTAATATGAAGTCAGATTTCTGGATACTGAATCTTACTGTCTGTCTCTCTCTCTCTCTCTCTCTCTCTGTCTCTGTCTCTGTCTCTCTCTCTCTCTCTCTCTCTCTCTTTTAATATACTTACAGGAGAGGTCTGCTAACAATTTATATGGCCAACTTGGTAAGTAATCTTCAGTAAGGCTGATGCAAGTGATCCATTTTTAAAAATCCACCTTACTTGGTTAAAAAGTCTCACCTAAATCTTACAGCATTTTCTATTTTTGCTTTCATTTATTTTGCTTTGAAAAATCCTCTTGATTTAATTTGTTTGTGGTCTGTATTTGATTTTCTAGACTTATTGGAGAGGACTGAGTTTTTTGATGAATTTATCTTATATCCCCGAACACTTATACGTTGGCAATTATATCCTAGACATGTTTAAAAGCTTTAATCTATTAGAGGTGCAAATTGAAGAACTTTTCACTAAATTGAAATTCTGCAGTTTTATTTGTCTAGCATATATTGTTGAGCTAATATACTGAAAAATATTAACCAATGATAAACTTTGTATTGAAAGCTCTTTAAAGCTATTTTTACAAAGCTTATCTGAATTCTAAAATTAAATTGCTGGTAAGACAAGTTAAGCAATACTATGTTGACTTTTGGCTGGTTAATATTCCCTAATGTGTATTCAAGAATTTTATTAAATTGGATACTATAGTGAGTGAGCACAATATTAATAAGCTTTTTTTTTTTTTTAAAGGACTTTGTTAAGGACAGTTTACCAGCCCTATGGTCAGATAGTTGAGAAAAATATGAAGTGATAATGTTGCTGAGAATTTTAATAAAAACCTCTGAAATCAACCAGAGATTCTATTGAAAAATATATTATGAATCAGAAGTGAAGTCACTAGAGGGACCATTTTTGAAAATGTATGCTAAAATTAGGAACTGATTATAATTTATTAGTTAATACTTGAATATTCTATACAAGTGATTATTATACTCACCAGTTCTAGAAATCACATATAACTAAAAATCCTTTCCTAAACTATTTTGTCTTATTCATATTGTAATCCAAAGGCATTTTAAAATGCTAAGTAATGTTGTTTCATATAGTCTCAAAATTATGGTGGAAAGTAAAGTGTATTAATAAGAATGGTATAGATTTACATAGCATGTGAAGTGCTTATGTAGCATATCTTTTTTCCCCCCTAAGGCAATTCGGGTTAAGTGACTTGCCCAAGGTCACACAGTTAGGAAGTATTAAGTGTCTGAGGCCAGATTTGAACTCAGGTCCTCCTGGTTTCAAAGCTGGTGCTTTATCTACTGCACTAACTAGCTGTCCTTATATATCATATCCTACTTGATTTTTGCAGCTCTGTAAAATAGTCAAGAGACAAGTATTACTTGAAGAAACTGAGGTTCATCAAAAGGAAATGAGACGGCAAATAGCTAGCTAGTAAATAGGGATATACTTACAGAAAAATACTTCTTCTGTTAGAGACATTTTATCAGTTGTAGATAAGCATCAATAGTTTTGGGCAGTTATTGCTTTATAGATATAGTCGAAAAAAAGTTATAGGTGAATGGAAAAAAGCTAATGGGAAATGTGAAAAAGATTAAACTACATAGTAAGATGTAAATGATCACTTGACTTTGAATTATCTGTTAGATCTAATAGTTTAAATAGGATGAATCACTTATGGACAAGAAAAGTCACAGGTAGCTGATGGAATTAGAATTGTAAAATTATGATGTGGGAGCAAAACCTAGAAATATTCTAATTCAGTCTTATCATATTACATGAGAAAACAGATCTAGAGAGCTTAAATGACTTTAATCAGTGCCTTGAAATTTAGACGACCTGCCTCTTCATTCACTGATTTATTCATCATATCCATCATGAAAGAATTTTGATGTCAGAATAGTCCAAAGGCCTAGAAGCATATATTATTAGTCCTAAGAGAAACTTTTTATCATTGGCACTGTAGGTCAATAACTATTGGATGGGGCAGTTGAAGGTGGGCAGAATGTTGAGACTTGACCAAGTCAGTGAAAACAAGGTCTGCTGAGTAGAATGAATGCAATGGTAGAAACATCAAGGAAATTTTGACAATTGATTGCAATTTCTGAGAAGTATGGCAACAAGATTAGTTGGAAGTCTCAATGGATATTTCAATGGAGATTAACAATGAGCTGCAGGGGAGTATTCTGGCAGACATGTGAAATATGTTGTCAGCGTGGTTGCCTATTAGATACTATCTCAAGATGAAATCATGGCTAGATTAAACTCTCCTGAAGATCACCTTTTACAAATGTATAAGAAAGCTCTTGAAATGTGCTTTGATGTTTGTTTCCTTAAAATGTTACCTCTTTAAGTACTTAATATTTGCTGTAATAAACTCATAGTTTTAAATTAAAAAAAAGATAAAATATGGCAAATATTTTTCATGGGAGACCCATTTAATCCAGAAGGTTACAAGGATTTAGAACTTGCCTTGTGTTATACCTACATTAGGCAAAGCACTATTGAACAGGCATGAAATTTTATTTATTTGTTTTTAAATGGAGCATTTATGATTATGAACTGAATCTCAAAGCATTTGCCTTGTAATTTAGGCCATATTTATCAAGGGGATTTACCATGCTTTAATGACAGTGTGTTCTGATTACAAGAAAAATAAGTGAGATAAAATTCTCCAATCTGAATTATTAAGCTAAAGTTGTAATCTAATGGTAACTGTCTGTCAGTTAATTTGTCAATTAGTAAACATTTGTTAAATATCTACCATGTGCCAGGCATTGTGGAACTTAAAGAAAGGCAAAAAACAGTTCTTGCCTAAGTCTCTAATCTGATGGGAAAAACATGCAAATAACTACATACAAACAAATTATATGCAGGATTAATAAGAAATAATAACCAGAGGGAAGGCACTTGAATTAAAAGAAATTAGGAAAGACTTCCTGTAGAAAGTTGAATTTCAACTGGCACTTGAAGTATCAGGGAAGCCAAGAGTCAGAGAATAGGAGAGATATTTCCCAGGTATGGGGGATAGTTAAAATACCCAAAGTTGGCAGATAGAGTGTCTTGTGTGAGGAAGAACAAGGAGATAGTGCCATTGAGTTGAAGTATACATGGAGAGAGGTGAGTGAAAGAAAAACAGAAAGTTGAGGGGAGGGGTTAAGTTATTAAAGGCTTTGAATATCAAACAGAAGATTGTATTTAATTGTATTTTGTAGTAATAGAGAACCACCAGAGTTTATTGAATAGGATTGTACTTGCACTTTGGGCAAGTTACTTTAGTGACTGAGGAAAGATGGACTAGAGTGGGGAAAGACTTTGGCCATGCAGAACAACCAACAGGCTCTTGTGGTTGTCTAGGTATGAGGAAGTATGAGTCTGTACCAGGGTGATGACAGTATCAGTGGGAGACAATAGCAAGAGAGCTGGTTATATTTGAGAGTTGTTCAAAGCTGAAATTCATAGGCATTGGCAATAGATTGGATAGGGGAAAGAGACTTACTAAGGTATTGAAGATGGTTTCGCTTTTGTAGGATCTAAGAGGAGGAGGATGCCCTTGACAGTAAGAGGATAATTTGGAAGTGGAGAGGATTTGGAAGAGGAAAGATAATGGATTTAGTTTTGGACATGTTGAGTTTAAGATAGCTATATTGCATGCAGTTTGAGATGTCTAATGGACACTTGGAGAAGCTAAGATGAAATTCAGCAGAGAACTAGGGCTGCTCAACTGATTATAAAGATGATAAATATATGGAGCTCATGATATTATTGAATGAAATAGTAAAAAAGGAGAAAAGAAGATGGCTAAGAATAGAGCTTTGTGGGACGTGTGCTTTAGTGGAAATCTGTTTGAAGAGCCAGCAAAGGAAATTGAGAAGGAATGGTTAGATAGGTAGGAAAGCCAGGAGATAGTGGTATCCCAAAAACTTAGAAGAGTGTATCAAGGAATAGAGAACGAGCAACACCATCTGAGACCACAGAGAGATCAAGAAAGACGATGATTGAGAAAAGGTAATTAAATTTGATAATTAAGAAATGATGGGTAATTTTGGAGAGAGTAGTTTTTGTTGAACCCAGACAATAGAGAGTCAAGGAGAGAGTGAGAGGAGAGGAAATAGAGGCACCTTTTGTAGATAATGTTTAGCCACAAAAGGCAGGAGAGAGAGATAGATCAAGTTAGTGGGTGTGGAAGGATCAAATGAGTAGTTTTTTGTTTTCCTGATTGAAGAAGCCATTGGCTTATTTGTAGGCAGTAGGGAAGGAGCCAGTAGCCAGGGAAAGATTCATGATAAATTAGAAAATGGGAATGGTAGAAATATGGGCAATCTGCTGGAGGCAACAAATACAGAGGAACAGAAATATTAGAATATGAAAAAGACTGTAAGGTATATAAAAGAATCCTTGACCTAGAGTCAGAAGAGACTTGTGTTGTGAATGATAATATAGGTCAGGGGTCCTCAAACTTTTTAAATAGGGGGCCAGTTCACTGTCCCTCAGACTGTTGAAGGGCCGGACTATAGTAAAAACAAAAACTTTGTTTTGTGGGCCTTTAAATAAAGAAACTTCATAGCCCTGGGTGAGGGGGATAAACGTCCTCAGCTGTCGCATCCAACCCACAGGCTGTAGTTTAAGGACCCCTGATATAGGTAATACCTTCCTCACAGTGTTATTCCATAATACAGTATATACCTTTGCTTTAATAGATAGTTTTTTTTTTAAGTCCTTTGACACTAGTGAAAACATTTTTAACAGGTAATGTTCAGTTTTCTTTGGAGCTGTTTTGGTTGCATATTTTTAAAAAGTTTACTGTATTTCTGTTATCCTGTTAATTTGCTTTTGATTTTAAAATTACCCATGTTAGTAACTCGTTATGTATTATCTGTTGAAATCTATTCAGTTGCATTCCTTTGTGATAACTTGCATCCTCAAGTAAGATTATTAGCTAGTTTTTAAAATCTAATGGCAAGAATTTTCCTAAAGAGCCAAATGAAACAGGCTATACTAATAGCTGTTATCTTTATTAACTTTGCTGAGGGCTATTATCATTTATCATATGTAGTTTATATTATTTTGGAAAAAATGAACAGATGTAAAATTATACTGTTTCAGACTCAGACTTGGTAGGGATTTGGCTATTAAAAAATGAGTAAAAGACTTTGGAGAAAAGGTAAAAAAACCAAGACTTAAATGTTTGCCTTGGCTCTTGCCAAATGCCTACCCCTAAAGTGGTAGAAGAAGTTTCCTATGGGTAACATGTCAAAGCCAATTACACATGTCAGTACACAAGAACACCAGCTGCCAGCATTGAACTTTGTTACTTTATGATTTGAAAGCGAAGACATAAGCAGAGTTTGAGTTCATAAGACTTTTCATTTAAAAATCACCTGGAAAGATTTATTTTGCTGGTCATGACAATGACCCAAGGTTTTTAGTCTTTCAAAGTCAATTACAAACTGTTACTAGTTACCAAGAATTTGTTGTCAAATATTATGTTAATCAAATGATTGCTAAAATTATATTTAGAACAGTTATGAGAAATAGTATTTTAAGACATCTTTGTGTCCTGTCTGAGTCTCTCATTGAGAAACCATGTATTCCAATATTTCCATATTTCCATCTATGTAGTATTTTATTCAACTGTTTTATAAAAACATCTTTCCAAGTGGTATATCTGTTATTAAATTTTAAATGCATAGAATATTTCAAACATTTTTGCCATTGTAAAAATGATACATCTCTGTTTAAGCCATCTGTATTTGATTTTTAAAATACTAAGTATGAAAATGTTTTTTTTTAAATTTTTATTTATTTATTTTTATTTAATAGCCTTTTATTTACAGGTTATATGCATGGGTAACTTTACAGCATTAACAATTGCCAAACCTCTTGTTCCAATTTTTCACCTCTTACCCCCCCACCCCCTCCCCTAGATGGCAGGATGACCAGTAGATGTTAAATATATTAAAATATAAATTAGATACACAATAAGTATACATGACCAAAACGTTATTTTGCTGTACAAAAAGAATCAGACTCTGAAATATTGTACAATTAGCTTGTGAAGGAAATCAAAAATGCAGGTGTGCATAAATATAGGGATTGGGAATTCAATGTAATGGTTTTTAGTCATCTCCCAGAGTTCTTTTTCTGGGCATAGCTAGTTCAGTTCATTACTGCTCCATTAGAAATGATTTGGTTGATCTCGTTGCTGAGGATGGCCTGGTCCATCAGAACTGGTCATCATATAGTATTGTTGTTGAAGTATATAATGATCTCCTGGTCCTGCCTCATTTCACTCAGCATCAGTTCGTGTAAGTCTCTCCAGGCCTTTCTGAAATCATCCTGTTGGTCATTTCTTACAGAACAGTAATATTCCATAATATTCATATACCACAATTTATTCAGCCATTCTCCAACTGATGGACATCCATTCAGTTTCCAGTTTCTAGCCACTACAAAAAGGGCTGCCACAAACATTCGTGCACATACAGGTCCCTTTCCCTTCTTTATAATCTCTTTGGGATATAAGCCCAGTAGTAACACTGCTGGATCAAAGGGTATGCACAGTTTGATAACTTTTTGAGCATAGTTCCAAACTACTCTCCAAAATGGTTGGATTCGTTTACAACTCCACCAACAATGCATCAATGTCCCAGTTTTCCCACATCCCCTCCAACAATCATCATTATTTTTTCCTGTCATCTTAGCCAATCTGACAGATGTATAGTGGTATCTTAGAGTTGTCTTAATTTGCATTTCTCTGATTAATAATGACTTGGAGTAAGTATGAAAATGTTAATCAAATACTGTATTTTCTTACAAAGTCACATTTGAGTTCATCAGTTGTTTATTTTGTTTTTGCTCAGCATTTTCTAGGCCCTCTTGAAGATGTAGAAGAAATTCAGAATTTATTTGAGAGATAAAGCAGAGAAATATGAACCAGTTGAAATAACAAAGCCATTCACTCTATAATGAGGTGCTGGAATGAGTGTTGTAGATTGTGGAGAAAGTTGATTGTGGAGAAGAGAGAGCTTTGGTTTTGAGTCAGAAATAAGAATTTCAGCCCTATTTCTGATGCTTGCAATGTGTGTGACCATAAATGGACACACAGATAGACACATTTAATCTCAGTACGCTTTTGTTTTCTTCATTTTCAAAATGGAGGAATTGTATTAAAACAATTCCAAATAGTCCTGTAGTTATTCTAATTTGGAATAGAGAAAGTATCTTGGAAGGTTCTGTGGAAAAGGTGGAATTTGAGCTGAAGCTCTGATGAATGAAGAAGACTTTTTGACATAAGAAAAAAGAAAGTTGTTTACATAGAGAGAAATAGTACACTGCCTGGTATCTAGTAGGTCTTAAAAGTACTATTGAAAATCAGAAATGAATAGGATTTAAGGGTGTCAGCGTTGCACACAGTTGTGTGCCTCACTCTCTCTTCCAGAGTCATCAGAGTCCAATGAGAAGACAAAAGTCAGGGCAGTGGTAATGGCCTGGACTGCAGCGGATGACCATGGCATATCTGACCAAACCCTAAGCTCTCTAGCACCTACTTCCTTCTTGGCCATCGGCACAAATTGCTCTCATCCACCCATTCCACAGAGGAGATCTTCCCATGCTTGAAGTAGACATCCCCCTAACTGACTGATGTATTTAAAGCATGTCTAGTTAACCTCAACCTGGTTTGGCCTGTCTGTTGAGATGATTTTGCTAGGGTGTGGCTGCTGTGAATATTACAACTTTTTACTGATTGAATAAAGCAGGTCCTGTTAGGTTTTTTTGCACAGTATGTCTCTTTTTCCCCTGTCCCCTCTGAAATGTACGACCTTCTCAACTTTTTTTTTTTCCCTCAGAGTTCTTAGCTTCTTTCAGGGAACAGTTTAGTTGCTACTTCTTTAGGGAAAATGTACTTGTTCCCATAGTTGTTAGTGCTCTTTTGTTGTACTTTGTTTTCTCTTCTGCATATTATATCTTCTAGAATTTAAGATAGAGGGTGAGGACTGTTTTTTTCATTTTCTTTTTCTGTCTTTTCTTTTTCTCCCTTCTTCCATCCCTTTCTCTTCCCTTTCCCCCACCTCTCTCTTTCCCTCCCTCCTTGCCTCCTTTTCTCCATCCCTTTCTCTTTTCCTCTCTTCCTTTATTCTTCCTTCCTTTCCTTCCCTTTTTGTATCTTCTGCCATCTTGCAAAGTATCATGTTAGTGCCATGTAGTTAATGAATGTTCATTGAATGAATTAATGCTAAGAAAGACAGTGATAAAGATATCATCTTATAGAATGATCTACATTGCTTAGAACAGTGCCTGATACATAGTAGGTGCTTAATATTTATTAACTGATTGACTGACCTGCATCTAAGGAAGGTTCCTTCTTTGATTTAGAGAAGAGCTATGTAAGTACCTTGTGATCCAAGTTCAGAGATAAACCTTAGAAGCAGGCTTTTTCTTTTTCTTTTATTTCCCTCCCTGAAATCCCAGGCTTTTTCCTTAAAAAAAATTTTTTTTATTGCTATACAGTTAAAATTTTTTTCCCACTGTATCTCTCTTTCCCTCCTTCCCTCCCCCTCTCCCCAGTAAGGCATTCCTTATAATAAAAAATGTTTTTAAGAAAAGAAAAAATGGCTAACATGTCAAAAAAAAGTCTTCTCATTTGCAATGATCCATATCCATTGTTTCCCACCTCTGAACAGAAGTGGGGGGGAATGAAGGGAGTGAGATACTTTTCATATCTCTTTTTTTAAGGCAAAGTTTGGTGGTTAAAGCATTTAAATCGGCTAAATCAGCAAATCTTTATTAAGTTCATACTATGTGCCAGGCACTATGCTAAGTCCTGCCAATTAAAATAAAAGTAAAAAGACAGTTTCTGTCCTCAAGGAACTGAACATTTTAATGGGAGAATCGAAATATGAACAACTATGTTGAACTTGACATTCAGTTTCAATAATCATTTTTTATTTTCACTTTTTTTTCTTATTCTGCTTATTTGCCATTTTGTCTTCCCATGATTTTTGGTATTTATAATATTAATCATTTCTTACAGTAGAAGTCAAGTTGAAAAATTTTTAATATGTGCTTCCTATGCGTCAGGCACTGTGCTAAGCACTGGGGATACATAGGTAGCTCGTTTTTCCTCTCAAAAATGTTTCTTCTCAAAAATCTTTTAACTCTAATGGAGACACCATGCAAACAGCTAAGTACATATAAGATATGCAGTGTAAATAGAAGACAATACTGTTACACCTTATCCTTTGTTTAATCGTACCCCAATTTTTGAGGACCTACTTTGTTCTAATGTTTTGCCTCTATACAAAGTGCTTCTGTAATTATTTTCTTATCTCAGATCTTTTCTTTTAATACTCACATAATTACAAATTGCTTTTCAAAATCATGGGGCCAATGCAGCTCCATCATTATTGTATTAATGTACCTATCTTTCTTAAACACCTCCTATATTGACTGTTCTTATTTTTGCAAATTTTCTGTTTATATATAAAGTAAAATTCTGGGTCCTTTTATTTCTCTTTTTTTATAGTGAATGATTTTGGCCATTCTTTTATTTGGTGACTAATAGTTTGTAATTCATGTAATTTCTTTATGAGCTTCACTTAAATAAGTTTTGATTTCTGCTTTGATTATGTGACTGGAAATCTTGCTTCTTGGATGTACCTTATATGTAGTAAATGTGTTCCAACCTCTTATTTTGATTCTTTCTGGTTTTGATTTATATTTATTTCTTGTCAAAATATAAAACAAGAGGAAAAAAATGCCTTGATATCTTAAGGTAGTGAGAATAAGTCACATGAAGACCTGGAATGAACTAGAATGACTATTGATCTTTTTATTTTTTGGATTTATTGAGGAAATTTACTAATACCTAATGGGTTTGGTATAAAAATCAGGGCAAAACTGAGTGATAAGCCTTAAAATTTCCAAGGTCTAAAGAGAAGAAGTTGGAATAACTTCATTCTGAGTTGGAAGGAACTAGCAGCAAAAGGAAGAAGGAAAGTACAATTGAGTGTGACAGAACAATGAGGGCTATGGATTCCTTATAGCAAAATATGTCAGTTGATATTATAAGTTTGCCCAGTCTCTTTAATGACTGTAAAGTTCATGGAAGTTTTCTTCAACTTTATTTCTTAGGACCTATCTGGCAGCAGACATTATAATATGCTATATTGCTTTTTTGTTTAAGGTTTCTGATAAACTAAATTCTTGCCTCAATCACAGGGACTCACTAGAGACACAAATGTAAATTAAGATAAATATCCAAACTTTCTCTGTAGAAGAATTATCTTCAAACATGGCTAAGAAGATATTCAAGCTTGAGATGAATGAGGAAATTTTCATAAAGATTCATGTTTTCAGGTGTAGCCACATTATATCCCAAGCCTTCAGGATCCATCATAATGATATCATGATTAAAAAAAAAAAAGTCTAATTTTAGTCATCATGATTTCATCAGAACGTGTGATGTCAAAGCTAAGATCAGCAGGAGGATATTTCAGAAAGGCTTGGAGAGAGACTTATATGAATTGATGCTAAGTAAAATGAGTAGAACCAAGAAGACATTGTGCACAGCCACAAGACTTTGATCACATCTGATGGATGTGACTCTTCAACAATGAGGTGATTCAGGCCAGTTTCAATAGATTTGTAATGGAAAGAGCCATCTGCATTCAGAGGGAGGACCATGGGAACTGACTGTGAATCACAACATAGTATTTTCACCCTTTTTATTGTTTTGCTTCTCATTTTTTCTCTTTTTGATCTGATTTTTCTTGTGCAGCATGATAAATGTGGAAATATGTACAGAAGAATTGCACAAGTTCAACATGTATTGGATTACTTACTGTCTAGGAGGGGATGGGGAGAAAGAAAGGGAGAAAAATTTTGGAATACAAGGTTTTGCAAGGGTGAATGTTGAAAACTATCTTTGCATATATTTTGAAAATAAAAAGGTATTATTAAAAAAACAAAAACAAAAAACTAAGATCATGTACCTTTCCAATCTAGCATATCAGAGAAATGGTATAGCTTTATTGTGTATTTCAGGGAGGTATTTAATAAAAGTATTTTAAGATATGCTTATATATAAGTTTAAAATTAAAAACTTGGTATTATAATTAGGTAGATTTGAAGCCAATCAAAAATCATATCCATAGAATTTAATGGATTGATTTTGTCCTAGATAGAATATTATTGTTACGTGCTATAGGACACATATAAAAACAGGCTGTTGTATAACTGAATCATAATTTATATACAACTCCTCATCTAGTGGCAATTTTAAATATGAGAATCAGAAATGATATCAAATGAAGAATATTGTATCTTTGAAATTAAAGGGCAAGAACTTAACAATTGTTACTGCTTTTGAATATATGCTTTTGTTTCTTATATAGTTTATTTTATTTTGAGCCCCATTAAAGAATAGAAATGGCCGGAAACTTGTATTTTAATTTACCTTGAAACTTTTTACAGTGCTTTTTAGTGTGCCTCTTATTTAAATAATAAATTTATGATATCTTGCATTTTTTATAAGACCTTAAAGTTTTCATGGTATTTTCTTTTCCATGAAATATTTTGATCTTCAGTGATTACTTTAGGATAAATAGCATTGACCTCATTTTACAGATAAAGATATTTACTCAAGGATTTTAAAATACTTTGTTCAGTCACATAGTAGCAGAGAAAAAGCACTGGCTTGGAAACCAGAGAAGCCGGCTGCAAATCCTCCCTCTAATTTTTACCGTCTGATGTTGGACAAGTCTGTTAACCTTTGTGGCCTTGAGTTTACTGCTATGAAAAATGAAGGGTTTGGACTAGATGGCTTCTATAGTGCCAGAATTATGGTTCTGTTTGCATTTCTGGATATTCCTTTTTTTTGAAGTCATACTATTTCTAAAAGGAATAAACTAATTACTTTGATAATCAAATATTTTGGTCAAGTCTGGAGGATTTCAAAGTCATCTTACTGTTGTCTCAATTCCTCATCAATAGAATAAGGATAATAACATCTATTTTGCAAGGTTATTGTGAAAATCAAACAAATAAAATGTATTTGGCAAATACAAATGTATTTTTAAAAAATGTATTTAACAAAGTACCTGGCACACACTAGGTGCTATATTAATTTTTTTGCGCCTACTCAGTTCTCCTCTGTTTTCCTGTGGCTGACCTGAATCATTAATTCTACAGAGACCAGTATTCTGAAACTTGTAGCCAAGATGTGTAACTAGAGGAAAAATAGGATGAGCCTTTTTTTAAAGGAAAATCTTTGTCATTAAAAACACTGGACAGTGTCCCAAAGACAATCCATCTTATCATAGTCCTCCTGTTCAATTCTGGGCATATTTTATGCTCTGACACATATCATCTGCCCAAGTTATATGTATTTACAGTCAATTCTGTGCATTATTCATCGAGCTTCAGCATGGTCTTGATAATACTCATTCTCATCTGCTTGATTTTAACATTTTTCCCTGTGGAATGTGAAGTTGACTTCTTTTTTCCTGATTATATATCTCAAGAGACTGCATTATTCAGGAATTGATGACTCTCAGAAGACACTGTTTTCTACTGCAGAAACCCCTGTGGAGGACCTCACAATCCACAGGAAATGCTTCTTTGATTTGTATTCTGTGCTTGAGAGTTAACTTTAATCTTCTGCTTTGGTTCACCATCAATGTTAATAATTTGAAAGTTGTGAATCAAAGTTATTTCTGTTATAGCTTTCTTTCTAGGAGTCTTGTGTGACTTTTATATATGTATCTTGAAGAAAACCTTTTGAAGAATAACTTTTAAGTTATTCTATATTTTTTATTTTAAGTTACTTCTTTGACCTATGAAAAACATAAGTTTGGTAAAGCCTGTGGAATCCTCAGAATCATGTTTTTAAATGCATAAAAAAAATTCTAAAAGAAAAGCAACTATGTTGTTAAGTTATCAATTGTCAAAACAGTTTTAAAAAAAGTTCACAAGATCTCAGGTTAAGAACCTGTCAACTCTTAATCCTCTATCATAGGTTTTGGATATATGTGTATGTATATATTATTTTTATGTAGATTTTTATAGAGATGGAAAAATAAGCACATAGTTTGAAAGTTATTGATTTTTTTTAGTTATTTTCCTTGAGTAATAAAAAGGTCTAAGATATTAATGAACTTTTTGATATTCTCCCTTTTTCAGATGTCTTGAGATGCTAACTCTAAAAATTTTGTTTTTTTGCATTGTAGAATTCCTCTGAATATTCTTGGTCTTGTCCTATTGCTCATTTCACTTTTAGTGCCATTTCTATATCCTCATTACAGCTTAGATGTGGTTGTTCCATTTTTATTAATGAAAAAAAAGCATATTCTAGAAATCATAATAAAAGATGGTACTCAAGAAATAATTGAAAAACATAGCAGCAGTTGCAGTGCAGAACATGCTCATTCCATTTATGGCCTTTAATTAAAGTTTATATCCGGAGGTCTGGCATGTAATTATAGTGTTTAAAAAAAATTAACGCAACTTGGAATGCTTCAGGCTTGTGATCTGGAATGTTAAGTTTAAACATACTCTGGTGATCATGCTTGTATCACTATAGTTAGGAAAACAAGTGTTCAACTAAATCTATTGAAGTTGAATTATTTGGATGTTTTATATATCCCAAACCAACTAAACCAGTTTAGCCAATAGCTAACTCCTTATATTCTAAGAATGTAATTTCTTATGCATAATCTTCTTCCTTTCACATATAATCAGATTCCAGAACAGTTTTTTCATTTTCTTGTGGAACTTTTCCATAAGTAATAATCAAAAGATTAAATAAGATGTTTTAAGTCCAAATGTAAACATGCAGATTTCAAAGCTGCTGTTATTATCCTCCTTTGGAAAGCTCTGCTTTAGTATATTCTTTGATTACAAAATTAGTATATTAATATATTCTTATGTTCTGTCTAAAAAATCTTTAAAAGACAATTTTAATAATTAGGGCTTTCTAAGTGTGGGAATTCTTTTGTTTTTCTTTTTTTTAAAGAAGAAATTAATCTTGTTTGCATAGGTAATATAAGAAACTTTGGAGGTGAGCGAACAACTTATGCTTATCTGGGAGTGTGATTATGGATTTAAATAACTTGATGCAAGCAACAAACATTCAACTTGGAGTTAGAAGATGTAGGGATGAAATAAGATCACACACATTAAAGCATTTTCTAAGAATGAAAACAGCAATAGTTCATTAAAAGATTTTGAAATTGATATCTTTTGCTTGAAAGAAGAAATACCATGGCCATGGAAATGGAAAAATGGAGTGTCAACTCATAAGCAATAAACAGGCCACTGTTGCTGTATTATAACTTTCTGGAAGGAAGTAAAGTATGTAAGAAATTGGAAAGTTAGGAAAGAACCAGGTTGTGAAAAGCTCCTAGAATTAAACTTTTAAGAAAATCACTCTGTCCTCCTCTTTCCTCCAGTATTGTTAACCTGTTATATTTCCTCAAATTAGCATACATTTATATCCTCCCAGAGATTGCATTTTTCTTGAAGGTGGAGGATATTTTTCATTTTGATTTTGTATGCCCATTGCCTAAATGACTGGAGAATTGATTGGAGTAGGGAGAGACTTGAACTGGGGAGACCCAATGGAAGGCTATTGTAACTGTACAAATAGAAAGTAATGAGGGTCTGAACAAGGGCAGTAGTTACATTAGTGAAGAAAAAGGAGTGTACGTGAGAAATGTTAAAAAAAGAAGCTCTGTCCGTGGATTAGATACATGGGATATATATAAATGAGGACTAAAGGACAACACCAAAGTTGCCAGCCTGTGTTACTAGGAAGACAGTGTTGTACTTGACAGTAATAGATAGTTGGAAAGAGAGAAGGACCTGGAGGAAAAGATGAATTTTGTTTTCCAGGTCTAAACCTTCAGACATAACATTTATTAAATGCCTCCTAATTTGGAGAAGTACAAGATTTAAGGTTCACAAAATGCGTTTTATTCATTATCTCATTTAATATTTAGCTTTTACAATGAATGAAAACAAGACAAGTTAAATGCTCTTTATATGCTGACACTATGCTAAGCTTTGGGGAAACATATAAAAACTTAAAGATATTTGAGGGCCTTACAGTGTAATTGAAGAAAACATTGGAAAGAGGTGAGCAGAGAAGAGATTTGGAATTGGGAAAAGGTGAAAATGGCATATTTAGCTGTCTGTATATCTGGGTGGGGTGTGAAACCTGCAGCATTTTATCTTGGGCTAGCCAGTATATAAGCACTCAGCTGGTTTGGGTCTTAGCCTGGATGATTAACTTTTGGGATTTGGACATGAATTAAAAAAGCCAATTTGGATATTGAGAAGTCCAGATCTCTTAGTCTAGTTTGGAAGAGTACTGATGTGGATGAGAAAGAACATGTGAATGGTGACAGGCTAATAGTGAGAGAGTCTTGGATGGATTTCTGATGGCTGAATGGGATGTGAAGCTCTATTTTCTAGACCAAACTAGGTCTTGAATCCAGCTTAGCTTGATTCTGGATCTGTTATTCTATTTTACCGCAAGACTTTTCTGTGATTCCTTATAGAAAAACAGGTAAGTAAACAAATAGACCTAATATTGGAATTAATTTTACTTTAAAGCTCTTGGATGGGATTTTAACTTTTTGCTGGTATTTAGGATGTGCACATTTTAATGAAAAGTTGACACTGAATAACTTTCTGAGGTATGTTCTTGTAAATGTCAATAAAGTTAATATTGGAAATTAGTGAAGGTTGCTTTGTATCAGAGATTTTTCCACATATAGAAAAGGGGAAATTTGAAGTATTCTAGATTATTTTGTTTTTAGCTTAGGATTTGCCTTAGAGTAGCGCTTTATGCTACCATCAAATTTGTGTTCTCATCAAAATGGGCATGAGATTCAGAGATAAAGGAATTGCTTTTAGAAAATTAAGTACTTTAACATGCTTTTGTTGTCTTGCATTTTCCTCACTATCCAGGCAATTTGGTTCATGAAACCATTTCAACATGAAATGTTAATTATATTAAAAACAATCATCAAATCAATTGGAAAAGGACTTCAAATGTCATCTAATTTAAACACTACCATGAATCTCACTCTGTAGTATTTCTCAGAAGTAATCAGACACCTGCTGTTTAAAAACTTTTAGAGTTAGGAAACCAATTTATGATTACATTCAATTTGTGTTAGGGATTTCTTGCTTTTGTTGAACTGAAACTTTTCTCACTGTTCTGTCCTTTATGGCTAAATAGAATCTAAATAGAAATTAGCTTTCTGAATAATCTAAATAGTCTAGTTATTTCTTCTATGTGATAAGTTTGAATATAGTTCTAGACAGTGATTGTGTGCCCCGTATGCCTTTTATTCTTTACACTAAACATTCCCAGTATCTTAATAGGAGCATGTTGTCAACTTTCTTTGCCATCCTGGTGGCTTTCCTTTGGAGAAAGGCTCTAGCTCATAAATATCCTTCTTAAAATGTTTGCATCATTAAGACTTCATACATTATTTTACCAGGATAGAGTAGATTATAACAGATCTACTTTTCTTTGTAACTTGACACATAATAAGTTGACTTGACTCTGATCTCTATTTTTCTGGGTATTGTAATTAATTGTATGCATTTTGTTTATTCATCAGAGTTAGAGACTTGCAGATTATTAAAAAATACGCAGTCCTTGCCCTTGTGAAACTTATAATTTAATAAGCATCTACACATATAGATGTAATATGAGGTAGAATGATAGAGCAAAGGCAAAATGAAGTTCATTAAGAACATTTGAGGAAGGAGAGATCAGTCTAAGCGGAAGAAATAGGAATGCCTGAGGAAGGAAGGTAAAAGAAGTGGCTTTTGAGCTAGGCTTTGAAGGAAGAGAAAAATTTTACTTGGTGGAGTTACAGGCCAAGGACATGTTTAGAATGGAGAACTCTGTAGAATGAAGTGTCTTACTGTGGAGGCAGCAATTATAGTTTAGAGTAGAAAGCCCTTGAAGAGGAGTAATATGGTAACAAGGCAAAAAAGGTTGGATCTAGATTATTTAGAGACTTGAGGAGTTTATATTTTGGCCTATAATCATTAGGAAGCAATTGAAGTTTTTTGACTAATATCACGGCCAGATCTGTGCATTAGGCAGATGATTTTTGGTAGCTTCCATGGTGCATGAATTGGAGGCAAAAGAACCAGCTCGAAGTCTAGTAAGCAAGCAAGCAAGAAGCATTTAAATACTACCTGCTTTTAAGTCAGGCACTATGTTAAATGCTGAGTATAAAAAGAAGGGCAAAACATTGGTACTGATCATGAGGAGGCCAGTGTCCTTAGATCTCAAGAATACTTAAGGAGAAGGAAAGGAAAAATAAAGTATAAGAGGACTGGAAAGGTAGTCAGGGGTCAAGTCATGAAGGATTAAAAGTCTACACAGAATTTTTATATTTGATCCTAGAGATAAAAAGGAGTCACTGAAGTTTATTTAATGGTAGGAAGATGGTACTTGACCCAGATAAGTAGAGGACAGTTTGAAATTGGAAGAAAAGTGAGAAAAGGACCAGCCATTAGGTTTATTGCAGTTATGAGGGCTTGTGCCAGGGTAGTAACTATTTCAGGAGACAAAACATGCATGTACAAGACGTTATGAGAGTAGTAATGACAGGACTTGACAATTATTGGCTATTTTGGGGGGAAGGGAAAGTAATGAGTAGAGAATAACACCTAGGTTGCAAGACTGTGATTGGGAGGGTGATGTGTTCTTTAGAGTAATAGGGAAATTAAGAAATTTTTGGGGAAAATATTATGTTTACTTTTTGGCATACATAGTTTGGGATATCTAAGAGTCATCCTCTTTGAAAGGTTCATTAAGCAGTTGTAGATGTGAAAATGGAGGTTAGAAGGAAGATTTTGCTATTGTTCATATGTTTCAGTTATATGACTGACTGACCCCATTGGGGGTTTTCTTGACAAAGATATTGGAGTGATTTGCCATTTCCTTCTCCAGCTTATTTTATATACCAATATAACTCCAAATGCAGTGTACAGTGCCTTTGTGTTTGGCTGCTTGGAGTGAATTGTTTATTTAAACAGGTAGAATTGAAGCTATTGTAATTTCATTCAATGCTTTCTCATGTTTTTTCCCCTATCCTTCAATCTGGTACTGATTTTAACCTTTGCTCTTAACCAACTGAATTGTGTGGATACAACAGAAAATGATTTAAAAAAAAATATTAGTCTATTTTTCTTTTTGGGTGATTTTGTTTAGTGCTCAGAACATAAGATGTCTTTTGACTTTTTTCTTGAAAAAATGTTTTGTGATATTTGGAGATAAGATTTTTAAATGAGAAGTTCTTGATCCTGAACTTTATTTTCCAACTTAGTTTTTGCCATTTTCCTTATGCCCATCTTTGCATTGTAGTCATCAAAACTGAATTGAATTTCACAGATTTTGAACTGGAAGGGACATTATGGTAAAGTAGTTGATCTTGCCAATTTCTTTATAGAAATCTCCCTTTTTAATCCTTAATGTATTTTTATGATGGCTTGTTTTCTTGTTTTCAATGTTTAGGGTATGAGACAGGACAATCAAATGTTGCATTGTTGTATTCTTTTTGGAACCATGCCCAAATCATTTCTATTATTTCTTCAAGGAGAATGCATGAGCCATTTTAAATTTAGATATAATTTCTTTATATTCTCAAGCTTCACTTTTTTTTTTTTTTTTTTTTTTTTTGGTTTTTCATTTTTTTTTCCCAGCAACTGTTTTTTTTTTTTTTTGTTTGTTTAATTTTTTTTTTTAATTTAATAGCCTTTTATTTACAGGTTATATGTATGGGTAACTTTACAGCATTAACAATTGCCAAACTTCTTGTTCCAATTTTTCACCTCTTACCTCCCACCCCCTCCCCCAGATGGCAGGATGACCAGTAGATGTTAAATATATTAAAATATAAATTAGATACACAATAAGTATACATGACCAAACCGTTATTTTGCTGTACAAAAAGAATCAGACTCTGAAATATTGTACAATTAGCTTGTGAAGGAAATCAAAAATGCAGGTGGGCATAAATATAGGGATTGGGAATTCAATGTAATGGTTTTTAGTCATCTCCCAGAGTTCTTTCTCTGGGCGTAGTCAAGCTTCACTTTCAGCAATAATGGCAATGTTGAAGTAATGCAGTTTCTCTACAAATATATATGCATCTTGGTTTTTTTCCAAGATGACTTGTACAGAATTAGAAAGCTATTATAATAGTCTAGGCAAGGGATGATGAGTACCTTAAATATGGTGGTGGAGAGAAGAATATGTATATGAGAAATATTGTGATGGTAAAAATGACAAGATTTGGGAAGATGATTTGGATATGTGGGGTGAGTGAGAGTGAGGTGTCAAAGATAACATTTAAGTTGTAAGCCTTAATAGAGGACATGTAGTGTTCTTGACAATATTAGGAAGCTGGAAAGAGTGGAATGTAGGGGTAGGCTGGTCGTGTTTTGTACCTTTGTGATTGGTGATGTGAGACTAGAGCACAGTAAGACTAGGGCTGGATATAAATAAAGATAGAGGAAGCATCTACATATCAAGGTGACAGTTGAACTTTGGAAATCTTTAGAATTGATCATCAAGTGTGATAATCTGGAAGGAAAAGAGAAGAGGCATCAGTATTGAACCTTGGAGTAAATCCGCGGTTTGTTAATTGGATGAAGTATTGGCAAAGCCTTCTGAGCAGTGGTCAAACCAAGTAGCAGCAGAAGCCAGAGAGGACAATGTCATGAAAACTTAGAAAAGAAAAACTATACAGGAGGAGATGGTGATGAGTAGTTTCAAATTTTGCAGAAGGATTAAAAAAGACAAAAATAGAAGGCCATGACACTTGGTAATTAATTATTGGCAATTTCAGAGAATGTGAAAATCTCCTTTTATTATTTCTGAGTCATATTTGAGTTTTTAAATGTTTGTAATGTTAGAGTTTGAAGACACTTTTGGTATCCATCTCATATCTTTCATTTTCCATATGAGAAAGTTGAGATCCAGAGAAGTGAAGCGAAGGTTTAGAACCAAAACAATATAAAATTTACATGGTGAAAACTTGATTATAACCCAAGTGCATTGGTTTTTTAACAAAAAAAAAATTACATTTATTTTTTTAAAGATTTTTTAAAATAACAGTTTTTTATTTTCAAAATACATACAAAGATAGTTTTCAACATTACCCTTGCAAAACCTTGTGTTCCAAATTTTTCTCTCTTCCTTACTCCCACTGTTCTCCCCTTGACAAGAAGCAATTCAGTGTAGGTCAAACATGTACAGTTCTTCTAAACATTTTCATATTTATCATGCTGCACAAGAAAAATCATATCAAAAAGGAAAAAAAAAAGAAAAAAAAAACTAAGCAAGCAAACCATAACAAAAAAGGTAAAAACACTATGTTGTGATCCACCTTCAGTCCTCTCTCTGAATGCAGATATCTCTCCATCACAAGTCCATAGGAATTGGAATGAATCACCTCATTGTTTTTTGTTTTTTGTTTTTGCTAAGGCAATTGGGGTTAAGTGATTTGCCCAGGGTCACACAGCTAGGAAATATTAAGTGTCTGAGGTCATATTCGAACTCTGGTCTTCCTGACTTCAGCACTGGTGCTGTATCTATTGTGCTACCTAGCTGCCCCTGAATCATCTTATTGTTGAAAAGAGCCACATCCATCAGAGTTGATCATTACATCACTCTGTTTTGGGCCCTTGTCTCATTTCCCTCATAGTGTTTAACTTAGTGTTCTTATCAGCTTCCTTGGAATCAATTATCATTTCGAAGTTGAGGATTCTTAAATCTATCCAGTTGTAAACTGTTAATCTCCGTTTTTGCATCAATGTTCTTCTGGTTCTACTCATTTCACTTAGCAACAGTTCATGCAGGTGTCTCCAGGCCTCTCTGAAAACATTATGCTGATCATTTACAATAGAACAATAATATTCTTTACATTCAAATGCCATAACTTATTCAGCCATTTCCTAACTAATGGGCATCCACTCAGTTTTCAGTTCCTTGCCACTACAAAAAGGACTGCTACAAACATTAAAAAACATATTTTAAGTAACAATATGCAAATCAAAAATTATTTTGGCTATATTAAAACATTTAGAAGTTAAAGATTTGTGGAATGACTTAGTTTTCCTATATCTGATGAGAGGTAGGAGCCATTCTCTTGGTGAACATGGGTATCTATCTAGTTTTCAAAGTTACTTTGAAATACAAAGTATTATATACAAACCTATAGCCATTTAAATTAAAAAGTCAACATTCATTAGGTATGGAATTAAGATATCACATGGGCAATTGATGGACATTATAAATTCATTTTTGTTGTGCTTCAAATGAGAGAAAAATTATTGATATTGATGTGTCTATTCATCTTTAACATATGGCTTCAATTTGCATTTTAATTAGAATGTGGAAGTAATTACTGCGACATCTGAAAATGAGGTAGCAATAAAAAATTATCACAAACAAGACAGCAGACACAAATTATTTTGTGTTTATTACTGGGTGGCCTTCTTGAAACTTTCACAAAGTTAATTGGTTCCAGACATTAGAACATTGAATTAAATTATGACATTTATTTTGGTCACGTTTAAGTTGAACTGCCTTAATAGAGGTGGTAAAAAGTTGTTAGTATCAATTTTAAAGTGTCATAGTAATTGTAGTTCTATTTGAGCATCAATTACCATGAAAACTCTTTAAAATAATTCTTAAATCACTTATGTAGTAATACAGAGCTACCATTCTTTTAAAATTTAATGACCAGTGTCAAAATGAGTTAATTAAAAAACAAAATGTTTAAATGAGCTCTGTGTTTCATGACTAATAACCATATTCATATGTGTATATATATATATATATGTTCACACATAAATTATAAAGTATTTTTCTCACAACCGTCTTTGAGGATGATGGTACAACTTTTATTTTTCTCATTTTACAGATGACAAATCTGGGATTTAAATTGGTTCAGAGCTTTTCCTTGACCATGGAACTGCCAACTTAATGTGTAGCAGAATTTAGATTTGGAAGTGATTTCTAATCCTTTAAATCCAGTGCCTTCATTTTCTAGAAGTGTAAGACCTCGCACTCAAGCCCAATTTTTGTAACATTGACATGTGTTGATTATGTTTCTATTTGTGTGTATTGACACGCATGAATATATAGATAGGGAATGAGAATTTATTTGAGAAAATGTATGTGTCTGAACTAACTTGGACATTACAAAGATCTGAGTTCAAGTGGTATACCTGACACATGCTCAATTTGTGACTCCAGATAAGACATTGACCTTCCCAAAGCCCTCAGCAGTTCTCTTAAATCTGTAAGCAGTTGTGGATATTTATTTGTAAAGGAAATTCCATTGCACAATTTCATTTTACCAGAATTTTCCTGTAGCAATAAAATCACCTATATATTACTTGCACATATAATATATTTAAATACACATGCAGATAATTATATATAGGTAATATTGTGGTACCATTCTCTCCTGGTTCTCCACCTACCTGACTCTTCCTTCTCAATTTCCTTTACTATTTTTTCATCCAACTCATGTCTACTAACTATGAGTATTGAATTGGGCTCTGTTTTGGCCTCTTGTCTCATCTCCCTCATAGTATTTAATTTAGTGTTCTTATCAACTTCCTTGGAATCAATTATCATTTTGATGTTGAGGATTCTTAATCTATCCAGTCATAAACTGCCTGTTAACCTACAATTTTTCATCTCCAACTGCTTAATTGATCATTTTGAACTGAATGTCTTGTAGCTGTCTTAAACTCAACATATCTAAAATTGAACTTACATCTATCTTTCAAACCAAATCCTCCTTCTTTCCAAACTTCTCTATTATTATTCAGGATAACATTATTTTCCTAGTTACCCAGATTCAGAAACCTTTCTCATTCTCACTACCTGCAATATCCAGTCTATTGTCAAGGCTTGCAAATACTTCTCATAAACACCCTTTTCTTTTATCTGACAGTGTAACAACCTGGTGCAGATTTTCATTAGTTCATACTTTTCTTTCTGCCTCTTTGTCAAAATTAGGGAAGACTTGGTCTCTTTGAAGAAGGCAAAACTGCAAAGGATCCCATTTGGGATGGTTCCCTAGCCAAGATTACCATCAGACAATTAATGTTCCTTAATTTCTAGATAGGGGTGTGATCATTCACACCTGAAGGTCAACTCATTTCTTCATCCTCAGGTCTATCAGTTAGAGTTGTTTTTACTTTACCAATTGGGATTGTTTTGTTTTTGTTAGGGGAGGTCCTGGTAATGTACTTATCAGGATAAACTCACCTAGGTTTAAAAGATACTGCCAATCTTCACTTAGGTTTCAACATTGAGAGAGGTTATTGACTCAATATACTGATTATTATTAGACTAACTCATAAATTGATCATTCTGTGGTCCCTGATATTTTGGCCTAGATGGCCAGCGGGAGTCATTTTAAGTAACAGTTTATAAGTTACTGTTAATAAAATGTTATTTTGCCCCAGAGAAAACTGTCTCAACCTGCTTTTATTGGAATTTTACTTGCTATACTAGCTGTCAAGTCATTTAACCTCCTTGCCTCAGTTTCTTCAACTGTAAAAAAGAAGGTAATAATAGTACCTGCAAGGTACTCTTTTTGCAAGGATTTTTAAAAATGTTTTTTATTATAGTTGTTGAATACTTATATTTCTTATTCTTTTAAAAATTTTATTTTGTTTTAAATTTATGAAACAAAATAAGCATTTTTATAATATAATTTTAAAAAGATGATTGCATATGAAACTGCAGATCTATTATGTACAACTTGCTATTTCTTTTAAATATAAAATAAAATATATTATGTAAATTTGTTTCATTTCCTTTTTGGTGTGTGTTCCCTCTCCTACTCCTCTGCCTTAAAGATGGCTTCCATTAGACACAAATTTGTGTGTAGGTATGAATATGTATATATGTATGTGTCCGTGTATATAATCGTTCTGTACATATTTCTATTCATCAGTTCTTTTTCTGGATTCTTATGAAATGTGACAGAATATTGAATGTGGTGTCTGGTGGACTGGTGGATTTAAATGCTGTCTCAGATACCTTTTATTTAGATATCCTTGGGCAATTCACTTAACCAATCTGGATCCCAATTTCCTAATTGTAAAATGAAGGGGTTTGACTTGATGGCCACTAAGGTTCTAAATTTGTGGCCTTTGTTGCCAGAAGGGAATAACTCTTGGTTTCATATGCAGGATGTTTTAGAAGCCTTAGTGTAGTTAAAAGCTTTAGTGGCTTAGAGCAAAACTGTACTTCAACTTTAATAACTTAGAACTGCTAAGGCTTTTGCTTTACTATTTTTGTCTCATTTTTATACCTGTAAGGGACCTTGAGGACATATTCTTCAATCTCCCCATTTTACAAATGAAAAAACTGAGACCTACATTGCTAAATTGACTTGCCTAAGATAACATCTGTTATAAATGATATTTGAAGCATTTTTTTCCTTTATTGATAGTTGACCTATTTTAGCTTTTAAAATTTTGTTCTTGTAAAAGCCGTCTAATTTTGTGTAACAACTATTTTAACTTTTATGATTTCTTGCCTGTTTATCCTTTGTATCGCTATATAACCTGTGTATCCCTTGCCTGTTTAAGATTTTGCCCCTAGACTTGGATATGAAAAGTAATCCCTCTTGTTCTCCTGTAATTTTGAAAATGAAGTAACCATCTATATTTTAGCTGTATATCCATTTGGAAGCTCATGTGGCATATGATGTAAAGTTCTAGTCTGAACCTAGTTCTTGCCAAATTCATTTACCATTTTCCCAGCAATTCTTGTTAAATAGATTGCTAAGTAGTTTATGTTTTTGAGTTTATTGAAAACTGAGTGTGTTGCAGTTGATTTCTTCTGGATCATCCTTATGTTTTTTCTTCTGTTGATCATCTTTTAAATTTCTTAACCTTTACCAAATACTTTTTGAAGATCAATGATAAGCCCCCCCAAAGTCCTCCCACTTTTTAAAATTTCCTCTGACATTTTTAGGCTTTTAATCTGGATGAATTTTGTTTTTTTTTAATTCTATAAAGCAAATATTTCCATCTTGTTCTTTATTTCACTAATCTGGTAATTCTTTGGAGCATTATAACATTTTTGTTATATTTGTGTTGTCCAACCATCAAGAATGAATCTGTCTCCAGTCATGTAAGTGTGCCTATATTTCTATTAAGGATATTTTTGTTGTATTTAAGCACTGGGTGTCTCTTGGTAGATTAACTTATAGATATTTTATGCTTTTTAAAGTAGTTTAAAATTTTTGTTATTTCTTTTTTCCATTGTTTAAAAATACTGGCAACAGGTGTATATTTTGTACCTTATCACTTTATTAATGAAACAATTAATCAGTTTCTTTACTGATTTATGTTGTACATGAATAAAGATAAATTATCTTTTTTACTTTGCTGATATTTATGTATTTAGTTTCTCTTCTTTGCCAAATCCCTATGTAGTGATTGAGGTTGCTCAAACTGTATAAAATTACAGCAGGTAGAATCCTTGCATTCTGATAATTTCAAATGATAGCAGCTCTGAGTTTTAGGTAGATACTTTTTATCACATTAGAAAATAACCTTTTCATTCCTATGACATTTAAAAAACCCCATAAATACTTTTTTTGGGGGGAGAGATGATATATAGGCTCTTTTTCTTATATTCAGATGATCTTGATGATTATAAGTAATTATTTAATATTTATTTTTGCAAGGATTTAAAAATATTATTTGTTTATAGTTCTATTAGTCTATAAATATTAAAATATTAAATTAAATTAATATTAAATTAAAAAATTAATATTAAATTAAATAAAATATTATTTGTTTATAGTTCTATTAGTCTATAATTTCTTTGCATAATTCCTTCCTATTTTCAATTAACGAATAAAAAAGCATTTATTGAACAGTTAATTTGTAGCAAATAACTGTACTTAGTGTTGGGGATTCAAATTGAAAAGTAAAATAGCCTCTGCTCTCACAGAATTAGTATTCTATTTGAGGGATACAACACATATAGGGAGTTTTAGCTTCAGGGTTGATGGAAGGGCCTGGTAATCTTTAGGATATTAGGCTGATACCAAAACTAAAGTTCCTTAGAGTGAAACATCATGGTAGATGGTAAAGCAGGATAGTCCAGAAAGCATTGTGGCACACTGGATGGTTAGGCCTGTTGGAGCTAAGAGCATAGTGGTGAGGGGATAATAAGCACTTATGTGCTAGGCATTTGTTAAGTTTTGAGAATACAGATAGAAGCAGAAAGATGGCCTCTACCCTTATTGCACTTGTAATGGGAGAAGACAGTTCATCAAAGGGGAACTCTGGGGGTGGTGCTGGTGATGAGACTATGGGCAATAATCAGGGATATGGAATTGCTGATATGGTTGGCCTGGACCATCTCCTTAGGAGGGACCTACCAATCACAGGGTAAGGCTAGAGGAAATTTCCAATATGAGAAGTTTCCAGGATGGAGTTAAATGTCAGGGTGAAGAAGTTTCTATGACATGATATATCAACTTATGTGGTGATAAGGGCAACCCAGAAAAGATTAATTGATTATCCTTAGTGTTCATTAACAGGGCAGATAATAAAGCTTGCTCCTCCATCTTATTGGAAATAATAAAATTGGTGACTCCCTGCTAATCCAAGTGTTATGAGTGGTTTTGACCATCCTGTAACTTAATAGTGGAGTGCTCTGGGGCTTTTTGGGGGATTGAGGGTTGAGGGATTCCTTCCAGATGGAGTGTCCATTCAAGAGGGAGAAAAGGGAATTTTGACTAGAAGATTGAAGAAGGAAAGGAGAGATCCAATGAGATCTCATCCCTGAGTTCATTTCATCTTCCAATTTGGTTTGGATATCAAGATTATATTCATTTCACTAAAAAGATAATTGATTACCTTATTTTTCAGTTACTGACAATGGTATTTATAGTTGTAGTTTTGACTTGCATTTTAAAGGTTTGTTAGAATTTACTTTTAAATTTATTTGGAGTGAATGTTTTTATCTTTTTTTCCAAGATCTCTGTTACTAATATTATTATTTTATGTATTTGTAGATAATTACTCATTTCCTTAAAATTATTATTTTGTAGTATTTAATTCTACATAATAATTTTTGACAATCTTTTGATTTTTAAAATAAGCCATTATAGATACATTAATGAAGTTAAATTTTTAAAATTAATTTTTGGGGCATATTGATCCTATTGTATAGACAAAACACACACCATTGTTTCCCCATTTTATTTTCTTTATATTAGGAAAAACAAGAACAATTTTTATTTGATGTCAGCATTTAAATGTTTCATAAATTCTCCCAAATAAGCATTACTGAATATTTACTGATGTAAATCTTTATAGAATCAATTAGGGATAAATTAAAATGAATGATTTTTGTCATTCTCTTGTCCAAATATGTATTAATCTTTTTTTTCTTGGACTATGATCTGCCTATATACAGAGAAAGAGAGAGAGAGACACAGAGACAGACAGAGAAACATTTACTCATTTCTCATTCCTCCATAGATATATTACTTTCAAAATGGAGCTGTTTATTAGAGACAGAAAATTGTAGCTTTTTACCCCTTCAGTAAGTTACCTTCAGTAAATCTCAGTTTCTTCCTCTGTAATATGGGAATAATCTGGCCATAGAATTCTTTAGCTAGTAAAGTAAGAAATAACTTTATAGTTTATAGTATAAAAAGACAGAAGATAATATTTTTAAAAATATTATTTATGACTAGTAAATAACTTTATAACTTTGTTTCTCTGGATAAAATTTAACATAATACTTTACTTAACTTTTTCCCTTTTTTCCCCTTTTTTGTAAGGAGTTTGTAATGAAAAGTTGTTTGTAATTCTGTATGGAAAGACAAGTATCTTTCTTGTTTAAATTTTTAGAAATATATAAATTTACTTTCAAATTAAGAATCCTAAATCTATCATAGATCTCAAGGTAAACATTGTTTACTTATGCCTTTTTTTTAAAGATACAATTCATGGTTTGAATTTGTACATCAAAATTGCCAGTTAAAAAATTAAAAGAAACATATGTCTATACAGTGATTGTTATAGCATTGATTGTAGGTAGAAAGAATTACATTTGAAGGGGAGGTGGTTTTAATTACTAAATTAGGTGTATATAGTGTATGTGTTTGTAAAATTTATGTTTGGGTACTAAAATGTATTAGAGTAATTTATGATGCAAATAAAAGTTAGCAGCAGAGCTAAATTAGTCTAGGAAATGGTGTGAAATTGTGGAATTCAGGGAACAGATTAAGAATTAAAATCTATTACTTTACTTCTGAAAAACACTGATACAATTGTAGGCCAAAATAAAGTACAAGTTCATTTACAATAACTAACAGTTGTAGCCTAGTGAAAGGACACTCCCTGCACAGTTTTGAATGCCTTCCAACTCTTGCTTAATCTGCAAAAAAATCAGTAATGAGGCAAGCTGGTTCATTTTGAGTTAA
Organism: Sarcophilus harrisii; assembly: GCF_902635505.1. NCBI lineage: Eukaryota > Metazoa > Chordata > Mammalia > Dasyuromorphia > Dasyuridae > Sarcophilus > Sarcophilus harrisii. Next base: position 514,717,026 of record NC_045428.1, read on the forward strand.
GTAAGACAAAGAAGTAAATATTGAGGTACTGTTTATAAGGCTGTTAAATTTTTAGTTTGGTGTCAGAGGATAATGTTTGGCATTGTGTTCAATTAGTGAAAACTAACCAGTAAGAAGTGCCAGATTCTGAAATATCCTAACTTCAATTAATATAAACACTAAAGCTTCCATTCATTCAAAGTTACTGGCTCCATGGGTACCAGCCACACAGTCTCCATAAGCTAGTACTTCTGGAGACTAATCAAGATTCATTGCCTCCAGGTTTTGTGGCACTGGCATTCCACAACCTGGAATGTCACTTTTAACTTTCATATAGCCTCTTTTTTAGTCCCTAGACCTGTTTCCTATCTTTAGTCATATATATTGAGTTGAAAATGTGTGATACCCTAGGGTAGTTGGGAATGATCCAGATTTTGTTGGCATATTCTGTGAAAATAAATAAGCCTAAATAGCCATGTATAGATTTTTAGAAATACTTGCTTCTACATTATTGTGTTAGATTTTGTGGAGAAAGATTTTTTTTTTTTTTTTAAGGCAGTAATGCTGAAATCAGTATCTTCCTATCTTTGTTTTGAATATTTCTTTACTGCTTTTTCAAATCTTTTTCCTTGATACCTTTTGTCAACTGATTTTCTCTAAAGTATTAGCTTAAATATCTCAAAATGATACTGCTAAAAACCTTCAGGCTACAAATAATTAAAATGTAATAGTCAGATTTTAGGTCCCAGAAAAGGCAATGGACCAGATAGGTGGGTAAGTGGGGAATGGGGGGATAAGAAGGATGTTTCTATAGTTTTTAAAACATATGTGTAAGTGGGTGACTTCTCTAACTAAATGTAAAATTAGTTCTATGTAAAAAAAATATAAAAATAAGGTACAAGTTTATTTTGGAAAAGTGTAGTCCTTGCCTGGTAAACCATAATTTTTAATCTCTACCACACATTAATATAGAAATCAGAACCAGGAAGGTAGAAATAAATTTGTACATATTACAAGATTCCATTGTCTGATTTAATGCTGGTGGCAGAAGCCCTGAAAATGTTATCTCATCAGATGTGTTGAGTAGATTAATTCAGAAAAAATAAATGAAGCGGGTTTACAAATGTCTACTGAAACAAACATACAGCTAACTCATCCTTTACTGCTTTTAAGTATATGTAAATAAATTTTTGGATGTAGTTACAATGTCTGTATTCTATTAATGAGAATTTTGAAATGTCACATTTGAGTTACATTGCTTTACATGATAATTTGGTGAAAATTCTAAAAAGAATACAATAACTGAAATCTTTGAGGGAAAGTAACTGACTTTAAAAAATGAAATTGTCTGCAAAGTTTCATGTAATTGATAGTTACGTGGTATAAACTTTAATTTGATATTACATAGATCTTTATGTCTATAGATCATAAATTCTTATCCATATTTTTCAGTTTATTTTTCATCTGGTATACTTGAATAGAGTGTTAGACTTAACCTTTGGAAGACCTGGTTTTGAATCTTGATACTTGCAGTGGTTCTCAAAGTATGGTCTAGAGAATCCTGGGGATCTCTGAAACCCTTTTAGAGGGTCTACAAATTCAAAAATAGTTTTTATTTCCAATATGGTAAATGTCTATAAATACAATCCAGATAAACAAAAATGCTTTGGAGAGATCCTCAATAATTTTTAATAGGATAAAAATACTGAAAACAAAAGTTTGAGAAAATCACTGCTTTACAGTATAGGTTGTGTGACTGACACCATGGAATATGAGTGCAGTATTTTGTTCATTGAACTCAGTCAGTGGATCAAGAAGCGTTTGTTATATGCTCACTTTATGCCAGGTCCTATGCTAAGTTCTGGGGATATAAAGATAAGCAAAATCAAAACAGATGACAAACTTGAAATACATGCATATACATACAATCCACATGGGGATGGTTAGGAATAGTAGGGTAGTTTAGATTGATAGTGAAGTAGTTAGACAAAAGGAATTTAAATGAGTTTCATTATACAGATTACCTTGATTTTACATGGTGAGAATAGGCATTAATGTTTATTAAATAAATCAAGGTGGTGAGAGAATTTTCTGTGAAAAGTGTTATATTACATTTCAAGGATATCTACACACATACACAAATACCATACATATATACATACTAGCATTATAGCCTAACTCTCATTTTATATAAAAACTTAGAAATTAGATATTATGGAATAAGAATTTTTAAGTCTTAGAGGTTTTTAGTAGTAAAGTGAGGTATTCTTGGTAGAGTTTAATTATTCCCATTGTCTGCATGAGAAATCTGCAGCTCAGAGAGGTGGTCAGTGTCTGAGGTAGGATTTGAAAATCTCTAAGTCTACTACTCAGTATATTATACCCCCTAGTTTTGATCCTCAAATAACTGTCAATATTCAACTTAAATATAACTAAATATGATATACACAAGTAAACACTGAACTAATTACAGACTGACAGACATCTTATCAAAAGAATCATTGTATTTTTCAGACAAGAGTCTAGACAGAAAGCAGAAATTTCACACATAGCTAGTATTTTGTATTTCTGTTTCCGATTACTAGATCAGGAAATTATAGATTGATTACACAGCAATTTTGTTTAAAATGATAAAAATCACCTCTACTTTACTTAATCTATCCTAGCTTTAGGTAAATATATTCATAGTTAAGAACGGGAACATTATGGTAATTATTGTGAGAAAACTTGGCTTTATTAAATTCAGATTACTACTCATATTTAGGAATCATTCTCTACAGGTTAGTTTCTCTTATTGTGATCATTCATATTTGAAACATTCAAAACATAAAAGATGAAATAAGCCTCTGAATAAAAATGAAGACAAATACTCCATATTGAGCTGAACTCACTGAGAAAATAGATCTACATGAGAAGAGAGTTCATTCCACATTATGAGAGAATTCAATACCCACATCAGTGTTCACTACAATAGACTTTTTTGTTCATTAGGTAGAAATTTCGCAGTTATTCATTATTTCCTATTTATTAGTTTTGGATTCCAAATGTTTAGAAATTGTGTAGAATAGTTTCCTAAAAATGTCTCTTTGGTTAATTTTGTGATTATTAATGAAAGTATAATGAATAAGACATCAAGCCATAAGAATACATTTTTTTTAATTCATCTAAGTCAATGATTCTTAAAGACCTGGCATTCATAATCTTCCTTTTAAAAAATATTTTTATAAAAATGCATTTCAATATTTATTTCCCTTGTGAGCCTATATATTTTTGAAAATGGGTCCTCATAGGCTTAACTAGACATTCAAAGAAGTCCATGACACAAAAATGATTGAGAATCTCCTGGTCTAAATTATTTTTTTCCCCCACACCATTTTTTCCATTTCCTTTAAAAGATGATATGACATCATGGCATAAACTAGTTGTTTATGCTCATTTAAATTATATTTCTTAATTCTAATCAGTAAGTTTAAAAAAATCACAATTTGATTTTTAAATTGGGAAGTTGTTTAAATTTAAATTCTGAGCCTAGATGCTTAGAATTTTAGTATTTTTAAATATGCTGCTTCCTTTGTTAACAAGGTTGCACAGTGGTTAAACTTCTTCGTCTCTGAGTCAGAAGGTTACAGTACTAATTTGATTTCTCACTCTAGCAACTCACTTAACCTCTAATTAATTTACTTAGTTTCCTCAGCTGTAAAATAATGATAATAATAGCACCCACTTTGCAGGGTAGTTGTAAAAATCAAATGAGATAATGTTTGTAAAGTGCTTTTAGTATAGAACTTTTCATATAGTGGATATTATATAAATGTATAAATGCTTATCCTCTTCTCCTTTCCTTCTGCTCCCTTTATTCCTTCCCTAATGTTTTTCAGCCATATCTTTTCCAACTACTCAATTTTAGGCTAGTTGCTTGTCCATTTGCAGTATCTTTCCAGGAAATACAAAATATATGTGCACACAAACATACACAAATAAATTAAGTAAGCCTCATATTCCAGTTGTATCTTGTATTTTACAATATAGGAATAGGATTAGGGACTGGATCAGTGATTCCATCCATGAATGATAGATCCATATTTTATACATAGATAATCTTGCCCTAAATAAAGAAGCAATTTGTCTGAGGTTAAATATTCAGTTAGTGTCAAGACTAACAGAAAAGTCCTAGAACTTTGACCATGAATTCAATTTATCTTTATGTATCTTTGTATTTGTCTATATATATATATATATATATATATATATATATATATATTTAAATAAAGCTAGATGATATATCTGACTCACTGGAGGAAAAGTTTTGCCTTTTTCCTCTTTAAGTTTCATTATGTTCAAGGAGGTAATACAGAACATAACACAGTATATTATTCTGTCATGTCACATCAAATAGAACATGATAGAATAGATTTATAAAAACATACACATTTCGTTTGGAGCCAGATGACTGTTATCAATTTGGAAACACATATTCAAACCATCTGCTTATAGTTTTAAGTTCTTGGATAACTTACTCACCCACATCTCTAAAAAGAGGTAGCATTCTCTGTATCTTTTAAAACCATTGCCTAATTTCCACACAGCTTCCATATGTAATGCATATTTCAAATGGACTGAATCAAAAGAGATTGTGACATTTACTAAATCTGTAAAACAAGTTGATTTCATTAACCATTAACAACTAACAGCTTTAGCCAACAAATTATGCTTCCTGTGTCTGACACTATTGGAATATACAGTACAACATAGTTGTTCATACTTAGGGAAATCCCCAGATTTTCAATAAGTGTCAATTAATTAATTTGCAAATCAGTCAGTGATGTTTGTGTGCTGGTGAGTTATTATACATATACATATTATACACACATATGCACAGATATACATACACACACATACATAATTCCTAATTGCTTATGATATAGCATTTCTGGCATTGTTGGATCATGGTTTGAAATTTTTTCATTATTCTTAGGAAGTGAGAATTTTAGTCATTGACAAAGCATTCTTTCATTCTGCTGAAATTTATTATGCAACCACCATGTATGGAACATTGTGATTGGTTCTGGGGTAGATACATAATACGTGCCTATATTTGTTTAAATACTTTGAGGATCTTTGATTTTATAGTTGTATTTCCTCCAGCAATTCAGGTCAAATCACACCTCTCAAACCACCTTAGATATAGTAGGTAGATATTTTTGGAAAAAACCTCATCAATTTAGCATCAAGTTGTTGATGTATTTCTTTTAAGTTGCTACCTAGGTTTGTTCTTGGACATCAGATAGATATTGTGTCACTAGGCAGATGTGTGAATACCTTACCAGAAGAAGACATGTTCTTCTTAGATAGTTAAAATCAGGGTCATCTCCATCCTACTGTGAGATTTTTAGACTAAGAATTCATTTTCTTTTTCTGTCCTTAGTCATGTTTCCTAAGAATAGTGTTAGATTGATCAGGAGTTTTAAGTTTAAGTTGTTTGCAAATAGATTAACTTAGACAGAATAGAAGTAGAAACATTAATTTCACAGTAGCTAAATGCAAAGGCATTGAATCCAGAGTCAAATACTAGATAAGACTTTTTCCATGGGGTCAGGAAGACTTGGATTCAAATTTTCTATCTTACTACCTGTCCTCATTGTGAGTTCAAGTGGGTCACTTAACCTCCCAGTGCCTTGGACTACTCTGTTAGTTATATCTCTTTGAGATGGTAAGGTGGAGGAAATGTAGATATTATAAAAACAAAAGGATAGCAATCAAAATATATTTTTACAAAAATATAGAATCCTAAAATCTGTGTAGGAATGTTCACATTTTAAAACAAAATAATTTATCTTTTTTTAAATGTACTATAAGTTTAGATAAGGTAAATAAGCTATAACATTATCATAGTTATCCCAAGTATCCCTTCCTCTACACTTTCCAGAGGTATGGTGTTTTTAGAGAGAAAAGAACAGTCAGCAGCACTGATGATTACATTGAAAAAATCTGAAAATGTATAGAATGTATGGATCTCCCACCTTCATGAAGGGGAGGGGTGTAGGTAGATTGGGAATCAATGTCTCATATCTCTTCAAGTCTGGCTGGATTTTTATAATTTTGTTACATTGAGCTTTTGGGATTTTGGGGTGTCATTCTTTTCATTTACATTATAATTACTATGTATATTAATATCTTAGTTCTATTTTGTTCTGCAATAGTTCATGTCTTTTCTATGCTTTTTTTCACTTCATTACATACATTGTTTCTTATGGTGCAGTGGACAATTGAGCCTACAGTTGGGAGGACCTGAGTTCAAACATGGCCTCATATACTTAAAAGCTGCATGACCCTGGCAAAGTCACTTAACTCCTGATTGCTTCAGTCATTTTCCTCAACTGCAAATGGAATAATAGCACCTAACTCCCACAGTTGTGAGGATCAAACGAAATAATTGTTAAGTACTTACCATTATTATCGTCACATAGTAATTGCTATCTAAATGTTAGCTATTGTTACTCTTATTTTTATTTAATACCCTATTATATTAATGTATTATATTTTTGTTTAACCATTCCCCAGTTGGGGGACAAGTATTTTGTTTCTAATTCTTTGCTATTAAAAATAGTGTTGCTATATTTTGATGTATATGGAGACTTTCTTCTTATCAATGACTTCTTTGGGGTATGAGCCCAGTAATGTAGCCTTTGGTTCAGAGGATATGAACATTTTAATCACATAGTTTGCATAACTCCTAATTGTTTTCCAAATGATTGTATCATTTTACAGCTTTACTAACACTGTACTTCTCTTGCCTGTCCACAACCCTTCCAACATTGACAACTGTTGTGTCCTGCTTTCTAGAGCCCCTAATTTGGGGTGACAAAGTACCGTGCTTTCTAGAGCCCCCATGCTAGGATGAATAAAATATACTGTCTTAATGGAAAAATGAGGCAGGACTTCTGAGGATGGTGGAAATATGGAGTCCATTTATTCCAGTTCTTTCCCTCTTTTATACCCTCATACCCTTGTGTAAGCAAAACAACACTGGGCATGCACTAAGTATATATACTGCACACATGTGGGACCATGTAAACAACTTGCTATTATATATAGTTTGCCACCTGGTATCACTCTTCCACCTGGTATCACTCTGCTTCAATCACAACATGGATTGTCACCGCCCCCTGATTTCTCAGGAAGGCTGAGAGCCCTTAGGGGAGATGGGGAGCCGAACCAGACATTGTTAGCAGGTTCCCTCTGGGCTGAAGGGTCTCATACCTCACCCAGAGTTCCCTCTCTGTGATCCTCTACAGATAACTGCTGTTGTTGACAATTTGCAGATGAAACTTGGTGGCAAAACTTTTAGATTATTTTGATTCTCATTTCTCTAATTAACGATAAGAACTTTTTAAATTTTATATCACATTCATTTCTTATTCTTCCCCTTCTTCCACTCAGTAAATCTTGCATCACTGAATTAGAAAAAGAAAAAAAAAATAAATTCACCAAAATTAATGAACACATTGATTGTCATAGTTGGTGGAATATTTCATATCTCTAGTCTCTCACCTCTGCAAATGGAGGAATAGTGATGTATTCCAGAGCCAATTTTTTATTTTTTTTAATTTTTTTTTAAATCATTGCTTCTGTTGTTGATATTGTTTTTCTAGTTCTGCTTACCTTACTGTGTATTAGTTTAAGTTTTCTCATTCTTTTTGAATGCTTTATAATTGTAGTTTTATGGCTTAGTAATATTACATTCTGTTCAGTTATCAGAATTTATTGAGTTACCTCCCCCTTGATGGAGACCAACTTATTCCTTTTTTTTTTTTTTTTTTTTGATTACCAGAGGAAAACACTGTTTTAAAATATACGGGGGATCTTTCTGTTTTTAACCACTTCATGGAATATGCCTCCAAGTGGGATCTTTGGGCCAAAAGTATATGCCTCCAATAATTTGTTATTATTTTAATACTTTCTAGAGTCCCTGAAACATTGATTATTTTTATCTTTTGTTATTTTTGTCAGTCTGCTTATTGTGAGGTGAAATCTTAGATTTATTTTGATTTTGATTTTTCTTATTCTTTTGATAACTTTATGTATATTCTTTGACTACTTATCCATTGGGGATAGGTTTTATTCTTAGATATTTGTATTAATTCCCTTGTATTATAAAAATTAGATCCTTTTCAGATATATTTAATGAAAAGATTTTTATATTTACTTATGCAAAACCTTTTCAGTTTCATTTAGTTATTTTGTTTTGTGTCATATCCCTACCATGGCATTTTCTCTGTGCTCTATGCTTGCAATTGTCTTATTTATTAACTTTGCCCCAACTTCATTGGCTTTCTTTAAAACCCCACTAAAATCTCATCTTTTACAAGAAGACTTCTCCAACTCCTCTTAATTCTGTTCTTTTTCCACAGTTAGTTATTTTCTATTTATCCTTTATATAATTTGTTTTGTATATAATTATCTGTATGTTGACTTACTATTTGGATAATAAGCTTCTTGAGAGGAGGGACTATCTTTTGCCACTTTTGTATTCCCATTGCTTAACACAAGATCTGGCAATAGTAGGCAATTAATAAATGTTAATTGATTGATTGGATTTCATCCACATTCTTAGTTGTGAAAAGTCTTTCCTTAATTTTTGTTTAATTAAGTGGTCTGTTATATTTGAATATACATCTTGAATTTATTGAGTATACTGTGTAAGGAGCTGGTCTAAACTAATTTTTTTTTTTTTTTTTTTTGCTAGATTGCTTCCCAATTTTCCCAGTGATTCTTGTCAAACAAGAAATTCTTCCCTAATTAATTTATATTCTTGGAGTTATTGATTACTTAGTTATTGAGATATTCCCCACACTTGATTCTTGCTTATGAGGTACTTTTCATTGTTTTACTTACTTTTAACCCACTTCCAAATAATTTTAATAATTTTGCATTTATGTTGTATTTTGAATTTTGTTCATTATTATTATTTTTTGGGGGGGGAGGAAATTGGGGTTATGCAGCTAGTAAGTAAGGCCAAATTTGAACTGAGATCCTCTTTACTCCAAGACTGGTATGTTATCCATTGTGCCACCTAGCTGCTGCTCCCTGTTCATCTTTTACGTAAAATATATTACTTAGATGAGTAAAACCGCTTCATTTATTTTTTTAGCATGGAAATATTCAATAGCTAATTTTTTGTTAGTGAGATAATTTTTCATTCATATTTTATCATTCTGAACTCTGTAAATTTACAAATGCAATAATAAGCATAATCAATCTTGTTCATTAATAATTTTAATAATAAACTAAACTAATCTTTTAATATAGTGGATTTAGGAAAATGGAACAATTTAAAATATAACAAAATACATTTCTTTTTCTTCATAAAATTATCTGATGCCGTGCTTTGTTTGCTGGTTTTGTGATTGTGGCAAAACTACATGTTGATAATTGGTACATTTCTTTTGCTAGAGATATATCCTTGTTTCCTGCAAAAAACAAACACTTTAAAAAAACATAGAAAGGTGTTCATTGTTCTAGTTAATAATTTATGTTTTAGTTAAAATAGTCCATTTCTTGTTTTCTTTACATTCTTATCTGATGTCTTCTGTGCATCAGCACATACTGTCATACTGTTCCTGATACCCGGAATGGTCTTCCTTTTTCACTTTCATGTCTGAAAATGCTTAGGTTTCTTCAAATCCCAACTCAAGTTGCCATCTCCCTGATTTTCTCAAGTTTCTTGTTTCTGGTACCCCAAGTTAGTTTTTTATTGATTTGCCATATATTTTGTATGTACTTATTTGAGTATATGTTTTTCTTGCTGATCCATTATAAACTCCTTGAGGTCAGGGACTGGTATAGTGCTTATTATATAATCTGTTGCTTATAGTAATGCTTAATAAATGCTTTGTGAATGAATCAGTTAATGACTCTTTCCCCTTGGTTTTGTTCAGTGATTTCATTTAAAAGATCATGGTTTTACATGATACTTTAGATTTCATTATAGAAATATAAAAGAATTAAGTGGTAAAATGTAAAAAAGTTAAACTTTTTATGGCTAATCTAATTCTGTTAATATTTCTCTTGCAAGGTAGTATTTAGCTGTCTATTGACAGAACAATGCTTTAAACCTTTATTATAGGATTACTAAAAAATGTATGGTAAAATATTGATTATTTTCAGATAATTTTTGAAATAATTGTATCTTAATAAAATATCTTTAACACTGATCTTGTACTGAAAAAAACCTAATTTTTCTTTGATGATGTACTACTTTCCTTTTATTTAAAAATCTCGTTCCAGTTAACAGAATTCTGGATAGATCAACTTGTAGCGTAATTTATCTACAATTTTTTTTGTTAAATAAGCCCCTTTCAAATTTTTTTCAATGACATAATACATCAAAAGCAATGTGACAATTTTAAAAGTAGCAGTATATTAAGGGATTAGTTTATTGAAATTAAATTTTGGATTAATAAAGTAATGGAATTACTGGGCAGTAAAAATAATAATCAGCTTAATATATCTGACTATTCCTAATCAAAGGCTTTCTATGTGGAAAAAAATATATTTTACAAAATGGCAATTTCTGCATTTCTTTTTTCTTTTGACCTCCCTCAATGATGTTATTTTTTTAGGGAGCACAATTTCAACCAGTCAGGAGCTTCTGGATGGTTTCTTAATTTCCTTTCTTCCATTTTAGCTAGAAGTTGTATAGCATTAATTTTGTTAGTAATAATAAATTAGTTTCAACCAAGACATTTTTGATGCTAGGTTTACAAGTGCCAAGAATTAGTCTTGTATTATGTCTTTTACATCTCACAGTACTTGTATAAGAATAAATATATTATAGGAAACATCTGACTTAAATGAAAAGAAAGTTGTATAACCTATTGGTTTTCTATAGAAATAATTTCCTGAAAACATTTTCATCAGTATTGATGGGCATAAAAGATTGAGTGAAGTCTTTGAATCTTTTGAGATAGTGAAGAATTCATGTACTGTTTGGGATGTAAGCACCTTAATCATTTGAGGTTGTTCTGCTCTTGTTGCATACTTCTACAAACACTTTCTCCTCCTTGATCTCCCATTTATATCCCTAATACATAGTTATTACACTTCAGTAATATTAATAAACCATTGCATTTTAAAAAATCAGAGAAATAATTTAGATTCAATATATTAAGCTCAGTTTAGCAAACATTTAAATATTATATAAGACAGCATGACATGGGTATTAAAATAATATCTGTAGGAGTCTAAAAGCTATAATTGGTATGAACTCTGTGTTGTGAAATAGCTAATTCATTCAGGTAATTTCATCTGGTATTGACTAAGTATCTAATACTGAGGAATATAAAAGATAAAGGAGATGTATATCTTTGGAGAATGTTTAACAGTGGATCTGAGATATGTATACATGACTCAGGAACAAATAATAGAATTTTCGAAGTGCTTAAAGGAGCTACAAAATAAATTCATGTTCTTAGGAGTAAAACATGATTGTAGCATCCAACTTAATCACAGAATAACAAATTGTTGAAGCTGAAAAACAGTTCAGAGATCATCTGATTGGGAGACAGCATGGTAGAATATTCTAGAAAGTGCTGAGCTTTTTTGGAATTAGAAATCTGAGTTTCATTATTGGCTCTGACATTTATAGTGTTGTAAGTAAATTAATTAACCTCTCCAAATCTCAGTTTTCCCCTTCAAAGACTGGGATAATATTATTTGTAAGATTATTCAGAAAAAAAGTTATTTTGCAAAACACAAAATGTTATATAAATATTAATCTTATTGATGTGAACTATCTAGTTCATTTCTCTAAACATTCATTGAGGAATCTCAGTTCATGTAAGCAGGCAGTGTGATATAACAGTAAACAGAGCAATAGACTTTGAAGCACAGAGACTCAGAGACCTCAGTATAAAGCTCAGATTAAATGACTCTTATGTAAGATCTGCTGATCTCCTGGATTCCTGATATTATCTAAGTAATGACTGTATTTATTTTGCATGTATTTTTAAACTTAATTCTCCATTTATATATTGTGCCTACCTAGAAGAATTTAAGTCACTTGAAGTTAGGACAATTATGTTTCATCTTTGCATGTAGTATAGAGTCTAGCTTATTTTAATTTGTTTAAGAAAATAAAATGCATATTTGTTGAAACTTTAGATCTGGGGACTGGTACTTAGCAGTATCGATTTTTGTATCTTCAAAAGTCACTTTAGCAGAAACCAGTGAAAGCCGGTAAAAAAAAGAATCTCTTATTGTGAAGGAGAGGTCTAGTTTTGAGATTCAGCTCCTAGGGAAACTGCCATATAAAGAGAAGGAGGGAAAAAAATGAGTGATAATAGAATATAAAGATAATGACTGAAATGACCCGAGATTTTAGGAAGAAGAAAACTTGGCTAAAGATTTTGAATTGACACAGGTAAACCAAAAGGGAAAATATTGATAAAAAGGGAATGTGGCTTCAAATCATCTATTATGAATGCAAGCATCTTTAAATCAATGTTAAAGGACAAAAGAAAATGAATAAGGCTAGTTTCTAGCAGATCTTGAAAAGAAGATGGAACCATAGCAAATGTTACTGAATGATTTAATTGAGAAATAAGAATTATGAAAGTAGTATTTTGTAGATTGTTAGCAGAGCAGGAATACTTGGTGATCTTCACCAAAGAAACAAGAGCTAATAACTAATTGAAAATACAAATATATTGGATAATTTTGAAGAAGAAAAGCAAAAAGAAATGACATTAAAGAAAAATCATTTTTCAAGTAAAATATTAATCAAAGACTGTGTTTTGGGACAACTTTTAAGGATTTATAGGTTTTCTAAACTTAATACAAGTCAGAAACCCTAAATATCCCAATGCAAATAATAATAATAATAATAAAAACTAGGCAGAAGTTCTGAAAGCAGAAAATAAATATATCTTAGAAAAAAGGGGAAAATAAGACTAAAAAGAGAAAGTTACTTTTAGTGTCTTAGCAACAACATTGATAAGATAGCAAAGAATCCATTAAGAGATTTCTTTTTAAAAGGAGAAAACTTAAGTGGCACCAAGGTGGTGGAGAGTAGACAGAACTTTGCCTGAGCTCTTTCTGGCTTTCCTCAGAATGTAAATCAAACCTCTGAATGGATTTTGGAGTGACAGAATCCACAAATCTTTGGAGTGTAATAATTTTTTAGCTTAAGATATCTTGGAAGAACTTCAGGAAAGGTCTGTCTCAGTTGGGCATGGGGGAAATGTACAGGTATGGAGGGGAGGCCCAGAATGAAGAGGCCTAGTGCAGTGAATGTAGTGGGAGACTCAGCCAAAATACACCACCATTGGCTACTCTTTCTTGGTTCAGAAAGTCAGTGAATTAGCATATTAGCTGTGAGATTACAATGCAACTATAGAAGGCAAATAGTGAGCCCATGAACCCCAGTATAACAGGGGAGACTTAGCCAGGCCCATCCAGTGTAGTAGGAAGCCTGCAGTCCTACCAGTCCCAGAGCAGATAATGAGGAGAAGCCCCTGTTGATTTGGAGAGGAAGCTTGGAACAATCTCCTCTGTGCCTTAGGAGCAGATCTCAACCTTTAAAAATGAGCAAAAAAGCAAAAAAGCAAAAAAAAAAAAAAAAAAAAAAAATCTGATGATAGTTACTATGGAGACAGGGAAGAACAAAAAACAACCCAGAAGAGGACACAGAAGGTGTCCTTCCAGGTGAAGCCTCAAAGGTGGATATGAACAGGTCTCAAGCTCAAAAGGCTTTCGTAGAAGAGTTCAAAAAGGATCAAGTGAAGATCCTTGAAAAATAGAATTGGCAAAATGGAAAAAGAGAACAGTTTCTTAAAAAATTGATGAAATGGAAAAGAAAATCCAATGAACAAAACAACTTCTTTAAAAGTACAATTGGCCAAATGCAAAATAGAAGTAAAAAAGCTAACTGAAGAAAATAATTCACTAAAAATTAGAATTGGACAAATAGAAGTGAATGACTCAATGAGACATCAAGAGTGCATCAAATAAAACCAAAAAATTAAAAAAAAGAAAGAAACCCAAGAAAATGTAAAGTCTCATTGGGGGGGAAACAAAAACAAAAACAAAACTGACCTGGAAAATAGATCCAGGAATGGTAATCTAAGAATTATTGGACTATTGAAAACCACTATGGGGAAAAAAAAAGCCTGGACAACATCTTTGAAGAAATCATTAAGGAAAACTATCCTGACAACTTGGAACCAGAGAGTAAAATAGTCATTAAAAGAATCAATTAATTACCTCCTAAAAAGAAATCTCAAAATGTGAAAACTCCAAGCTAAATATCAGAATTTTCAGATGAAGGGGAAAATAGTTCAAGTAGCCAGAAAGAAACATTTTAAAAATTGAGGAGCCACAATCAAGACTAACCAGGACCTAGCAACTTCCACTTTAAAGGAATGAAGGGCCTGGAATAAAATATTCTCAAAGGCAAAGGAGTTTGAAATACAACCAAGAATCAATTACCCAGCAAAAATAAGTATTGCCTTTTAAGGGAAAAGATGGATATTCAATGAAATAGGGGATTTTCAATCAGTTTTTTTATAAAAAGACCAGAGCTGAATACAAAATTTGATCATCAAATACAAGACCCAAGAGAAGCACTAAAAGAGAAGGAAAAAAAAAATGTTTTTTAAAGGTTAAAAAGTTTACATCACTGCATGGAATGATAAGTGTAATAACTCTTGAGAATTGTACCTTTGGGTAATTGAGAGGAGTATACTTAGTTTACCCTAATGTGATGATATAAAAAAGAAATTTAGGATAGAAAAGGAATTGTACTTGGAGAAGAGAAAGGGGAGGTTAAATGAGGTCACATGAATGGGCAAAAAGACCTATTATAGAAAAAAGAATTAAAAGAGAGGGATGAGCATTGTTTGAAACTTAATCTCACCAGATTTGGCTAGAGGGAATATCATACATACTTAGTTTGTTACAGTAACTTGTGTTGCCTTATAGGGGAGTAGGAGGGGAAAGGGGAAAGGATAGGGGAAGGCTAATAGAAGGGAAAGTAGAAGTAGAAGGGGAAAGGGATAGAAATGGGGGCTATAAAAAGGGAGAGTAGAAGGAGGGAAGTGGTGGTCAGAGGCAAAGCACTGTTGAAGAGAGAAAAGATGAAAGAAAAGAAAAAAGTATAACTTGGAAAAAATAGGATGGCGGGAAATAGAGAGTTAATAATTTTAACTGTGAATGTGAATGGGATAGCCTGTCCCATAAGATAGAAGTAGATAGCAGAGTGGATTAAAAGCTAGAATCCTACAATATGTTTTTTTACAAGAAACATATTTGAAGGAGAGAGATAAATGCAGAGTAAAGGTAAAAGGCTGGAGAAGAATCCATTCTGCTTCAGCTGAAGTAAAAAAAAAAAAAAAAGCAGAGGCAGCGATTCTGATTTCAGATCAAGCAAAATAATATCAGATCAAGCAAAAATAGATCTAATTAAAAGAAGTAAGGAAGGAAACCACATCTTGCTAATGGGTACTTTAGATAATGAACTAATATCAATAATAAATACATATGCATCAAGTGGCATAGCATCCACATTCCTAGAGAAGTTAAGTAAGTTATAATAAGATTTAGATAGTAAAACTATACTAATGGGGAATCTCAGTGACCCTTTGTCTTAACTATATATGTCTAACCACAAAATAAAGATGTAAAAGAGATAAGGAGATGAATAGAATTTTAAATAGGATTTGATAGGTATGATCTGTGGAGAAAATTGAATGGTGATAGAAAGGAATATACTTTTTTTCTCAGTGGTATGGTACCTACACAAAAATTGACCATGTATTAGAGCATAAAAACCTCACAATCAAATGCAGAAATGCAGTAAATGCATTTCAGATCATGATGGAATAAAAATTACATGTAATTTTTTAAATTGGGGAAAATGGACCAAAAATTGATTGGAAACTAAATAATCCTGAAGAATGAGTGGGTGAAACAAGTAACCATAGAAACAGCCTATAATTTCATCCAAGAAAAGAATGAGACAACATAGCAAAACTTATGCTATACAGCTGAAGTAGTTCCTTGTAAAGGGTTGAAACTTTGAATAGGTGCATTTGAATCTGAATAGGTGTACTTGAATCTGACAACTGAGCACTTATGGCTAATTACCTATTTGAAATATGATAATGACTCTATTAGCATATGTTTAGATAAATGGCTCTTCTTACCTTTGATGCTGGCTTAATGTTTGGTGTAAAGATAATCCTAGGGAAGGATTAGAGGGTGGGGTGACAGAGGCCACATTTCACTTGGCTGCAGGACAAGGAGAAAGGTGGAGATTCTGGACTTGAGAATTGAAGAGAGGTCCTTGGCAAAACTGCTGGCAGTTTTGTCCATCTCCTTCACTTCTTCCCCTAAAGACCAAGGACTTTTGCTTATCCTGACTCTGGCTGATTGTGAGACCTCAAGGGAACCCAGACTTTACAGTTCCTAGGGGAAATTTTATATCTCTGTTGATGCTTATATGAATTAAATAGAAAAGAGATGATCAGTGAATTGGGCATACACTTAAAAAGCTAGAATAAGAGAAAATTAACCTCTCCCCCCATCAAATGCCAAATTTGAAATTCTGAAAATAGATTAGTAAAATTGAAAGTAAGAAAACTATTGAACTAAAAGTTGGTTTTATGAAAAAACTCAACAAAATAGACTTTAGTTAATTGATTAGAAAAAGGAAAAAAGAAAACCAAATTACCAGTATCAGAAATAAAAAGCATGAACTTACCACTATTGAAGAGGACAGTAAAGCAATAATTAGGAGCTATCTTGCCCAATTGTATGTCAATAAATCTGATAATCTTAAGTGAAATAACTGAATACTTATAAAAATATACTTTGCCCATATTAGCGGATGAAGAAATACATTATTTAACCAGTCCCATTTTAGAAAAAAAGAAATTGAACAAGCCATCAATGAACTCCTTAAGAAAAAAATCTCTAGGACCAGATGGATTTATAAGTCAATTCTACCATTTAAAGAACAATTCTAATACTATATAAACCATTTGGAAAAATAGGGGAAGAAGGAGTCTTAACAAATTCCTTTGATGACCTAGGTGCTGATACAAATCAGAAAAGGCCAAAAAAGAGAAAATTATAGAATAAATATTGACAGAAAAGTCAAAAACAAAATACTCACAAAGAAATTCCAGCAATTTATCATCAAGATAATATATTATGCTTAAGTAGGATTTATGCCAGGAATGATTGGTTCATTATTAGGGCTGGTTCAATATCAGAAAACTATTAGCGTAATTGTCTACATCAACAACCAGACTACCGAAATCATATGATTATAGCAATAAATGAAGAAATATCATTTGACAAAATGTAGATTATCATTCTTTACAGACGATATGATTGGTATACTTAAGAGAATCAACTAAAAACTATTGAAGCAATTAACAAGTTTAGCAAAGTTGCAAGATATAACATAAACCCATATAAATCATAAATAACATATAGAAATGCTACCAACAAAGTCTAGCAACAAGACATAAGAGAAATCCCATTTAAATATCCCATTTAAAATAGAAATAGAGAAATCCCATTTAAAATACCTGTAGATAATTTTAAAAATTTGGGAGTCTACCTGCCAAGACAAAGCCAGGAGCTAAGTGAACACAATTACAAATCACACAAAGATTTAAATAATTGGAAGAATATCAAGTACTTATGGATAGGCTGAGCTAATAGAGTAATAATGACAATTCTGTCTAAATTAATCTACTCATTAAGTGCTATACCAGTCAAACTGCCAAGAAATTATTTTATAGAGCTAGGAAAAAATAACAAAATTCCACCTGGAAGAACAAAAAGAACAAGAATTTCAAGGAAATTAATGAAAAAAAAAATGCAAAGGAAGGTGACCTAAAGATCTAAAACTATATTATAAAGCAGTAATTATCAAAGTCATTTTGTACTGGCTAAGATATAATATAGTGGATCAGTGGAACGGGTTAGGTTCACAATTCACAATACTTAATGATTATAGTAATCTAGTGTTTGATAAACCCCCAAACTCCAACTTCTGGGAGTTTTTCACTATTTGAGAAAAACTGCTGGGAAAAATTGGAAAATAGTATGGCAGAAACTAGACATTAACTAACACCTAACATCCTATACTAAGATAAGGTCAAAAAGGGTTCATGATTTTGACAGAGATTGCTATTATAAGCAAATTAGAAGTACAAGGGATTATCTACCTCTCTCTGATCTGTGGAGAAGGGAGGATTTATGGCCAAAGAAGAACTGGAGAACATTATGAAATGAATAATTTTGATTGTATTAAGTTAAAAAGTTTTTGCACAAACAAAACCAATATAGTCAAGATTAGAAGGGAATCAAAAATCTGGGAAAGTTTTTTTTTACATCTAGTGTTTCTGATAAAGGCCTTGTTTTTAAAATATATAAAGAATTGACTCAAACTTAAGACTACAAGTCATTCTCCAATTGATAAATGGCCAAAGGATATGAATAGACAATTCAGATGAAGAAATTAGAGCTATTTCTAATCATATGAAAAATGCTCTAAATCTCGATTTATTAGAGAAATGTAAATTTGGATAACTCTGAGGACCATTTCATACCTCTCAGATTGGCTAAATTCACAGGAAAAGATAATGATAAAATGTTGGAGGGGATGTGGAAAAACTGGAATTTTTTTGGAAAATGGAAAAACCATTATTGGTGGAATTGTGAATAGATTCAACCATTCTGGAGAGCAATTTGGAACTATGCCCAAAAAGTTATGAAACTGTGTATATCCTTTGGTACAGCAGTGCCACTACTGGGTCTCTATCCCAAAGAGATAATGAAAAAGGGAAAAGAACCCAAATATGCACGAAATGTTTGTAGAAGCCATTTTGTAGTGGTAAGTGGTAAGGAATTGGAAACTAAGTAGATGTCCTATCAGTTGGGGAATGGGTGAATACGTTATGGTACATTAAAGTAATGGAATATTGTTCTATATGAAATGGTGAGCAGGTTGATTTAAGAAGAGCCTGGAAAGATTAATGTATTTTGCAAAGTAAAAAAGCCATTATTTTTTTAAAAAAAAGTTTCAACAAAAAGAATAAAAGTGACTATTAAAAGTAGAAAACCAGAAGTAAAAAATTATAGTGGAGGAACAAGCCAGAAACATTATGGACTAAACATCACAATTCTCTGGCAGATGTATAAATCAATATATATCTTTTTAAATTGATACTACCATCATTGTTCTCATGTTGACAGAAATGGTGATCAATTATGAATCTAAAAAACTGTTTTCAAAGTCTTAAACCTACCTCCAGCAAGGTAAATCTTTGGGTGAGGGGGAGGCAATAAGTTAGAGGTGATGAGATCAGGAAATTATTCTTAAAGAATTTATATGTGAGCTGAGCGTTGAAGGAACCTAGGCAGTGGCAGAGATGAAGCAGGGAATTAGGGTAGATCTAAATCAGGGGTCGTCAAACTTTTTAAATAGGGGACCAGTTTACTGTCCCTCAGACTGTTGGAGGGCTGGAAGTATATATAGTATGTATAGTAAGTATAGTATATAGTACATATAGCAAAAAGAAAAACTTTTGTTTTGTGGGCCTTTAAATAAAGAAACTTCATAGGCCTGGGTGAGGGGGATAAACGTCCTCAGCTGCTGCATCTGGCCCTCGGGCATAGTTTGAGAACTCCTGATCTAAATGCATGAAGAGAGAATAATATTGTATATTCTAAAAGTTTCAGTGATGTTTTAATGTATTAATGTTTGATATTTATTTAGCTATTAAAGCTCAGATGATATTGAATTAAATATCCTTTAATTATAAAAATATTAGTCTTGATATTTAAATAAGGAATTATTTAATAGCTATTGTCTTAAAATCTGCTCTTAAGACTTTTCTGACACTATTAATACTCCTGGAAAGGTTGTAGCCATTAATACTCCTGAAAAGTTGTAGGCAGGTGTGAACAGCTTTAAGTACTTAACTATGGCAATTGTATTTGCTCCTAGCAGTTGTGAAAACCTGTTTTTAATCATAATTTTACTAATAATTGGTATGACCTCAATAAATTACTGACATAGTTTGAGCCTCAGTTCCCTCACATGTAAAATTAGAGGTTTTGATAAAATAATTTCTATGGTATCTTCATATATAATGTTATGCTAATGAAAACAGAACTTTTATAAAATGTGTATTATATGCCAAAAATAGTCATTAACTGTTCTTGTAAACATGGAAAAAATGTCTTTAGTGGAGTTTTCAACCATTCTTTTCTTAGCTCTGCTTTCTAAGATATCAATAACTTGAATTAATACACAAATAGCATGTTTTTTTAAATTTACGGGTGGCACAAAGCTGAGAGGTATAGCTTTCACCTTTTATGATAGTATCCTAAAGGCTTTTGATAGACTAAAATGATGGCAGTAGCAAGACCATATTTATGCTTCTTAACTTTTAAGTAATGAATGTTGGGCTCAAGAAACATGTGCTAAGCGCTTTACAACTATTCTCTCATTTGAACCTCACAAATGGGATGCTTTATTATCTCAATTTTATTTTATTTTTGGAAAAAAATTAAGGCAGATGAAGGTTGTGAGTTAGTATATAAGGTCACATTTAAACTTAAGTCTTCTTGAGTCTAGGCAACTTCCTCAGAAAATCTTGTTGAAGTTGAAATTTCATTCATTTTGAGCTCTTTACTTTATCATACAATCAAAGTTGTAAAGGACTCTGCACACCATTTAGTTCAACTTTTCTTGAATAAGACTTGTCCGTACAATGAACTTGATAGGGGATTGTCTAGTCTTTGATGACTTCCACTGAGGAGAATCTTACTACCTTCTAAAATACTCCATTGTACATTAATATAGTTCTAAAGGTTAAAAAGTTTTCTTTTACTTCAAACCTAAGTTTTACTCTGCACTACTCATTGCTTCATGTCTCCTTTTCTCATGAATTCTTTCATTGTCTTAAGAATTATAATCTTGTATTTTACTCAAGTTGCCTTTTCTACATGTTATATATTCCTAGTTCTTTCATTTGATATATATGATTATTTCTGAGATATTCAGCAGATTCCTTGAATATACTGGATATTTCCTACTTTATCAATGTCTTTTCCTAAAGTGTGACTCTGAAATTGAATGCAGCATGCCACATGTGGTCTACTTAGGAAAGAGTATGAGCTTTACAGTCTTGAATACTAAGCTCTTCAGTACAGCCTAAGATTAGATTAACGATTGATTTTGGGGGAGGATATCATATTGTCTTGAATGTTTATATCACTATAACTCAATTCCTTTCAATTGGTTTTTTGCTTAGTCTTCTATCCCTGATTCCGATACTTAAGATGCATGTTTATTAAGCCTGATGTTCATGACTTAAAAGTTAAGAAAAATAAACATAGTTTTACTAGTTACACAATTTTAGTCTATCAAAAGCCTTTTGCATTGTATCATCAAAATGTGATAGCTATACCTCTCAGCTTTGTGCCATCCATAAATTTAATAAACATGCTATCTATGCATTAATTCAAATTATTGAAATCTTAGAGGACAGAACAAAGAAAAGAATGGTTGGAAAGTCCACTAAAAACATTCTTTCAAGTTTATATGGACTGATTAATGACCACATTTGGTATATTTTTGTATTTCAAGCAATTTCAAATCTATATTTTTGTAGTATGGTCTAGTTAACATATTGCCATCTTCTCCATGAGGAGAATAGGATAAAGGATATAGAGCCATTCAACATTTTATCTTTTAATCAATTAATATGATTAGAACCAGGGATACTATTGTAATCCAGAGTTTCTGATTCTTATGTCATATAAAGAATGCAATATGTATGTGTGTGTGTGTGTGTGTGTGTGTGTGCGATATTTTTAAGTAAATTGTTAATGATGAGATGGTTAATTTTTATTTCTTTTCTGAAATGCATTGATATCTTTTTATATCTTTTTAATTTCTAATAGCTCTGAAAGCTGCTAAGGATAAACAAATTATTTAAAAACCAAACAAAATAAGGAACAAGTTTAGCAAAACCAACCAATATTACAGTTTTGTCTGATAGTACTTATAATATTTCACCTGCATAGTCCTCACCTCTGCAAAGAAGGGAAAAGATTCATTTTCTCTTTCCCAGAGCAGAACTTCTTTGTCAGTACTGAATTCACTTTGATTTTTTGTTGTTTCCATTTCTGCTATTGTATTCCTTTTTTATATTGCTTCACTGGATCTGTTTATTTCATACCATAATACTTCCTATAAGTTTTCCTATATTCATTGAATTCTTTATATGCATACTTTATTACTGTGCAAGAATAACCTAGTAAATTTCATATGTCAGGAATTTTTTAGTCATTCCTCAATTGATGAACTAAACATCAGTGTCTTATGGTTCTTTGCTAAACGATTTTTATTGATATGTATTTTATGATGATAAACTTTATCATATAAAATAAGTTCATATTTTAAAATATTACTTCTTATTTTTAATTACAGGCCACAGAAACATTGTTTAGAATGGGAGTAGCGCGAGGAATCATCACAACTTTAAGAAATGGAGAAGTGAGTTCAAACTATTAATGTACTTTGAAATTTTCAGTTTGTTAGATAGAATTTTATTTCTTTCATCAATAATGTGTTGCCTCTTGATTTCTTGATATATATAAAGAAATAGCATGTCCCAATTTGACAAAAAATAGAAATCAAGGTACTGTGTAAAAATTTGTAAATGTACATAATTCTTACATGCATATTTCAAAATTAGTTTTATTGCTACCTTTTTCTTTTTTGCCCCAAATTTATTTTAAGAAAAACAGAAAAGCAGTACAAAACAAAATGAAACAAAACAAAAGAGAACAATTATCATGTGCCCAGCAGAATATCAGGGAGGATTCAAAATATATAACAACAAATACCAATTTAAGAAAGTATATATATTAGTAGAGGAAATTATATTCACGAGTGTCTGTCTTTACTTTCTTGTAAATTATTCTTTTTGTTCTCTGCTGCACACCTTATTTACTTTATTCTTTCCCCCCCCTTTTATTCACCCCACCACTAAAGATATAATATAATATATTATAGATATATATATATATATTAATATATTAAAGATATATTTAATATATACAATATATTATATACAATATATTTAATATATATTTAATATATACAAATGTATATACACACACACACACACACACACACATATCCCACATACACACATTTTTCCTCTCCTTGCTAGCTTTTTTCTTAAATTCTGCTCCATAACTTGGTTTACTATTACTTAACCTGACCCTACCCAGGGATCTCCCTTGTCTTCTTTCCTCACCTTTTGCTTCCCCATTCACCCATCCCTTTTTCCTTATTTCTTTATAGATTTTGGAGAGTGCTATACCTTTCATGTTATAAATGTAATGTTGCCTATTCAACCCATACCTGATGTGAGTAGGTTTTCAGACTATGGCCCCTCTCCTCCCTCTAATATTTTTGTGTCTATTCTTCTTCTGCACCTCATTTGTATAATGATTACTATTTTTGCCTTTACTCTGCCAGTCTTTCTTTTGAGCTTACCCTATTGTTGATGTAAATCTTAAACATAACGTATATATTTTCCATGAAGAAAAAACTTAAACAATTTGTTCATGTTTAAACAGTTTGTTCTTGTCGAATTCCTTAAAATTGCTCTTTCAGATTGGCTCTTATATGTTAAATTTTCTGTTAAGTTTGGGTAGAAACTCCTGAAAATCTGTAAGTTCCTTGGCATGTCCATTTTTTCATTCAAAGTTATAGATAATTTTGCTGGATATGAAAATTTTGGCTTCAGGCCTGGTTCTTTTGTTTGTAGATATGATTCCAAGACTTGTGATCTTTTATTGTGGCTGCTGATAAGTCTAGCACAATTCTAATTGTACCTCCAGCGTATTTGAATTTTCTTCTTGTTTCTTGCAAAATCTTGTCTTTGATCTGGAGTTTCGAAATTTGGCTATAATATTCCTATGTGTTTTCCACAGAGGATCTCTTTGAGGGGTGATTGGTGGACTTTTTCTATTTCTATTTTCCCCTCATGTTCTATCACTCCAAGACAATTTTCTAGGATTAGTTCTCTTTTTTTGGTCACAACTTTTTGGCAGTCCAATTATTCTTATATTTTCTCTTCTTCATCTGTTCTCTAGATTTGTTGTTTTTCTTATGAATTGTTTCACATTCTGTCTACTTTTCATTCTTTATAATCTGTTTTGTTATTTCTTGGTCTCCCATAGCTTCACTGGCTTCCCCTTGTCCAATTCTAATTTTCAAAGAAATATTTTCAGCTTTGAGACTCTTTGTTCCTTTTCTAATTGGTTAACTTTTTTTTTCATAATCTTGTTTTTATTAGTTTTAATTTTTTCTTTAGTTTTTCTTCAATGTGTCTCTCATTTGATTTTTGAATTATTTTTTGAGTTCTCTAAATTCTCTCTGGACAGGGAGTCATTTCAAATTACTCTTTGAGGTAGAAATTTTTTATTTATTTATTTTACTATAATGTCCTCCTCTGAAGATGAATCCCAATCTTTCCTTCTTACATAATATATTTCAGTGGTGGGATTCTTTCTTCTTTGCTGGCTCATTGGTGATTTTTTTTTTTTAATAAGAGATATTAGTGTAAGCACCTCTAATCCTGGGATGGGAACATGGTACCTCAAGCTCCCTTCAGCTCTCCCCTCTGATCAGGAACCCCAAATTAAGAGCTCCACCCTCTTGCAAGTACTCCCAGCCAATAGTCACCCAGCCCTGTGCCTTCTGCACTCACCAGCTGCTGGTTTCTTCTAGCCCAGGGTAAGCTCTCAGCAGCACTCTTCTCAAAGTACTTCCTAAACTTGGAACCCCCAGTTAACAAACAGTCTGGGAGGTGAAAGTCTCTGTGGTTCTTGCTGAGGCTCCTGCTACAACCAACTAGCCCTACAGGGTTCCCTCTTGATGTTTCTGTGGAGCTAGCCTGGAGGTGTTTGCACTTAACACAGGTTAATCCCAGCTTGGGGTCTTTCTTCAGATCTTATCTTGTTGTATTGGGAGGACCCCTTTTCTGTCCCAGTGTCTTCTTGGTTTTTCACCAGTCTATGTTTGCTCTAAGGCACATTTTTTGTTCTATTGGGGGAAAAATTGGGAAAGTTTGAAATTTACCAACCTACCCTGCCATCTTTCCAGAATCCTCTCCATACCTTTTTTCTTTACACCATCTTAATTTAACCCTAGATTGACTCCTCCTTAGTGACAAATAAAAGTTAAAATAGTGCCTGATATTTGATGGTGTATGTATTTTTCTACCCTGGTAGTCTTCCTTTTACCTCCCTTTTCTTCTTACTAGGAAAGAAGAGAAGTTGTCTATCTTATTATCTTTCCTTTCAGACATTCATTGATTTTTTATTTAGTCTGACTTTCTTTAGTAATTTTTCATTTACATTTTTGTCTGCATAAATATTATTTTACTAGTTCTATTTTTTAGTCATAATAGTGTTGTATTTGATTAGGTTCATATGCCATAGTTTTTTCAACCATTTTTTACTGCAAAGACTATTGCTATGAGTATTTTGGTATATATTAGATCTTTGTTTCTTTTATTTCCTTAGAGTATATGTTTGATAGTGGAATTGACAGAATGAAAAATAATGGGACAGTTTAGTCATTTTTCTTGCAAAGTTCCAAATGAAAATCCAGAATGGCTCATCCCCTCAATGGATTCTCTCAGAACTGTGTTAGTCTATGTAATAAAATTGGATAGCTTTTTCAACAGCCACTGTTCCCATCTTTTAGTATAATACCTGTGTTTGTATGCATAGCTGCCAAAGTAATATTCCTAAAGTATAGATCTGACTCTTCCATTCCCTTGCTTAGTAAACTCCCCAGCCTGTAAGGCCAAAATCTGTCTATTTAGCATTTAAAACCTTTCACAGCTTTTCTTTGTTCTCTCTTCACAGTTAGACCGTGTTACCTTCCACACACTCTTCTGTCCAGCTAAACTTCTTACTATTTCTCCCCTAAACTACAACATCTCATTTCCATGCCTTTCCATAGGCTTTCTTCTATGCCTGGATTGTAATTCCTTCTCACTTTGCCTCTAGAATTTCTAGTTTTCCTTCAAAATTCAGCTTAAACATCAACTCTTACATATGACCTTTCCTAATTACCTTAAAAACTAGTTCATTCTCTCCATTTACATTATATTTATTTTGTATATTTTTATTTTGTTTATTCTTATATGTGTATTTATTGTCTCATATAATAGCACATTGAATACAGAAATTTTCATTTTTTTTCTTTTTTAGTCTCAAAACTTAGTTTGGGTTTTGGAATATAGTAAACAATAAATGCTTATTGATCAATTGGTACTGTGTGTATATCTATAAATACTATAGATGTATAATTTATATATGTATATATATTCATTTAATAACTATTATTAGAGTTTCCAAAATATGTCTTATATTTTCAGAAGAAATATAAAGTGATTAAATCCGTGGTTTTTCTAAGAGGAAATAATAGTCTAATTGTAATTAATTTATTCTTAGTTCTACTGCCTGACTTTCCTTACTTCCTTCAAGGTATAGCTCAAATCCTCTTTGGTGGAAGATGTCTTTCCTCATTTTTTTCCCATTCCATCAAATGCTTTATCTCTGAGATTACCTCCCATTTGCTTCATATGCACATATTTTATATGTACACAGTTGCTAATATGTTATTTTCCCCCATTAGAATCAAGTATTTGAGAACAGGAATCATTTTCCCCATTGTATCCCTAATGCTTATTTAGTATAATTCTGGCAGATAGTAAACTCTTAAATGCTTGTGGGCTTGCATAGTAAGAAAAACATATATGACAGTATAGTATGCATTATAAAGGTCAAGGTGGCAAAAACAGAATAAGAACATAATCAGTGGATTGAGTGGATCCAAGAAAGGCTTTTCTGGAGATTCCAAGTCATAAATGAATAATTATTATAGGAAAAATGTTAAGTATCTTACGTAATATTTTCTGAAAGCCCCACTTTAAGAAATTACTGTCCTAAAAGACAAGAACTGGCTTATTTTGATTTAATGAACCATAATATTAAAATTTTCTATTATATAGGCTATACAGTTTGTACCATAAAATATATTTTCCAGCCTACTTTTCCCCTTGAGTTTTTGTTTTTACTAAAAGTGCTAATAAATATTTTGGAATATATTTTTCTGCCTTTAGTTTCCTTGAAGTATATACTCATAGTGGACTTCACATAGTGGAAGAAAAAAGAAGCAAGGTAGTTAATTTTTTTATGCCTGATTCATATTATTTTTCAGACAGTTTGGACCATTTAATAGTTCTACAAGTAGCTTATAAAAGTGCCTCTCATTTTACAGTTAGCCAGGATTGAAAGTTTCCTTTTCTTTTGTCATCTTTACCAGTTTGATGACTAATGTGATTCCATAGTTATTTTAAGTTTTTTGTTATTTGTGATTTAGTTAATTTTTTATGTGATTGTTGAGGTATAGTGTTCACTAATATGTTTCTTTTGAAAATTCTTCATATTCTGAATCTCATTTCTGAAAAATAATGAATATTGAAACCATGTTTCTTTATCTTGAACATTTTTTAATCATAATACTTCATATGAATATTTCCCCTTCATTTGACAGTTTCTTTTTTCAGTTGTTTTTGATTTTGCAACTTCCTTGATTCTGTGCAGTAAAGAATATTTAATATGACCATAAATACCTAGAGATTTTTATGTATCATGTCTTCCCTCCCTCCTTCCCTTTCTTCTTTCCGTCTATAGCATTTCTACTAATACATATATTATACTCTATACTCCTTGCCTATATAGTCATAGGAAATATTAAACTTCTCAAAAGATAAAATATAACACCATTATGATGGTGTTATATTGATGTAAAGGCCAAGAATAGTACTGCCTAGTGTAATTTCCACAATTATTGTCTTCTCACATCAGATAAAATGAACAAATATATATTGAATGCCACTGAAGATGATGTTCACATATAATAAAATAGGCTTGTATATTATCTTGTGATCTGTTAGAGTTGAAAATAATCAGGAGACACATAAACAATAATTCATAGTTACCTTACTCTACTTTATATTTTGGTAAACACAAACTAACAGTGCCCTCTCCAGTCTAGTGTCTGTATGACATCATGCCATGTAACTAGAGTGTTTAATCAATAACACTCTTTTTTAATATATAAAAGGAATATGATATCATAGTGAGAACAAAAACATAGCAAAGAAAACCTTAGATTTTATATTGTAAAATGGACTACATTAAATACTTTCTGCTGATGAAAATTGTCTTGGTGATTAAAAAGTTCAATTAGTGAAAAATCTTTCAAAGTATGACTAACTGCTGTCCTCTTGATGTTCTGATTTGGGAACTTTTTTTGCTTATCTCATGTCTTACAGAGGAAGATGTTTCTCCCTTCCCCCCCACCCCCCATTCAGTTTTTGAATGATGTTAAATCAGAATACTTTGGAATTGAAAGGGTCCTTTACCATTTTGAAGGGAAGAAAACTGAGATTCAGAGAAAACTAAAGTGATACTACCCAGTTCATAAAGCTACCTAATATTGCAGCCAGGATTTAAGCTCATACCTTTGAATCCAGCTGTCTGGACATCTACTCCTTTACTTTTTGAAATTACTTAACTTTTGAATAATATATATGAACTTTTGAATAATAATATGAATTAGAGGCCTTTTAAGTAGAGTTAAAAACCTCCTTGTAGTTCATATTTTTATAGAAGGAATAATTTCTTAAAGTTAAATAGTGTCTTTAAAGTTTATTACCTTTGATATATATTTTTTAAATCACTACAGATTGTGAATTAAGAATTAACTACTGTTTTTAATGCTATAACAAAGCAACTACCTAAGGCAAACATAGTTTTGAACTAGAACACAATGTGCAGATTTTTTAACTTTTCAACTTCTAAAGCATTTTATTTATATAAATTAGCTGAAGTTGGTGCCCATATTTTATAAATGAATAAACTAAAGGGAAATGGGATTAAGTGATTTACTTATGTGTTAAGTATCAAAGGCAGCATTCCCACTCAGCTGTCCCTTGACTCTAAGTTCACTGTTCTTTCTGCTCTGTTACACTACTGTTAAAATGATCAGTAACTCAAGGCAACAAGTATTGTATCCTCTGTGAGTTATACAGACTAAGTAATATAGGAATACAGAAGAAGACCGAATCACTTGAAATGAGAATGTTAAAGACAAGGCTTCATGGAGTAGGTGGCAGAGGCAAAACCTTTCTATATGGATAAGTAAAGCCACAATATTTCCAAGATGGCAATTTACTAATTTTACTTAAGTTTAATCATTTAAGTATTAAATTGATTTAACTGTTAAATTTGAAAAGAATAAAAATTCAAGATGCCCATTTTTGCATTTTGCACCATTGTTCTTTTAAGAATAAAGGAGAGCTCATCATCTGAAACTGAGCATAAACTACAACTAAAAATTTAGCTAAATTTTTAGTTGTAGTTTATGCTCAGTTTCAGATGATTTTTTTTATTAGAAATATTTGTGTACATCTTGTAAGCTCTTTGAGAACTAGAATTATGTTTTATTCATTTCTTTATATTTTCAATGAGCTAGGTTATTTAGAAGACATATAAGATACGATTTAGAGTTAGAAATGCCCGAGTTTGAATGCTACCTAAGATATTTATTAAATATATGATCCTTGGCGAGTCACAATAACTCTTAACCTCAGTTTCATCCTCTGTGAAATGATTATAAAAAATAATCATCTTACAAATTCTTTTAAGAATCAGATGAGATAATATTTGCAAACTTTAAGGTGCTATATAAATATTAGGTGTTACTATTATTTCAGATTGTAGGTATTGAATAGATCGTTATTGATTAGTTGGTGGAGTGATTCAAAGAAATAGAAAACAGTGACAGATTATAGATTCCACTAAGTAAATATTCTATTGTAATAATTTATATTTTGCTTTTTTTCTCTTTCTACTAATTGCCAATTAACACTTAATCACCTTGTGCTGTACCTCTCATTTACCCCCCAAATCAGGATGTAATATATTAATTATTGTTGAAACAAGTTAAATCTTTTTGTAAAATAAT